>NC_057388.1:111663091-112014188 GCF_019320065.1 Cervus canadensis
GCAGAAAGCCAGATGCAACTGAGGGACTAGCAAGTACATAGCTGATTTACATGTTGTGTTAGTTTTGGGTGTGCAGTGATTCAGTTACACATGTACATACATCTTTTTTTTTTTTTTTTTTGATAGATAAGAAGTGGATTTATTTAGAGAGAAAAACACAGGAGCCATCTCAGGAGAGAGTGCCCTGAAATATATGGCGTGGTTAGTTTTTATGGGCTGGGTAATTTCATAGGCTAATAGTGGGAGGATTATTCCAACCATTTCAGGGAAGGAGTGGGGATTTCCATGAACTGGGCCACAACCTACTTTTTGATCTTTGGTCAGCCTTGGAACTGTCACGGAGCTGGTAGACGTGTCACTTAGCTTGCTGGTAAGTTTCAGTGAGCGTATACTGAGACTCAAGGTCTAGTGGAAGTCAACTCCTCCACCACCTTGGACCTAGTTGGTTCTAATCAGTTTATGTCATGTCCTTGGGCTATGTCTGTGTACTTTTATATCTCTATTTTATGTCTGTGTGCTATGTGCTCGGTCATGTCTGACTCTTTGCAACCCCATGGGTTATAGCTTGCCAAGCTCCTCTCTCCATGGAATTTTCCAGGCAAGATACTGGAGTAGGTTGCTGTTTCCTTCTCCAGGGGAGCTTCCCGACCCAGGAATCAAAACTTTGTCTCTTGTGTCTCGTGCGTTGGCAGGCAGAGTCTTTACCACTGTGCCACCTGGTAAGCCCATATTTTATGTCTATATGCTTTTAACATTTCTGCCCCGCACCCTTCCCTCCTGTCACGTTCCCCACTCAGAGATTTTACTCCCATAGTCTTATAGGAAGCCTAGTGGTGATGGTCGGTCTTCTGTAGCTGCTTCAAGGCTGAGTAGGGGTATCAACCCACCTGTCTGGGAGTAAAATCTCTGGATGCCTGATCCAAGGGCTCCAGGAGCAAGACAGCTCCTTGTTTTAATCCGTGTGGGCTGGAATCCCCAAATGAGCCATCATCTTGTTGTGGAAATGTTATAACTGCTTCCTTAGCTTTCCTATGAATCTTCTTAATGAAGCACTTCTTGTAACAGCATCAGAGTACAAAAATAACTATCTATGATTGACAAAAGACTTAAATGACACAGTTAAACATCTGATTACTCGATAAAGATGCGTGGTTACTGTTGTGACATACAACATTTTAAGATAAGTAGAACCATAGCCTTATACCAGGGCATATTGAAGAGCTGACTCATTGGAAAAGACCCTGAAGCTGGGAAAGATTGAAAGCAACAGGAGAAAGGGGCAGCAGAAAATGAGATGATTAGATAGCATCACCAACTCAATGGCATGAGTTTGGGCCTGTCCTTCACCATCTCCCAGAGTTTGCTCAAACTCATACCATTGAGTCAGTGATGCCATCCAACCATTTCATCCTCTGTCACCCTCTTCTCCTTCTGCCCTCAATCTTACCCAGCATCAGGGTCTTTTCCAATGTCAGTTGGCTCTTCGAATCAGGTGGCCAAAGTATCGGAGCTTCAGCTTCAGCATCAGTCCTTCCAGTGAATATTCAGGGTTGATTTCCTTTAGAATTGACTGGTTTGATCTCCTTGCTGTCTAAGTGACTCTTGAGAGTCTTCTCCAGCACCACAGGGGAACTTGCCAGGCTGCAATCCATGGAGTCGCCATGAGATCGCAAAGAATCAGACATGAGTTAGTGAGTAAACAACACTATCCAAATTTTAGAAACTTTATATAATTCTTAGAATTAGAATTATATCAATAGCATTCATCCATACAGTATATTTTTAAATAAGTTTATTGTTTATATGGTAATGCTCTCTATGCAATTTAACATACTAAATAATGCTGCTGCTACTGCTAAGTCACTTCAGTCGTGTCCGACTCTGTGCGACCCCATTCCCTGGGATTCTCCAGGCAAGAACACTGGAGTGGGTTGCCATTTCCTTCTCCAATGCAGAAAAGTGAAAAGTGAAAGTGAAGTCGCTCAGTCATGTCTGACTCTTCACGACCCCACGGACTGCAGCCTACCAGGCTCCTCCGTCCATGGGATTTTCCAGGCAAGAGTACTGGAGTGGGGTGCCATTGCCTTCTCCGATACTAAACAATACTAGTTAAATATTTCTCTGAGATGCCTCAGAGGCCCTCTGACATCCCAAAGTTAGCTGAAAGTCCAAAGAACCTTAATTAAAAGTTGATATTTGGGACGTTTGTCAAAAAGTTTTAAAACACTTAGTCAAATAAGATCATAGTTCACTGTAAGACGATACTTATTCCTTTACAGAAGTTATAAAAGACCGAGCAAATACAGATCACTTAAACGCAAAGAAACTCATACTATGTTATTAAAAGAAACATTTCAAGAAAATTTTGGAGGAGAAGCCAAATCCAGTCTGGCCCCATCCCACTCCCAACAAAATCCATTTATCCAACTTAATTTCATCTAGTCTGAGAAAATCCTGATCATGTACAACTCTATTTTTTGTTATTCCTTTCATTTTCTTTTACTGAAAACATACATCTTACTTTCCTCAAAAGGTCTTTTTTCCACTTCAAGTTGCTTTTCTTGCTGACACATTTGTTGCAGATATAATAAGGTCTTGTTTGATCTCTGGTAAGCCTCGGTACCACAGAAGTATTATACTTATCATTTATGACTCTAAAACATGTCTGTATTAATCAAACCAATAAGCTTAAACCACCTTCAATACCAGTTATCAGTGTAGTACTGAATATTTTCCAGGTGACATGAGCCTGAAATTCATTTTGACCTGATTATTTTCTACTTCTGAATTTACTTTCTATTTTTATTGAAGTGTAGTTGATGTACATTAGCTTCTGGCGTACAGCAAAGTGATTAAGTTATACATGTACATACATCTTCTTTTAGATATTAAAAAGATTTTTAAAATTCATCTTCCCCAAGCAAAACACACATGGATCTGCATTCAAGTCAAGAGAGATGATACTCGAGCTTTTGAAAATGATTCCAAGTAAGTGATCTCCAGACCATTCAGTAAGAGCATCATGATGGAGAGATGGCGGTGCCCATTGTAGGCATCTAAGGTTTTATTTTTATAAGCTGTAATTTCTCAGTTTATCATCCTCATCCTTAATTGGGTGAGGACAGGATGTTATTTCTTGTCATTATAATAGCTATTAAGCAAAGTTGTCACGCCCTAAGTAATTGAGAATGTCAGATGCAAAACATGGGCTTTTGAATGTGTGTCACTGCAAATTAACACACATTGGTGGTGGGAAATCAAGGAAATATTGGCTCCCATTCGACATCCCCCTCTTGCCGTTTTTTGCCTTTGCATCTTCATTGTCTAGTGGAAAAGCTGTTCCATCACGACAGGCAAGACACCTGTGCCTGGTGACACAGCGGGTATGCAACACATGTTTTAGCAAAATGCCTTTTTATTAATTTAATTAGCACCTCTGATCACAGGCTGCTGATGCAAGAGCTAGAAGCTGGGACATGAACTCTACAAAATTGCCCCTCCTCCGCAGTAAATGTCTCTCTGGGTCCCACTGGCCTGCGTCTTCTTACAGTGAAAAGTCACTTGTCGTTTGCCCCTTTTGTCACCTCCTGGCCTTACCACTGTCTCTCATGCTTTCAAAAATGAAAATAAGAGCTCTTCTAAAATGTGGCAATTTATCTACATCGTTTTGTTTTTTTTAATTTGATCAGAAAATGTTTGAGAATTAGAGAACACTGGGAAGATGAAGGTTTAATGTAGAACCACAGGAACTGGGACCACGGATGATACCAATGCAATTGCCTTTCTTTTTTTGAAAGTAATTTTATTTTTCATAATAATGCAACATATTTGACACAGGATATGTATATTTTTATTTATTTATCTGTGACTACTCTGGGTCTTCGTTGTTGTGAGCGGGCTTTCTCTGGCTTCAGCAAGCGGGGCCCACACTCTAGTTGCAGTGCACAAGCTCTATGGTGCTCAGGCTTAGTAGTTGTGGCACACAGGTTTAGTTGCCCCTTGACTTGTGGAATCTTCCTGCACCAGGGATCAAACCAGTGTCCCCTTCATTGCAAGGCAGATTCTTAACCACTGGACCACCAGGGAAGCCCAGGATGTGTATATTTGATATAGCAGTTATCTATAGATACCTAATATCACCATCTACCTATAGTCACACTCTAAGAAGGTAAGGGGGGGTACTTCCCTGATGGTCCAGCAGTTAAGACTTCATGCTTCCACTGCAGCAGGTGCAAGTTCAATCCTTTGTCAGGGAACTAAGAATCCACATAGTGCAACAAATGCTGCTGCTGCTGCTGCTAAGTCACTTCAGTCGTGTCCGACTCTGTGCGACCCCATAGATGGCACCAACCAGGCTCCGTCGTCCCCGGGGTTCTCCAGGCAAGAACACAGGAGTGGGTTGCCAGTTCCTTCTCCAGTGCATGAAAGTGAAAAGTGAAAGTGAAGTCGCTCAGTCATGTCCGACTCTTCGCGACCCCATGGACTGCAGCCCACCAGGCTCCTCCATCCATGGGATTTTCCAGGCAAGAGTACTGGAGTGGGATGCCATTGCCTTCTCCGAGTGCAACAAATAAACAACTAAAAAACAAACAAATAAATATATGTATATAAATAGGTTTAAAAAGAAAAAAATATAATGGGAGACCCAAAGACACTCTGGGCCAGAGCATTCCGAGGGGATTGTGTTGAATAGTCTCTTACAATAAATCAAAGCCAGAATCATGAAGCCAAACTTGAAGGCTCACTAACTCATGGAAAAGATCCCAGCAGTACAGAAGGAACTGTCCAGGATTAAAATACTAAATGCCCCATGTATTACAGGTGAGGAGCTTACCTGTGACCGAACTCATCGTAGATTTGGGTAGGGTCATTGCAGCAACCCCTCAACTCTCCGGAAGAGGAAGCTGAGACCCAGAGAAGGGAAGCATTTTGTCCAAAATTGTGGGAACGTCTGAATTTGAAAGCAAAACCTTGATTTCTAATACAGGGCTCTTCTCACAAATTGGGCATATTCTTCTAGCCTGGAGTCTTGTAACCCTGAGTTTGAGGACCCTGAGTTTGACTAGGGTTATGTGATGGGTTTTCACAGCACGGAGAACATCCCCGGAGAACACAGACTACCTCCTTTCGTGGCGTGTGGACAAGGGTTAGGACAGTCACAGCCAAAGCCTGGTCATCAACACAGTGGGCTTCAGGATTCACAGATCTGCCACTCAGAGATTCAGTCATCCAAGGGCAATCAGAGAAGTCTATTCACTTAGTGATTTTGCTAACACAGGAATTTGAATCATGTGCTCTGCCAGGAAAATCTCTTGGAATGAGTCTGCATTCACTCCCAGCATCAACCCATCACCAGATATGACTTTGTTACTCTCTTATTGTACATGAGGGCTCAGAAACAATCCTGGAGTGATTCTGAGAAATTATTTTCACTGTGGAAAACTGCTCTTTAAAGGGATAGAAAGTCAGTTCAGAGTGACTCAGGTGAAAAAAATAGGAGAGAAATGATCGATTCCTGTAACTGAGAAGTCTAGGCTATCATAGTATCAGACCAGGTAGATTTTGATGTTGAAAGACGATGTCGTTAAGAATCTTTTTCTAGGGACTTCCCTGGCAGTCCAGTGGTTAAGACTCTGCACTTCCAGTGCAGGGGTGCAGGTTTGATCCCTGGTCAGGAAACTAAGATCCCACATTCACAGTGTGCCCCCCAAATTTTAAATATATATAAGCAATGAGGATTTACCATATAGCACAGGAAACTAGATTAAATGTCTAAGAATATCGTCCATTTCTGTCTTTCCATTTTGCTGTCTTCTGTGCTAGCTTCCTCCCCCAGCAGTCTCTGTGTTTGTGATGACAAAGAGGCTATCTGTCGCCAGCTACTAACTTACATCCTGCTAATGCAGGGACCCCAGAGGTGTTACTATCACTCACTGTTTGCAGCATGTTCCCACTGCTGGGGTTGGAGCAGGTGCTCACATGACTTGAGCCATGTGAACCAGGATGGGGAGAGATGGGTACAGTGGGGGATGCCCAGCAGTGCTCTGAAAAATATTTAATGATGAGCCCTGAGGGCGGGAGGCAGGGGGTCTTCATTTGTACTGTTTGCCGATTTCCACGGTGAGAGAGCAGACACTCTCACCAGAGCAGATTTCAAGCTGCCCAAGTGGTCCCTGAACGAAGAGTTGGGAAGAGAGATACAGGAGCACCCAGGACATAATGTTTCTACCCTACAGAGAAAATAAATGTAAGTGACCTCAAGGCCATCAATAACATGTAGTAAAATAATTAGGAAGTGACGTGTCTTGAGTATGCATGACCTTTGTTTTTATTTAATCAGAAAGTTATAAAATCTAATGTTAAGTAGTGATGGTTTCCTAAAGGAAACCAACCCTGAATAATCATTGGAAGCACTGATACTGAAGCACCAATACTTTGGCCACCTGATGCGAAGAGCCAACTCATTTGAAAAGACCCTGATGCTGGCAAAGATTGAAGGCAAAACGAGAAGGGGGTGGCAGAGGATGAGATGGTTAGATGGCATCACCAAATCAAGGACATGAGTGAGCAAACTCCAGGAGATAGTGAAGGACAGGGAAGCCTGGTGTGCTGCAGTCCATGGGGTCACAAAGAGTCAGACACAACTGAGTGACTGAACAACAAACAGCAAATTGACAGTTTATGACAGTGGACAAGCCACCCTCCTGAAGCTTTGATGATTCGTTCTTGTGAGCCAGCTCTAGCACACCAATGCAAATGCTCCAAAAGGAGAAACTCTCTGTTCCCAGAATAAGGGAGAACGGATGCTGAGGCAAGAAGGATGCCTGTCTCATATATTAATAAATGAGAGAGAAAATTTCAAGTGAAAGTTGAAAATGTGCTCTATTGGACCTTGAGATGCAAAAGAAAAATTTTAATTCTTGTCAGAAACATATTTTGAGAGAAAATCTTGGAGAATTAGGGAGGCCCAAAGATCTCATCTGTGTTTACCCTCATAATGTCAGGAGGTATTAGGTCATGAGTTGTTCTGCAGCCTCAGTCCTAAGGGTTGGTGGTTTGGAGCAGGACAGAGCCAGGGGCTAGACCCAAGACTCTGAACTGTTGCAGAGATGGGGTTGGGCAGGGCGAAGCAGCTGGAAAAAGAATTTCTCAGTATAATGCTCCCGTCTATATCCTCCTTAAAGGTTGATGTTAACAACTGAAATGAAATGCAGGAAAGTCCTTTGGAAATTTGTGGGAGTCTGGATCGTAATTTTTCAGAAAAAGGCTTCCCAGGTGGTAAAGAACCCACCATCCAATGCAGGAGACACAGGAGGCGCGGGTTCAATCCCTGGGTTGAGAAGACCCCCTGGAGGAGAGCATGGCAACCCATTCTAGTATTCTTGCCTGGAGACTCTTCATGGACAGAGAACCTGGTGGGCTACAATCCATGGGGTCACAAAGAGTTGGATGCGACTGAAGTGACAGCACCCACTATATGACAAACATCCTCTGTAAAGCTGGTCCTCACTAACCCAGAATGCACTGATCTCACCTCTCTGAATTTCTGTAATACTTAACTATGATACAGTCTACATTGTGATTATATACACTCTCATTTTCTTATAAAAATAATTGTGGGGGAAATCTTTATCCTGCCAAGCGTATTATTGCTGCCTTAACATTTATTCTTATCGCCAACAATGCTAAGCACAAAAATTAAACACATAGAGTATGTTTGATAAAAGTGGATAGGAAAACTGGACTGTCTACTAAATTGCTGTTTACAAAAAGATCTTCTTTTATGAAAAGGCAACACTGACTTTGGTAACCAGGGTAGTAAGTTATGTGTAAATGGTGCTTCTAAACCCTTGAGGGTGCCTGACAAATGACTTATTCACTTTGAAATTTTATCAAAAATGCTAACTTGGTTTCACACATATTTTATAGAGATGGTGTCATGGTAAAAATACAAATTGGACCCTGTCTGAATTAACTCAAATTTTGTATTGGACCTGATTAGGTCCAAGAGGTTACACTGTAAATAAAAATTCACAGTAACAATTCTTTTTAAAAAATAGTTTTACTTATTATTTTTGTCTGTGCTGGGTCTTCGCTGCTGGGCGGGCAATCTCTAGTTGTGGTGTGTGGGTTTCTCATCGCAGTGGCTTCTCCTGATGCGGAGCACGGGTTCTAGGGCGCTTGGGCTTCAGTAGTTGGCAACACATGGGCTCAGCAGTGGTAGTTCCCTGGCTCTAGAGCACAGGCTCAGTAGTTGTGGCACATGGGCTTAGTTGCTCCGGGGCATGTGGGATCTTCCCGGCCCAGGGATCGAGCCCGTGTCTCCTATGTTGGCAGGCGGATTCTTCACCACTGAGCCACGAGGGCAGCCTCCACCTTAACAATTCTCTCTTAGCCAGTCCCTTGTGCTTGCTGTCTACAGTGGAAAGCTGATCAAACTTGATACACTCACAGAATTACACAAAGGTCCCTTCCAATAAGGTGGCGTCAATTATTAGGAGATCACTCACTTCTGGGGGGAGAGTTTAAGGTGGGATGTTAATTCCAAATGGAATTTCCAAGTTGAATGGTGGGGATCAGCACCGAAGCGGTTGACACCATTTTACATACCTTTAGAGGCAAAGTCATTTTTTCTGGTAGGAAAACAGAGATAATTATCAGTTAATCTTTTTAACTGTTCATACTACCTATTAGAAAAATCGTAGCGCCTCAAATGCTATAATTATAATGTCTTATTCAGCCTTCTGACTACATCGGCTCCCCAGACTCTCCCCCACCCCTCACTAAAATTGCGTCTTCAAATTATGCTTCTCAGCTCCTGGATGAAGTTTCCTAGTTTAAATTAGACTTATACCATGTATCTGAAGCCCTCTCTGCTTGGTTTTTATTTCCCAGTCTTGGTTTGCCAGCTGCCTTCAACAGATGGAAATTTGGCCCCTTAAGAAGACTGCATCTGCTGTGGTACCTGTTAGCATCATTTCTTCCCACAGCCTGTTGAATCACATACATCCTTGTCTATAGACTGCTCAAGCCACACTTTAAACCTAAGTGTAATTTTAACTCCAAACACCATGTCTCAGAGAAGCAAATAAAAACAAGCAATTAGAAGTTAGCAACTGTTTCTGATAAGACAATAATTTGAAGGAACAGGAAAAAATGGTATAAATATGAAATTTAAGAAAGTTTATGTCAAACTCACAAATGTTGCTAAGCCTCCCCCATCCCACCCCACCCCACTCTCAGGGAAGCACAATATTATTAAATCATAGTCAAATAGTCCCAATAACCCAAGGACTCACAGAATGTGTTTTTGCATATCTGACTCTCTGACACAGTTGAACCACTATGCCTTTAAATCAAAACTTTAAAATCATAATCATCCTCATTTGACATCTTTGCAAGATGTAGTGTATTAAGTTTATACATATAATTCAATCAATTTCTTAATGACTACTGTCATTGCAGTGAACCATCTTCACTGTACTGCACTGTTGTGACAGCTAGCACACCAGGACAAAAAATAAGTCTTGTTCATTTCCATTCAGTGCCACAAACATTTGTGCATTTCACTCTCCAAGCCAGACATGATGCTGAGTTCTAAAAATAGAGTCGATGAAATCTGGGCCCTACTATATCCAGGGTTGCTCATTCTCACTAAAGGAATACGAGAGCATGTGGGATGTACCATGAATGGCCATAGACAACTGGCTTTGGAAATGAGCAAGACCGAGATCAGGAGAGAATTTGAACTTGACCCTGCAGTACTTTACACAGGGGACTAACCTGGTCAGGTTCAGAGTGCAGAATGAACCAAGTAAATTCAGACCTGGAGATGAGACAACTATGGAGAAATCTGCTCCAGTCCCAACAAGAAATGAGCTGAGGTAGCAACAGATTTCAGAAGGTAGAACCAATAGGATATGACATCCATCTTAATGATGGAATAAAGGAGGAATCTAGGATGATTTCCCAATCCTTTGCTATGGCAACTAGGTAGATATGCCATAAGCCAAAATGGGAAACTCAGAAAGAAAAGGTTTGAGAGGAGATGAACTGAGTTTGGCTTTTCTTATTACTATTATTATTACTTTATTGAAGCATAGTTGGTTTACAGTTCAGTCAGTTCAGTTCAGTTGGTCAGTCATGTTCGACTCTTTGTGACCCCATGCACTGCAACATGCCAGGCCTCCCTGTCCATCACCAACTCCCGGAGTTTACTCAAACTCATGTCCATTGAGTCAGTGATGCCATCCAACCATCTCATCCTCTGTCGTCCCTTTCTCCTCCCGCTTTCAATCTTTCCCAGCATCAGGGTCTTTTCCAGTGAGTGAGTCAGTTCTTCACATCAGATGGCCAAAGTATTGGTGTTTCAGCCTCAGCATCAGTCCTTCCAATGAACATTCAGGACTGATTTCCTTTAGGATGGACTGGTTGGATCTCCTTGCAGTCCAAGGGACTCTCAAGAGTCTTCTCCAAGACCACAGTTCAAAAGCATCAATTCTTCAGTGCTCAGTTTTCTTTATGGTCCAACTCTCACATCCATAACATGACTACTGGGAAAACCATAGCTTTCACTAGAGGGACCTTTGTTGGCAAAGAAATGTCTCTGCTTTTTAATATGCTGACTCGGTTGGTCATAGCTTTTCTTCCAAGGATTAAGCGTCTTTTAATTTCATGGCTGCAGCTGATTTACAAGGACGAGGTATATAGCAAAGTGATTCAGTTTTATATATATATATATATATATATATGCAAATTCTTTTCCATATCCTTTTTTATTACATTATTACAAGATATTGAGTATAGTTTTCGGTGCTATACAGTAGGTTCTAGGGTTTGTTTGTTTGGTCTTTACGTGTGTCTTTATCTGGCCGTGTTGGGTCTTAGTTGAAGCATGCAGGCTCTTGCATGAGACATGTGGGCTTCTCTCTAGTGTGGTGCACAGTCTTAGTTGCCCCAAGGCACATGGGATCTTAGTTCCCTGACCAGGGATCGAACCTGCATCCCCTGCATTGGAAGGTGGATTCTTAATCACTGGACCGCCAGGGAAGCCCCAGTAGGTCCTTATTGTTTATCTGTTTTATATAGAGTAGTGCATATCTGTTAATCCCAAACTCCCAGCTTATTCTTCCTCCTTTTTTTCCCTTGGGTCACCATAAGTTTGTTTTCTATGTCTGTGAGTCTGTTTATGTTTTGAAAATAAATTCATTTGTATCTCTTTTGTTTTGGATTCTGCATATGAATGATATCCTATGATATTTATTTTCCTCTGAGTTGGGTTTTTGGCTGCCCAGTATGCAGGATCTTAGTTCCCAACCAGGGATCAAACCTGTGCCTCCTACAGTGGAAGCACAGAGTCTTAACCATTGGAGCATCAGGGAATTCCCTGAGTTGGCTTTTTAATTCATTTTTTTGACAAATATTTATCAGTCACCTGGCACCCAGTAGGTGCCAGGCACTGGGTTGGAGCTATGGACATGATGGTAGAGAAAAGAAGGCATGATCCCTGCCCTCTTGGAGCTTAGGAGAGAGGCTTACTTGAGTAAGCAGGTAAAGATATTTATAACTTCAAGTGTGACGACTTCAAGAACAGGGAAGAACATGGCGCCATGAGGGACGGTTACTGGGGAGTCTCACCTCTCCAGGGAAGTCAGAGCAGCTTCCTGAGGAATCTGAGTTAAAGAGTCGAGACAGGGAGCATGGGTGAGAGTTTGCTAAGTGAGGGAGGGAAGAAGGATGTTTTCGGAGGGAACAATGCCTGGGGACTCTTGGGTGGCTGTGTGGTAGGTATTTTCAAGTGACTCAAAGAAGACAGTGTGACTTGAGCAGGGAGGGCAGGAGATAAAACCAGAAGAGTGGGTTGACGCCAGGCCACAGAAGGCCCTGGAAGCAGGCCTGGTGTTCAGCCAATCTGCTCCAATGTAACACTCTTCTGAAAAGTGTGAAAGTGTTAGTCGCTGTCGTGTTTGACTCTTTGAGACCCCATGGACTGTGGCCCGCCAGGCTCCTCTGTCTATGGGATTCTCCAGGCATGAATACTGCAGTGGGTTGCCATTCCCTCCTCTAGGGGCTCCTCCTGACCCAGGGATCGAACCCGGGTCTCCCGCATTTTGTGCAGATTCTTTACCCTCTGAGCCACTAGGGAAGCCCAACACTCTTCTGAAGCGGATGGTAAATAGCTCCTACGCTAAGCTCATAAGTACTGCTCCAAGATGCTGGCGTCTGTTCTGATGGTCAGTAACTGCACAGTGTTGGTTGCTAAATATTTAGATTTTTTTTTTTTTTTTGACTGCACCAGGTCTTTTAGTTGTAGCACGCAGGATCTTCGACCTCTGGTTGCAGCATGCAGGACCTTTCACTGTTCTTTATGAACTCTTAGTTGTGCCATGTGTGATCCAGTTCCCTGGCCAGGGATTAAACCAAGGCCCCCTGCATTGGGAGTGCAGAGTTTTAACCACTGGACCACCAGGGATGTCCCTATTTAGACTATTTTGAATATAACCCCTGCTTATAGGGCATGTAAGAGGTTAGTGTTTATTCCGAGAATAATGGGATATCTTTGAAGATGGTGGCATGATCAGATACATGTTTCGAAAACACCAGTTCAATTGCAGTGTGAATAACAGATTGAGAAAGTGGCAAAGTGGAGACGGGGGACCAGTTAGTAGTCTTTTTTTTTTTTTAATTAAAGTAGAGTTGATTTCCAATGTTGTGTAAGCTTCAGGTATACAGCAAAATGATTCAGCTATATATATTATATATTTTCAGATTCTTTTCCCTTATAGGTTATTACAAAATATAAAGGATAGTTCCCTATGCTATACAGTAGGTCCTTATTGATTATCTATTTTATATATTAGTATATTAATTAATATATGTTAATTAGTATATATTAAGCCCAAACCCCTAACTTATCCTTCCTCCCAGTTAATAGAGGGCTTCACAGGTGAATCAGTGGTAAAGAACCTGCCTGCCAATGCAGGAGACACAGGTTTGATCCCTGGGTTGGGTCGATACTCCAGAGGATGAAATGGCAACCCATTCCATTATTCTTGCCTGGGAAATCCCTTGAACAGAGGTGCCTGGAAGGCTACAGTCCACGGGGTCACAAAGAGTCAGACACAACTGAAGTGACTGATCATGCCTGCATGCCAGTTAACAGACTCTTGTTCACCCGGTCGTGTGTTAGGGTGGTAACTGGGGTTAAGATGGAGAGAAACAGGTTCAAGAGATAAAGATATCCCAGTCAAAATCCCAGCAGGCTTTCTTACAGAAATCGATAAACTGATTCTAAAATCTATAAGGAGACATAAAAGGTCTCAGATCACCAGAATGATTTTCAGAAAGAACAAAGTTGAAGGACTTACACTACCTGATTGCAAATCTTTCCATAAAGGTACATCAATTAATTCAGTGTTATATTGGCAGAAGGATAAACATGGATTTATGAATTGACGTTTTCTGAATTTCCTTTTCCAGATTGTTCACGGCTAGTATGTTGAAGTACACCTGATTTTTGCACATTGATTTTATATCCTTAAACTTTGTCAAATTCATTTATTAGCTCTAAACTTTTCTTGTGGATTCCTCAGAGTTTCTACATAAAACACCATGCCGTCCTTGAAGGGAGATAGCTTTACTTCTTTCTTTCCAATTTGGAGGTATTTTATTTCTCTTTATTGTCTGACTTCTCTTGGTTAAAATTTCCAGTACTGTGTTGAATGGAAGTGGTGAGAGTGGGCATCCTTGTCTTGTTCTTGATCTTGGGAGAAAAGCTTTCAGTGTTTCACCATTGACTATGTTGTTGTTTAGTCGATAAGTTATGTCCCACTCTGCGACCCCATGGACTTTAGCCCCCCAGGCTCCTCTGTCGGTAGGATTTCCCAGGCAAGAACACTGGAGTGGGTTGCCATTTCCTTCTTCAGCGGATCTTCCCAACCCAGGGCTCAAAACTGCATCTCCTGCGGCTCCTGCATTAGCAGGAGGATTCTTTACCGCTGAGCCACCAGGGAAACCCCACTGAGTATGCTAGCTGTGGGCTTGTAATATATGGCCTTTATCCTGTTTATTTATAGTTTATGAGGTGTTTTTTTTTTTTAATCATAGAAGGTATTGGAATTTGCCAAATGCTTTTCCTCATCTCGTGTGTATGATGTGATGTTGTATAGGAGATGATCATGTTTTTTTTTTTCCTTCATTCTATCACTGTGGTGTACTACGCTGATTGATGTTCTTATGTTGACCTATTCTGGCATTCCTGGGGTAAATCCCACTGACCAACTGATCTTTGACAAAGGCCCCAAGGTAATTCAGTGGAGACAAGATAATTGTTCAATGAATGGTGCTCACAAAGTTGGACATGCTTGTGGAATAAAAAGAAACCTTGACCCTAACCTCACACCATAATAAAAAAATATATATATATGTCAGATTTTCTGTGGGGCAGGAATTTAAGAGTGGCTTAGCTGAGTGGCTCTGGTTCAGGGTCTGTTGTGTGGTTCCAATCAGGAGGTCAGCTGAGGCTGCAGTCATCTGACGGCTTGATTGGGGTTGGAGGATGCCCTTCAGAGATGGTGAACTCACGTGGCTGTTGGCAGGAGGCCTCAGGTTCCCACTCAGGGAGATTTCCCTGCAGCATGGCAGCTGCCTCCCCGCAGAGTACTGTCCACAAGAGGGAACAAGGAAGAACACAGCATCTATCACAGCCAGGTCTCCTATCATCACTTCCCATTTAATCTGTCTGTTAGAAGCCAGTCACTGAGTTCGGCACACATTCCAGGCGAGGGGAATCTGACCCCGCCTCTTAGTGGGAGGGGCTTCCCTCGTGGCTCAGCTGGCAACGGATCCGCCTGCAATGCGGGAGACCTGGGTTCGATCCCTGGGTGGGGAAGATCCCCTGGAGAAAGGAAAGGCTACCCACTCCAGTATTCTGGCCTAGAGAATTCCATGGACTATATAGTCCATGGGGTTGCAAAGAGCTGGACATGACTGAGCGACTTTCACTTTCACTTAATGGGAGGAGCACAAAACCTTTATGGACATATATGAAAGCTACCACATGGAATATTACCTCCAGGGATAACTACAGTTCAGAGGTTGCCATCTCTCTGGGTGGAGAGAAGTGAGATACAGCACATAAAATATTGTACAGTTTTACCTATGTGAATAACATGTTTTAAAGAATGACAGCTGATTTCGGTAGAACCCATATCATTACTGACTTTAAAATTAGACAAAGAAGCAAAACTCTTTGCATCTTATTATTTCCTTTGAGACTATCAATCAGGATAAAAAACTGACATACTCAGAAAATTCATCTCTCAACAAAGTGCTACTTTCAGATAAGCTTATTGAAAATAATCTTAATATACTTTATGTAATGAGCAGTGCCCTAACATACTGATTACCCATTATAGTTGCAATTAGAAATGTTTTAACATTATTCATTAGCATATTGAACTCCCTGTGTGTTAAGTGTGTATATATAAGGTAAAAGTTTTGAGAACTTTAAATCCAGGCTAAAGAAATTCTTGAGAAATCTTTTTCAGAACAATTTGTTTTGCATTCTTTTTTGACATCTATTTCAGTCTCCAGTTTCTATTACTAAAAAGTATTTATCAAGTTCTGATTTGATAGCATGCTTTTCCTGCAATAACTATTCCATATTCAAATGTTTTGGCTAAAAAATTGCCCCAAAAAAGGCACCTGTTTTTTCACATGCATATAGCCTTAACCATTTCTTCTCTCAAAACAGCAAGAAATCCTAATTAATGTGAACATAATAATTTTTCTTCTACAATATTTCCATTATATTTAACTTCTTTTTCCCTGTCTCTAACATAGGATCAAGAATCTTTATTTTACCATAGGAGAAAATCTTCAGGATCTAGGACTGAAGGGTTCCTCACCTTGACCTCAGAAGCACCATGCACAGAGTAAATCTGATAAACTGGAAATCATCAACATGAAAACCATTTGCTTTTTGAAAGACAAGAAGATGAAAAGACAAGAAACCTAGAATTGAATGCAGCAGTGATACAAACCATAAGAATCTGTGCTTACCTTAGAGGTCCAAACAAAGTACTATGAGAATACAAAGGACAATGAGATTAATTTCAGCCAAGGAAATCTGGAAAGTCTGATGAAGTGAGAACCAAGCTAGGAATCAAAAAACAAGTCAGTAGGATTGTAACAGATGGACCCAAGAGTGAGAAAAGCATCTAAGATAGAATCAGCAAAAGCTAGAAGGAAGGAAGGGCTTCCCTGGTGGTTCAGTCAGTAAACAATGTGCCTACAATGCAGGAGACCCAGGTTCGACCCCTGGTTCGGGAAGATCCCTTGGAGAAGGAAATGGAAACCCACTCCAGTATTCTTGCCTGGAGAATCCCATGGACAGAGAAGGTGAAAGGAATGATACAGGTGTGGGAAAACATTGTAGTAAAGGAAAGGATGGGCTTCCCTGGTGGCTCAGATGGTAAAGAATCTGCCTGCAGTGCAGGAGACCCGGGCTCGATCCCTGGGTTGGGAAGATCCGCTGGAGAAGGAAATGGCAATCCAGTCCAGTATTCTTGCCTGGGAAATTCCATGGACAGAGAAGCCTAGTGGGCTATAATGGGGTCACAAGAGTTGGACACAACTTAGCGACTAAACCATCACCACTACCAGAAGGAAGGAAAGCGCAAGAATGTTGATACCATGAGTGGCCCAGTGTAAATTCCAGGGTATGGGAGGAGCGAAGTGGGGAGTGAGCCTGCATAGGGGATTGGGGACAAATTATGGAAACCAGTGTAGTGGAGACAGAGCCCTGTTCCCAAATAGCTCACAGCTAGAAAATGCTGGTTCTGGGAAGAGGTGCAGAGAATGCTCACAGATGTGAACTCTGGATGTCCAGAAAGATGGGATTGTTTGGCCAGGGGCCATCATGCAAGACGCCCGTCTGCTCTTGCTGCAGGGGAGCCAGAGGGAGTTACGTGTGACACCTTCTGTGCTCGCCCCCTCTTCTGTCTGCTGTCAGGCCCGAGCCTGGGTACCTGAATCTGTCTGTTCCCCACGGGCGTCTCTTCCTTGCTTCTTCCCATAGTCGTTCTCAGACCAAGGGTGGAGCTGGAGAGGCTCCTTGCAGCAGCTAGTGGGGTTGACCCCACTCAGTGCAAGATAAGAGCCACCCTGTGGCCCGTGTCTGAGCTGTGGCATTGTAGCTGCAGGAGGGGAAAGTGGGTCAGTTAGCAAATGGTTTATGAAGTGCTCACTCAGGAAACACAATCACAGTCAATGCTTTATTTTTCCCAACTCTCGATACCCTGGGATTTCAAACAATCACAATATTTTTGACCATTAGAGTGTGTTTATACCTGCTCTTTACATCTCCTCGCCTAATTCTATCAGGTGCTTAAGCATCTGTGGTTCAAAGTAAATTTTACCCCACTGCCCATTTCTTCCACTTGGCCTTGCTGGCATGTTCAGAATAGAAATCAGTTTGCATCGTCCAGGTAGCGTGGGCTAATTTAGAGGCGAGTAAGTCAGCAAACTTAAACGATAAGGGAACCACACTGCTGGATATTTACCTAGTTCCAATCTTTAAGTAAAAGTCCAGGGTGGCTGGAAGGGAGAAAGAAAATATCATTGACAAAAGAATGAGAAAACGGGACTAGCTTCCCACACAGGAGGAAAGTCTGAAGGCTTCCTTGGGATATTTAGTAGCTGGTTTCCCACCTGTCTTCTGTCTCTTACTCACCTACCAAGTTATGGGGCAGCTGGGAGGGCAGGAGGGGGTGTAATTCTTGTTCTCATCATGGTACACTGAACTACTTAAGCTCACAGCAGCAGACTTGAACGCGATGGCGTTGATAGAAAAGCCAAACACCTGCCAATGGCCTTGTCGCTGCTGGGGTGGAACAGTGGCTGATGACATTGACTTCAGTTTCTGGGACATTATCAGCAAAAATAAAATGTAACTCTCATTGTACAAAAAAGCGTTTGGTTCCTGAATTTATTCTGCTCTCAAAGCTAGCCAGGAGCTCCTTATCCAGATTCCAAGTCTGAACTGGATTTTTTTATTTAATTACATACATTTTTTTAAATTAAATTAAAAAGTTAAATACATTTTTTTCAAACAGTCAGAGAAAGTCTGAAAATTTGAGAGAGCTTGTTTCACTTCTCTTCCACAGAAAAAAACAACTAATGGAGTGGGAAGTAAAATAATTTCTCTCACAAAATGGTAGTATAATATCTTTTTTGATTATTATCTGTTCATTGAGAACTCAGGCCTACAGTCTCCTTTGATGTTCATTTCTTTTTTACCACCAAAGTGAATGTTGAGTCATAAAGCAAATGACCTTTCAGACCCAAGAAAACCTAGCTCTAAGGTCATTGGAATTTCTTCAATTCTCTGTACACATTCTCAAAATACTATTGCTTTTCTTTAAAAATGTATCATAAACAAATAGTGTTGAAGGGCTATAAAGTGTTTCTTGGCACAAATGTGGTATGACCTGGAAAACACACTTCATTATTCACAACAAGAATGTCCTCTCCAATTTATGCCAATAAAAACTTGGAATAATCCAAGATATACTTTACATGTATTACATTACATACAAGAATAGTGGCTCTAAATTGGAAACCCCATTTTTGGCAATCGAAAAAGAAAGTTCAAGGTCAAAGGCAATTTCTCAGCGGACTTCAGGCCAGCATTTATGCAAAAATATCAGGATACAGTAGAGTAAGAAGAGGCGGAGGAAACTTCAGAGAGAAGATGACATGGGATTAGGGGTCCGGAGAATGACTCAGGGAGAAAGCAATAGTAAGGAGGACATTCTCAACAGAGGTCTCTACCAGGAGCCCCCACACTTCCTGGGGGGATCCCCTTGGGTTGTCACTGTGGCTGCAACCCAAGGTCCAGGAAGAGATGTGGCTGGAAGGGATACTGGGAAGGGAGGCAGAGGTCACGGTGTGAACATTATCATTGAATATCTTCCTTAGGGATGTGAAACCATTGAGAGTTTTTTGTTGAATAATGACAATAATATGCCAAATGCTTTCTGTGTGTCAGGCATCCAACACCATGAAATGCTACAGCCCACCTTTATTTTTTTTTATATTTAAAATAGAATATTTTTTTATTTTTTTCCATTTATTTTTATTAGTTGGAGGCTAATTACAATATTGTAGTGGTCTTTGCCATACATTGACATGAATCAGCCATGGATTTACATGTGTCCCCCATCCTGAACCCCCCTCCCACCTCCCTCCCCACCCCATCCCTCTGGGTCTTCCCAGTGCACCAGCCCTGAGCACTTGTCTCACGCATCCAACCTGGGCTGGTGATCTGTTTCACCCTTTACAGTATACTTGTTTCAATGCTATTCTTTCAGAACATCTCACCCTTGCCTTTTCCCATAGAGTCCCAAAGTCTGTTCTGTACATGTGTCTCTTTTTCTGTTTTGCATATAGGGTTATTGTTACCATCTTTTTTTAAATTCCATATATATGCGTTAGTATACTGTATTGGTCTTTATCTTTCTGACTTACTTCAGTCTGTATAATGGGCTCCAGTTTTATCCATCTCATTAGAACTGATTCAAATGAATTGTTTTTAATGGCTGAGTAATATTCCATTGTGTATATGTACCATAGCTTCCTTATCCATTCGTCTGCTGATGGGCATCTAGGTTGCTTCCATGTCCTGGCTATTACAAACAGTGTACAGCCCACCTTTAAAAACCATCCTATACATGTGTACTGTTCCCATTTTACAGGTGAAGAAGTTGAGGCAGAGACCGGTGAAATAACTTTTGCAGGGTCCAACAGCCGTTAAGTGGTGGGGTCAACTCATATCATCTAACTCCAGAGCCCATGATCTTCTGCTTCTCGAGGAAGTCACTATCATATTCTGGGGTGGTGGTGGGGAACACAACTCCATGGCTACATGGAGGATGAATTAGGAGAGAGACAGGAGGTAGCGAGACCAGCAGAAGGCCATTGCAGCAGCGCAAATGAAAGCTAATACAGGTCTTAATTGGATAGGGTTTAATGACCTAGTGGACATGGAGGTTGAAAAAGAGGGCAGAATAAATATACCTGAGGCATCGAATTTTATATATATATCTCTCTCCTGTTGGTTCCGCTTCTATATATTTGTATCTTTGGCGTATCTCCTATTGCTTCTGTTTCTCTGGGGAACCTTGACGAATACAGTCCTATATCACAAACTTGTGTAAGAATGTCTTCTAGAAGCTCACCCAGTGAGTGTGTGTGCGTGGTGGGGGCGGGGAGGGGGGAGGAGTGATGGAGTTGGAATTCACAATAGGCAGAGAAAAAGAAAGGTTTCACTGAGGAAATTCCATTTAAGGTAGACCCAGAAGAATGAATTGTACTGGGGTGAGCAATGATTCTCTTGTCTGTGCTGAGCTCAGTCGTGTCCAACTCTTTGCGACGCCATGGACTGTAGCCCGCCAGGCTCCTCTGTCCATGGGTTTTTCCAGGCAAGAATACTGCAGTGGGTTACCATTTATTTCCTCCTCCAGGGGATCTTACCGAACCAAGGATCAAACCTGCATCTCTTGTGTCTCCTGCCTGGTAGGCGGATTCTTTACCACTGTGCCACCTGGAAGTAAGCAGTGATTGGGGAAGAATAACTGATACAGAAAGTGTGGTTAGCAGAGGAAACACACAGAGACCATTCAGGAGTCCAGTCTGGATCTGGCTTGGTATGTGTAAGAAACCAGAGAGGAATAAGTCCACTGAAGCTGAGGTGTGGAGGGTGTTTTAATACTAGGAATGACGTGTTTGTCATTCTTTTTGTAGGATATAGGGAATCGTTAAAGACTTTTGAGCAGGAAAGTGGCATCACTGGGTTTCATAGTGTAAACAATCCCCACTAATCCATGAGTTGGGTTCTAACTATTTTTTCAATAGACTATGTACCGGGAACTATGATAAATACTGTACATATAGTAATAAAAAACACCTTCTCTGTATTCAAGAAGCTTATAACCTATGAGAGAGTGGGAAATAGAGAAAGGATAATTATAATGCAATATAGACAAACTCTTCAGTAAGTACTAATACATGGTATAAAAGAATCACAAAAAGCAGGCACCTGATCCCCATGTGGGTGTGGGGTTTGGTTGGTGTGTATAAGGTCAAAGTTTCCTGGGAGAAGAGATTTTAGGGCAATTTCCTGGAACCCAATAATTTTCTCACAGACACAAAGTCGAATCATTAGAAAATGAGTTGCAATTCCATATGGTCCAACCTGATCGAATGTTACCATGGTGTTCAGGTCCCCAAAACTCTAAAGCCTATTTGATTCATGACTGTCTCACAACAGTTTTTTTCTGTCTTAAGGGTCCTCAAAACAAGAGGCTTAGGCCTTCTCAACGTGCAAAATCTGGACTTGAACAGATTAGACTTTATATGTCCTTCAGTCAGTCTCCTTTCCTCAGTCCCTTCTTTTGCTTATGGCTCTTCTCACCAGAACCTCTGACCCCAAGGCCTTCAGCCTGCCCTAAAGCACTGTCTATCCCCAAAACTTAATATGTCCCAAACCTTCCTTTCTTTGGCTGTTACCCTACACGGGTGAGAAAGAAGGCCATCTGATTAAACTAGTTAGTGCTGACGTGTGAATCACTTTTGATTCACCATGGGATTCTACCATCCCAGAGCTATGTGAGTCTTTAAGAGAGGATACTAGGAATCTTTCTTTGGTGGAATTCCAGACAATAAAAATAAGGCCTTTGTGTATTTGTTTGTATAGGCCATTTATCAGTCAAGAGTTGAGAAGGTGGGGCTACCCATTCTGTATTCCCCATTCAGACATAGTTACTTTGTGACTTTGGTTAAGTAAATTTTTGCTTCCTATTTTTATGGCTAGTTACATTTAGTATCATTAAAATATTGTTTGGAATTTGGTGGACTAACATGAGCTATGAATTTTTTCTAATGAATTAAAGCCGAAGATTAAAAACCTACTTCTTCAAAAAGAACTTACGACTCATTATCCTAATTAGAAGAAAAAATAGAAGAAATCGTGTATTATTTCGTATCTTTCCTGATTGCTTCCTTTGAATGTTAAGCTGGTTGGATTACTCTACTTAGCATAGGTAACTACATGGGTAGTTATTTTCCTAAGAGAAACTAGTTTGTTTTTTTAAAGCATGCATAAAGTATACGTCATGATTTGGATTAAATAAGCAAATTTAATTGAAAAATCTGCTTACTTAGCTCCTCTTCCTTGAAATACATGATTTCAAAACAAGTAAGACTTATGTAATACGTCAACAATGCTAACACCGGAAGTTTTAAGATCATAACATTTGAAACTTTAACACAGGAAGGAGTAGTCCATTATTAAATCAGTGGTTCCCAAACTCAGGTCACCAGATTGGCCCCGGATAATTAGATCAGCAACATCATCATTGGCAGTGGTGCTTTAGTCCTAAGTCGTGTCTGACTCTTGCAACCCCATGGACTGTACCCACCAGGCTCCTCTGTCCATGGGATTTCCCAGGCAAGAACACTGGAGTGGGTTGCCACTTCCTCCTCCAGGGGATCTTCCCCGACCCAGGGATCGAACCTTATCTCCTGCATTGCAAGCGGATTCTTTACCGCTGAGCAACCAGCAAGAAAGTTCATGTTTAGGTTGTTATGAACATAACAACCTCATATGAGATACTATTATCATCCCCAGTTCATAGGGGAAGGCACAGAGAGGTTAAGCAACTTGTTCAGAGTTACTCAGATAATAAGTAGTAAAGCCATGATATAAACTCTGACAGTTTCAAATTTCATCCCTTCCCCCTTCCCACCCAGTTTTGACTCAGTAGGTCTGGAATGAGCCCTGGAATCAGTGTTCAAATCCCCAGGTGATTCTGAGGCGGAGACAGGTTTGGGAACTCTCTTGTTAAATGAATTTAATTTGCTCTGGATGGCTAGTTCCTTACTCACATCTTGGAAACAATAGGTCAGAGGGCTCATCAAGTGACATGGTACCCTTTCAGATTTGACTAGTAAACAGCTATTTTGGAACACTGTTCCCTGTTCTTCAGGCACAATACTGAGGCGTCTGGTGGAAATAACGCCTGACCAAGGACTGCCTCCTTTAATGGCGCATGTAAGAGGTTGGCAGTTGGAAGAATCCACAAAACCCTGTGCAGAAGGTACAAAGTAGGCTTCCACAAAGTAGGCTTCCAGAAGTGGATGTGAGCTGGACATGAAAAAGTGAGGGTGATTTGCAGATGAAGGAAAAGAGGAGGGACCATTTCTGTTTGTTTCAGGAACAAAGGGAAGGAAGTGTTCACAAATGGTGATTCAAGGCAGGTATTTGTGGGCCAACAGTAGGTTTAATAGGACGGGATGAAGTTGAGGGTTCCTTCTGGGAAATGGCTGGAAAAAATTTGGAAAAGTAAGTTAGGACAAGATTATGGTCAACTTTAGGCACGAGGTCAGAGTTTTGACTGAACCCTATAAACAGTGGGGAGCCACTGAAAAGTTTGAAAGGATAAAGATTCAATGATGAAGGCTTCAGTTTGGAATGAATCAGTGGGGCTCAGTCACTGTGCAGGCTGGAAGGACAGCAGAGATGAGAACCAGGAAAACCATTCAGAAGGTTAAAGGAACGATACAGGTGTGGGGAAACATCGTAGTAAAGGAATGGATTGACTCGCACTTGGGAGTCACTGTGTCAGGTTATGCCACCAATTAAGCTGTGATTCGGGTCAAACTGCTACTGTTGGAGTCTTAAGTTTTTCTTTGGAAAGTGAGTGTGATGATGATAATGTATGTCCCCAGACTGAGCCAAAATAGACAAAAGATTTCTTTAGGATGGTGACTAGCTCTGGGATGCAAGGTTCACAGGTCAATATACTGTTTTCAGGCCTATACGACTTTGAAACCATGGGGTTGCAGAGGTGGACACAACTGAGCTGAACTGAACTGATGACTTAGAAAATGTCAGCGTTATCAACCACCAAATAGGGCGGTCAGTAAATCTCAACTGTACAGAAGACAAGAAAAAAAAGGGACCAACACTGTTTCAGGAAGTATGCTGGGATTATGAAGGAATTAGGGACTAACACTGTTTCAGGAAGTATGCTGTGACTATGAAGGAATTACTCTTCACAACAACCTAATGAGCTAAGTATTTTAATCCCCTTTAAGTTGGCTTAACCAAGACAAAAGATGGTAGTTTGAATTTGAATATAAACTGAGGTCTGCTTAAATTTAAAACGTGGGCTTTTTGAACTTCATCATATTGTTTTAGGTTTGCAAAGTTATATTTTATCCTAGGTTTTGACCTAATATTCTAGTCAAGACTATTTTGAATTTTGATTCTAACGTCTATAAGTTAATTACCCCTCCAAATGCTGGGTCATCTGACAGGGGGACAACATCAGTTTTGCTGAGATCGGGGAGAAGATGGAGAAGTTTTGGAGTGGAAAGAGAATAAATGGTTAGGTAGGAGGCAAGGTAACCTGTGCAGAGCAGAAGTGGTACAGACGCAACCTGGTTATGAAGTGGACATAAAAGTCAATGGTGTAGCCTTAGAGCTAAGAATAATAGTGCAGATGAGCGGAGAGTAAAGGCTGGAAGAAGTTAAGAACCGGGAACTGAGGCAATGAGAAGTGGAGAGGAAGGTAGAGATGAACTAAATCCTTCCATTAAGGAAAAACAGAGGTTGGAAGAAACAAACAGCAAAGGGAAAGTTGACCCATTCAACTCAAGTGTTAGCTGTGGTGAGTCACAGACAGGATGACCATATTGAATGATGAGATGGGAGAGGACAGGTTAGGGAAACGGGAGATGAGCTAGCCTGTCCTCTGGGGAAAGCACACGGAAGTGAGGGTCTCAGAGAAACCATATATGTGCAGTCTCCCATATATGTGTACATATATATGTACAAGCCTTCCATTTTTACCTTCAGTCCTCCCATGTGCCCATGAGAAAGTTAAGTACATCTAAGCTTCGAGTATTTAGAAGTATAGGACATTTGTTGCTGTTCAGTTGCTCAGTCCTGTCCAACTCTTTGCAGCAGCATGGACTACAGCATGCCAGGCTTCTCTGTCCTTCACCATCTCCCGGAGTCTGCTCCAACTCATGTCCACTGAGGATATAAAGCACAAATTTAAAAATCCTTAAATAGGCTCAGATCACATACTCTGTCCTTAAGCAAACTGAGATCACATACTCTGGTGACAGGTACAGACAAATGCCGTACTTTCAAAGATAAAGAGTTGTTGACAAAAGGCCACATTTCAATAGGAGGAACCACATATACAAATATCTCTTAGATATTTCTTCTAAGAGACACCCATATTCCTCAGGAAATAGTGAGGGCTGTGGGAGTAGCCCTAGGCTCTGGGCCTAGCATTTCCACCCCAAGGTGATACTTAATGTTTTAGTTTTGGAGCAAAACAGGAAGTTACACTCATCAAGTCTTTGTCCCAGATAACCTGAAATCCTTCCATGCTGAATTGTTCATGGACCATGGTATTAGAGCAGAAGCCCCTCCAAGTCCAAGCTTGCTCACCTGTGTCCCCCCCCCCCCGCCCCGCATAGGAAGCCAGGTGGCCATCTACGCTGCCAAAATTTGTATTTCAGGTACCCACTTGTGAGTTAATTTCAGATGAATGCGACGAACGACTCCGCAGCACTGGTGAAAACAGTCCTATTCAATAGTCATACCTCATCCCATTCATATATGTAAGATCTTCAATTCCATTCTTCATTTATCTTTACAGAGATTAATGGTAAAGTAAGTCTTTGTCGACGTTTGTTCAAAAAAGAGTGGGTTAAAGAGTTTAATGAGGGAAACTGATTTGATCTCCGAACCGATTTGAGAGAGACAGAGAGGCGCCGAGGAGCTGGGACTTTGAGGTGCCGATCCACGAGGCCGCAGGTGTCCTGGGGTTCAAGAGAATGGACGAGAATGGACGGCACGTTTCTCTGGAGTCTGCTGCGCCAGCCCTTCAGGGTCACTCGCCCATCTCTGACTTTTATCAGCCGGTCGGGTTATGGCTTTTGGTTATCCTCCCGGCCGGGGAGGTAGATCCAGCGGGTGTAGTTGTGATCCGCGTCGGTTGAGGGTGTGTGTGTGTGTGTGCGCGCAGAAGCGGGGGAGGGCGGGCGTGTGAGACCCTCTGCTCCGGGGTGTTTCGGACCGGTTTCTCCTCAGGCTGGGGCCCCGACCTAGGAAGGTGACCACCACCCCCACCCTCGTTCGGCCCAAAGTGGCGGGAAGCCGGGTCCTCAGAGGCGGCCCCCAAGGCCAGGGAGGCTGTAAAACCTGGACGAGGATCCGGTGCGCCCGTCCGGGGAGGGCGCGGCGTCCACGGCCAGGGGCCCGCGGGCTTTTCAGGTAGAGAGCAGCCCCGCGAGCGGGGCCTCGGCGGCGCGGGGCGGCGGGCGGGGTGGGGAGAACCCGGGGCCGGAGCACGGCGGGCGGGAGCTTTCCGGGCCCCTCCCGCTCCGCGGGGCTGGTGGGGAGATGGCGGCGACGGTTTCCCGGCTCCCCCGCCCCGGACGCCGATGGCGGAGCGTTCCGGCCCTCCCCCACCAGCTTCTCCACCGCGGGAGCCGGAGCCGGTGAGGCCGGGAGGGCGGGGAGCGGCGGAGGGAAGGCGAGAGGGCGGAGGTTGCGTGGTGCAGGCGGCGGCGGCAGCGGCGGGAGGAGGGCCGGCGGGCGGGCCCGGAGGAGGAGGAGGAGGAGGCGGGAGCCGTGTCGCACGCAGCTCCAGGCGGGGCAGCCCCGGCGGCTGAGGGACGCGGCGAGACCTTGGCGGGACGGGGATTTAACCGGGGCCGGGCCCAGCGACCAGGTGGAGACGTCGCCGGAGCCATTTAGGCAGCCGGGAAATGCGGGTGAGTTGTCGGCGGCGCCGGGGCTGAGGGGAGGCGGCGGCGGCGGCGCAGGCCCGACCCGGAGCCGCGGTGTCGCAGTGACTGGGGCCGCGGCGGCCGAGCTCAGGCGCCGGGCGAGAGGCCTGAGGCGCCGAGCCGCGACCGGGAGGAATGGCGGCGGGGGCCGGGGCACTCGTGGGCAGAGGGCGCCGGGGGCAGGAGGGGAGCGAGCGCGCGCGCGCGCGCGCGGAGCCCGGCCCTGAGTCACCCCGGCCGGCTCGGGCCTGGCCGGGCCGCGGCCCCGGACGCGGGCTCGGGGCGGCCCAGGCCCGGACTACGCACTGGGGAAAAAAAAAAAAAAAGCCCGATTCATCGCGCCCGAGGCGACGGCCTGGTGGCGCCCGCCCCTTTCCCAGCGCGACCCGGCTCGGGCCGCGGAGCCGGGCTCGGTGAGCGGCCCCCGGGGCGGTCGGGCGCGCGCGCCTCACCTCTCCTCAGTCGGCGACCCCCCCAACCACTGGGCGCCCGGACCCGCGCCCTCTTTCCCTCGGCCCCCATGGGGACCCACCGCTCCCCCGAGCGTCACTTGCCCCCGACTCGTGCTCTCAAGTAAAGTACTGGGCTCGCGCGCCGGAGGAGCCGCGGAGCCGGGCTCTCTCTGCTTTCCGGTTCCCTGCCCCGCGGCTCCCGGGTTTCCCCGCCCGCATTGTTGCGACCGTGCAGGGCGCTATTATTGGGTAACAGTCGACCCTTTGCTCGGTTCTCCACGGGGAGCGGGCCCGGGGCGGCGCGCAGGGATGCGAGTGCGGCGGCCGAACCGGACGGAGCGCCCCCCCCCCGCCCCCCTCCGCGGCGCTCTCAGAGCGCCCGCGAGTCGGGCCGGGCCTGCGCCGCCGCTTCGGCGCGCCCCCGACCCTGCACCCGGCGGGAGCGCGCGCTGACCCCGCAGGTAACCCGGGCGCCGGCCGGCCGCGTGCAGGGGTAGCCCCACGCGCCCTTCCCGGCCCCCCGTGTGCTGTAGGCCGAGTGCTGGTGGTTCCGGGGAGAAACGCATGGTGAACGTTCCTTGAGCCTAATCCTCCAAAGTTGAGGGTTTTCTCCCTTTAGCGAGCTCTCTGCCAAAAATAGGATCCTCTTTTGGGATTGGATCACTGTCGTTGCTCACAGTTCGCAGCTGGAGTTGGTGGTGAGGGTGCAAATGAGGAATTGCAGTTTAGTATTTATTTGCTCTGTGTGATTGCTCTTCGCGAAGTGGCATTAAAACAGTCCAAGTTAGTGGAGTCAGGGGTCACGCAGTTTTGGAAATGCACTCATTCGAGTGACAGAAGGGAATGAAATTCACTTTTACTTGAAACCCCCAGCTTTTAGACCTCAGCATAGCTTTAGCAGTGTGCAAAAGCATGGCCAGTTGTAAGTTTAACGATTCATTTTGTGGCCACCCTGTCTTACCTGGTTTTCTGAAATCCTGCAGCGTTTATGGATTGTGTAGAAAAAATAGGGAGCATTGTTTAAGAAGCAAAAAAAAAAAAAAAAATTTTTTTTTAATCTAAAAAATTTACACCTAACGTTCTCTTGATCTAAAAGTGTCCTTGGATATTGGGGGAAAATTTACTTAAAAGTTCTGTTGCTTTCCCTGGTAAGTTGAAATAGTTGCAACACATTTCAAATTCTGAGGCATGCATACAGCATGCAGGAGACTGGCTTGCTTTAACTCTATTATGCCCATTTTTGGAGGTTTCTAGAGAGAGTGGTCATTAAGCTCTAGAGGGTTGGGTGAAATACTCTCTAAAAATATTTAGCTTTTTTTGTCATTGGAATCATCTTTTAAAAACTTATTTTTTTTTTAAACTTATTTTAACAAAAGGGGGGAAAAAAACCTTTAGCTCTAGTATTAGGGTTTTTCACCAGTTCGTACTATCCTCTCATCCCGACTCAGTGGACATGAATTTGAGCAAACTCTGGGAGATAGTGAAGGACAGGGAAGCCTGGTGTGCTGCAGTCCATGTGGTTGCAAAGAGTCAGCCACTATAACAGCAGCTCTTAGGGCCACTGATGCAGGTCCTCGGAGGCAGGCCCCCCTTTCCTGCTGTGCACCCACCACATGGGTAACTAACAGCCTGCTGATACCGGGTAATATCCTGCAGTTTCCTTGGATGTTACAGCTCTGTCGACTCATAGCTCTAATATACATATATTACAGACATGTTGACTCCTTTGTCTCTTACTGATTATTATCCTCTAGAGATAATTAGCTTAGTCTGGGTTGTCAATGCAGCATTACTTCCCATACTTTACAGACTGAATTCCTTGAAGGCAGGACATAGTCTTTATTTTTTGCATCCCCAGAGGAGCATAGAACTTGGTCATGGGTACTTCCTTTGCTTTCTGAATGAAGAAATCTGGAATAATTCTGATTTACACCCAGTGTCTGACCACCTCGGATTTTGGCTACAGAAGCAGTCACCGCACTTAAATTGGGTAAGAGTGCGAGCTTTTTTAATAAACTGTTCCTACCACATCCCCGGGAACTAACACAGAACTGGACGGAAAAATGCTCAGGCTTTCTTCGGCTCTGAAAGTTCAGGAAAGTGCCAAGAAAGCAACTTGTGAAACTTTAATTTCCTTCTTTTCCTTCAGAACTAGTTTTAAGTACAGATGTTTAAAATTTTTGTGTGTGTGTGTGTGTTTTTTAAAAACAAGATTGAGGTCTTTGCCTCAGGTTAAATGTTGCCGCCTTAGCTTTGAGGTGAAATCCTTTGGTTGGTTGAGACTCTTCCCTGTTAAGAGAGCTCTGACTCGGTCCTGGAGGCCCAGTGACCTTTCTCACGGGAGAGACCTTTCTTGGGTCCCTGAGTGCCTTTTGATCAGAAGTTCACTCCCAGTTTGCCCAGCAGGCATAGGATGCCTTTCTTTCTGCAAGGAAAGTTCAAACGAACAGGCTTTAGATTGAAGAAGAGTTACTTGCCCTCCTTCAAATTTAGGGTGCCAAAAATTGAAGGAGTGTGTTTGTGTTTTATTTTTTGCTGTTTCAGCCCTGCATAGGTTCCAAGGCCATGGGCCTTGGCAGTTGAGTCCAGACTCAGAATGAATTTCGAGCTTTTAGTTACACCTGGAGAAAAGAATGTAATGTTTTAAGAACCAGTTTGAAGTTTATCTTGTTTTGTGTGTGTGCTTGTTTTGGTGGGGTGCTATTGGGTCGTTTCTCAACAAATTGTTTTCCTTCATTTGTCTCTCAAAACTGAGACACGAATGTGAAATGAGGAATAAACTTAAATAAAACCTTAAGGATTTTAAGCTTTGTAATCTGTCCGATTAATAATGCACACTATAAACAGGATTATTGTGATGTTTGGTGGCTTTAAAATTTTTTATGCACAAGAATACAGCTTCTAGAAAAAACATATGTGTGCCTTATTTCTTTCCGCTTGAGTATGGAACGTGTTGCTTGAGACAGAAGATGTAGGATGTTGTTGGATCTAGAGGTAGAAAACTTCTTACTTCCTTGTTTATAAAGTGAGATGGTTTTCAGTTGATTTCAGTTTTCTTCAGGCGTTCAGAGTGTGTGGATTCCATGGGAATACCATAGCTTTTAATGTTCACAACATTTGGACTGCCCCATAAAGCGTAACCTTCTTCGTGTTTGAAAGCAGGGTTGTGACGCCCAGGCTTGGTCCTTGCGACCCTTGGATCAGGTGAGCGGAGTCTTTGCTGCGCCCCCCGTTGTGGCGGCCCCCTTCCCAGAAGTGGCCCCGCTGCCCTCTGGCTCTCCTTCGGCCTCCAGAACCGTGTCCCCTTCGCGTCACCCAGCAGGCTCCTGCTCCTGTGGAAAGGCCCCACTCAGATCCTGACACGCCATCTGGGCGGGGGGAGCCTTTCCTGGGCTCCCTGAGGCCCCGCCCGGTCACTGTCCGAGCACCTCACCTTGGCCTGGACTTGGGGTTTCTTTCTCTCGTTGGACAGACCTCTTGTAGGCGTGGGACCTTGTGACAGGCACGTGGCCCTCGTGCAGGCGCACGAGTTAACTCCAGTAACTCACACGTTGCTCCTAAACATCCTCCCCGCTTCGCATCTGGGGGCTTCCCTGGGGGCTCAGGTGGTAAAGAATCCACCTGCCATGCAGGAGACTCGGGTTCAATCCCTGGGTTGGGAAGATTCCCTGGAGAAAGGAACGGCAGCCCTCTCCAGTATTCTTGCCTGGAGAATCGCATGGACGGAGGAGCCTGGCGGGCTACAGTCCACCGGGTTGCAGAGTTGGAAATGACTGTAACGACTAATACTTTCACATCTTGACCAAGCCCCTTGGGTTAGAGCTGCTGTTGTTTAATCCTCTGACAGCCTCTTGGGGAAGAAGCCGAAGCTTTGGGTGGTTAAGGTCAGGCCTACTCGGCGGCCAGTTCAGTTCAGTTCAGTTGCTCAGTCATGTCTGACTCTTTGTGACCCCGTGGACTGCAGCACACCAGGCCTCCCTGTCCATCACCAACTCCCAGAGTTTACTCATACTCACGTCCATTGAGTCGGTGATGCCATCCAACCATCTCATCCTCTGTCGTCCCCTTCTCCTCCTGCCCTCAATCTTTCCCAGCATCAGGGTCTTTTCAAATGAGTCAGTTATTTGTGTCAGCTGGCCAGAGTACTAGAGTTTCAACTTCATCAGTCCTAACACTAAATATTCAGGACTGATTTCCTTTAGGATGGACTGGTTGGATCTCCTTGCAGTCCAAGGGACTCTCAACACCACAGTTCAAAACCATCAATTCTTCGGTGGCCAGGCCTGAGTTAAAATGAGACGGTGACTCCAGGGCTCCAGCTTTTACCCAGGTGTTCTGATTTATATGAAGGTGGAAGAGAAGAAGGAAGCAAGGTAGAAATGCTCTTCAAGATTGATATCTTCCTATTGATAATTAGGACAGAATTCATTATGCAGAACTGGGTTGCCTCCCAAGAATGAGCTTATTCTTCTTAGTCTTTTAATAATGGGGGGACGTTAAAGGAGAGTGATTGGACACTTGTGGGACAGAGGTGAACAGCTCTGGACTTTGGGACTGTCGTGGAGTGAGATGTGACTCACTGGCCTTATAAAACCATTGAAGACTGTTCAAATCTAGTAAGCTGTGATTTTTTAAAAAAGGCCTATGGCAGAGAATACTTTGAAAAAGAGATTGTATGAAATGTGTGCATGTGTGTGTATACTGCCGAAAATATTTAGAGTAATAAAAACGGTTGTGATTTTAGGATGGAGAACTTGTGTGCTTTTAAAGTGTCCCCCCACAACCCAGATTTTTAAGTACCAAAAGATAATGCAGTTGATCTCAGGATGGAGAAGTCCTCTCAGCATATAACCCCAAAAGCAGGAACCGTGAAGGAAAAGTCTCCATTGATTACTTGAGAATAATTAAACTTCTATATGTTAAAATGCCACAAATAAAATTAAAAACCAAATGACAAACGGAAAGAAATAGTGTACCTTTCAGGTAAATTTGCTTTCCTTACTGCAAAAAGAGGGCTTATAGAACTAAGATGAAAATACTCATGCCACCTCCTTCCCCACTATGGGGGGAAATGAGCAAACTGGTCATTTTTTTAAAGAGGGGTCAAGAAACAAAAATTCAGCTTTACTAGTAGTACTCCTGGGAAAGCAAATCAATGAGATACTGTTTGTTTTAAATTTTGGCATAGATTGAAAAATAAGCCACTTCTGGTGAGGATATGAAGAAATGAGTCCATTCAGTCATTGCCTGAAAAAGAATAATTTTTTGCAAGAACCAGGTTGTGTGTGTGTGTATGCACTTTGAAATATAAATAGCCAATCTACTTTTAGGGATTCAGTCTTAAGAAAATATAAAAAATGATGGGTTAATACTCTGCCACTGGTACACTATTTAATGCCTTCCTGTTGAACGTTTGTTTTCACATTTTGCTGTTAAGGGTTATGATCTCAGCATTTTTAGACAAATCTTTGCATTTCTGTAATTCTCTATTCGGTGAGACCACAGCATGCTATATATAGAACAATATATGTAATGTCTAAAATTTTCTTTTTTTAATGTGCGTGTACTTTTTTTTTTAAATAAAGATAATAAGCTGAAATGTTTATAGTGATTATCTCTGAGTAGTGGAATTATGGGTTATTTTTAGTTTATTCTTTTGGCTTGTGTTTTTTTCCTCCAGTTTTCTACAGTTCACATGTATTTATAATGCAGTGGTTTAGCTTGTGAAGACAGAAGACAATAGAAGCAGCGAGCCTGCTCTGAGCAGGATGTTTGTGCTCCCTCAGCTCAGTGCTGGGTCACCTGGGTGTCTGCTCTGCTTGCAGCAGGTCCCTCCGCAGGTGTGCTGACGCGGGTGACGGGTTAAGGGTGAGATATCTGACTGTTGGTTCTCCCTGCAGGGCTCCGCTTCCCATCCTCCCATCTTAGTCCTTCAGCTTCTCCGGATCCCCTCATACTCCATGCCCTGCGTGAAACTGTTTTAATTTCGTGAAATCCATTTATGTTTTATAATTTTGTTGAGTTGTAACTGGATTATGTACTAATGAATTGTCTTCAGTGTGGAAGTTTCTTTTTCTTAGCGATGCTGCGACCTTCCTGTCTTTTTTTTGTGGACTTCGCAACTCCTAGCCATAGTAGATGGGTGTTGAAACCTATTGTCATCATGCCTAAGAATGTGCATTTGCTACAAATTTTCTTGACACACCTCATGTCATGGCTTGGAATATTAAAACGTTATTAGTGATTGAGAAATGTATCCTGAATGACACAAGCTAGGAATGCTCTTGGCCATCTGAGAGAACAGGCTCACAGAAACATGGCCCCGAGTAGCTAACATAGTTAAGCGTGCCGAGGAAGCATTTGAAAGTCAGGATGTGGCGGAGAGGCCAGAGAGCCTGGAGGCCCTCCTGCAGGAGGCAGGGAGGCCTGCTCTGGTTGGACTGGAGGGAAAGGTTTGAAGTGGGGATGAGGCTGAGAAACCGGGGAACGCAGAGTTCAGCCCCAAGTGGTGTCCCAGACATAAGGGCCGGAGGCGCTTCCCCCACTTTGGGAACTAGGGGGCTTCGGTATGGGGGAGGGTGGGGAAGAAAAAAAGCCAGAGATTGGTTTCTTCTGACCACTCCACTCCAGTCTTAGCGGATCATCTTGCAATGTGGTAATAACCGCTCTTCCTCAGCACATAGAATGTGCCAGAGACTGGGGCTGAACCCACTCTGGCAGCTTTGAAACTGCCCCCCACCCCCTGCCCCAGCTTTCTGCTTCTTGCAAGTAGACACCTTATTATGGACAGAAGTCTTTCTTTCACTTCCCAAGATAAAGGTAGCCTTGCCCACTTGATTCAGGAGTGGTTTGCTAGTCAGTCATGGTTCAGAGGGTAAAGAATCTTGTCTGCAATACCGGAGACCCAGACTTGATCCCTGGGTCGGGAAGATCCTCAGGATAAAGGAACGGGTACCCACTCCAGTATTCTTGCCTGGAGAACCCCATGGGCAGAGGAGCCTGGCGGGCTACAGTCCATGGGGTCGCAAAGAGTCAGACACGACTGAGCGACTCACTTTGCTTGCATCAGATAGAGGCTCCCGAAACCGGAGGGTGAGGACTGCCTGCCCGCAGGGGACGCAGAGTGCTGGCGATGGCGTGGCCTGGGGGCCGTGTCATGGGAGGCGCTCCTCAGTGGCCCCTTGGCAAGTGTCCCGTGTGTCTCTGCCTCTGTCTGGGGCAGGGGGTTGTGTTGTGTTTGTGGACATCGGCGATTTAGCCGGGCATTTATGGTGAAGCCTATCATGCACGTATCACTTGATACTCTGATGCACTGTTCAGTTCCTGTTTTTATAATAAAGCAACTCAGCTTTACCACTCCCTGCATTTTCAGTCATTTGTTTTAGAGCAGTGTTTGCCCATCTATGTTCTCTGACATGTAAGATATTGAAATGGAAGTGAAGTGTTTGTGCACTTCAGTCATGTCCAACTGTTTTGCGACCCATGGACGGTAGCCCACCAGGCTCCTCTGTCCATGGGATTCTCCAGGCAAGAATACTGGAGTGGGTTGCCATACCCTCCTCCAGGGGGTCTTCCCGACCCAGGGATCGAACCTGTGTCTCCTGCATTGGCAGGCAGGTTCTTTACCACTAGTGCCACCTGGGAAGTCTATAGAAGGGAAGATGTGTGAGTAAATGCATTTAGGAAATGCTAGGTTGGATACTGAGGAACTTTTAATATGCTAATGAACGTTGCTACTCTAATAGGGAGACTTCTATTTTATAGGAAATACATATCTTACAGGGTCTGTGTGCATATATGAGGTGGTGGTGGTGGTATTCAGTTGCCCAGTTGTGTCTGACTCTTTGCGACCCCACAGACTGTAGCATGCCAGGCCTCCCTGTCCCTCACCATCTCCCAGAGTTTGCCCAAGTTCATGTTCATTGCATTGGTGATGTTGTCCAGCCATCTCATCCTCTGACGCCCTCTTTTCCTTCTGCCCTCAATCTTTCCCAGCATCAGGGACTTTTCCAATGAGTCAGCTGTTTGCATCGGATGACCAAAATATTGGAGCTTCAGCATCAGTCCTTCCAGTGAATATTCAGGGCTCATCTCCCTTAAGATTGAGTGGTTTGATCTCCTTGCAGTCCAAGGGACTTTCAGGAGTCTTCTCCAGCACCACAGTTCAAAGGCATCAATTCTTTGGCGTCTGCCTTCTCCACAGTCCCGCTCTCACAATACCACTGAGAAGACCATAGCCTTGACTATACGGACCTGTGTACCCTTGGTTTAATAATAGCATCTGAGGGAAGAAAACCCTACTACCGTGGTAAAGAATATGTGTTGCTTTGTAGAGACATACCGATTTTAGAATCAGATGTGAGAAATGACATGCCTTGCCGCGGAGGGGAGGCCAGGTGTGGAGTAAACGCCGTGTTTGCCTCTTCGCTCTCAGGCAGAGCGTTGAGCATCTTGAAACACCAGAGTTCTCAGGAGTGGGGTGGGGAACACGGAGAGCAGGATCCTCCTGAGTCCAGAGTTAGACGTGTACTTGTCTAGAAATGGTTTCTGCCTCACTTTATTCCTTGTCTAAATATAAACCCGAAGTGCTATTATAGGAAGTGTCTAAACAAAATGTTTTTTAAGCGCATGGACCAGCGTTAATCCGTCCTCACTACCGAGGAACAACAGCAGGATCTCAGCCAGTGTCGTTCACATTTTCTTGGAGGTGACATACTTGAAAGTACTTTTTAAACCTGGAAAATGCTGGTTTGTAACATTTAAATTAACTACAAAGATGTTTCAGAACTTGTTAAAGTTTATAAACTGCAGGAGTTTTCAAAGCTTTTCAGTCCATTGAACACAGACCTGGCTTCTCCTAGGTCAGGTTCCCCGAGCTTGTTTTCTGATATTTACGGGCCCCTTTGCGTTTCTCGCTCGGTGGTTTCCAGGGTGAGAATGGGATGCCCAACCAGGTGTGTTTTTCAGAGCACTTTTGGCCACTTTAAGGAAGGGCTGTAACACGCAGTGTTCTCCAAGCTTCTGGACCAGGATCGCATCGTTTTTTCTTGAATCATCTTGGCCTTCGCTTGTTAGATCCTCTTTGAGGAGGTGGCTCTTTGGCTGGGTTCTCTGATCTGGTTCGCTTTGCTGTGGGGTTTTTCAGGTATGTTCTGGCTGGAGCAGTTCTGACCTTTTTCGAGGGTAGCTGGTTGCCTCCTGGCTGAGCCCACCGCACCCCCCAGCCCCGCGCCCCAGGCTTTCTCACTGCCCGCAGGGTGTCCCCGTGGCCCTCCCTACCCTCCCAGCCACCCCAGCCACGTTCAGTGTCTCAATTTACAGCGTTGTCTCTGAGAATGTTCCATATTAAGTGATTGCCAAGTCTTATTAGTTCTTCCTTCAGCATGTTCTGTCCTCAGCTCTGCCTTGTTTGGGTCTGTCCCCAGCTCCCCTTGCGTGTGTTCAGGATTTGTCCTGACTCCCTGACTACAGGGTCTGTCCCCAGCAGAGGTTGGCATCACCATGACCGGCTGGAGGAGGCCCTGCACTCCATCCTCGCCAGCCCTTCTCCGCTCGTCCGTCTCTCACCTGACGCTCAGAAAATTCCCAAAGTCAGACGTGTGCCCAGTGCGAATCTGCGGCTCTTCTCACTCGGAAGTGGCTGGTGTGGGGGCTGGCTCTTCGTCTTGTCCTGGTTCTTCACACCTTCTACCCATGAAACAATGCAGTTTCAGTAGGGCAAACCAGTTTGGGGAAGTTCTATTAATTTTGAGATTTAACCTATAATAAATTACAAATGAGAAATGTCCTTTTGATAGGCTGACTCGTGGGAAATGTCTGTGATTAAAGAATTCACAGGTGTTATAATCAACAAACCGTCTGAAAGTATGGATGTGGTGTAAGGTGAACATCCTCGGCTTTTTCTGGTGGATTATAGGTGAGTGAGTATGTGTCTAACTAGGACAGTGGATTCCCTTCATAGTTTAAAGCACATTCAGATGACTCCTTGGAGCAGTGAGTCTAACTGTAGTTCTACATTAAAAAGAGGGTTGCCCCCTGCCCCCAAATGCAGAGGAAGATTTGTGTGTTTTATTAACTGTCTAGTAGAGACTAAGGGTGTGTGATCTGAAAAAATCAGTCCTAAAATGTGCTTCTTTCTCCATAGTTCATTGCATTTGTACTTTGCAGTAAGTTGATGTGTTTGCAAAGTTTTTGTATCATTTTGTGAAGCTCATGTCCTCTAAAGTTCCCTCTCTTATATATGTGAGTACTTGGTAAACTGGAGGAAACCTGCACTCTGTGATTTTGATGTTCTTTCAACTGGGAACATGATTTGATGGTTTTAAAAATAAGCTATTTGAAGCATAAGCTTGAAAACTTTGCTTGAGAAAATATATACAAGTTCAGTTCGGTTGCTCAGTCGTTTCCGACTCTTTGTGACCCCTTGAACTGCACCATGCCAGACTTCCCTGTCCATCACCAACTCCCAGAGTTTACTCAGACTCATGTCCATTGAGTCAGTGATGCCATCCAACCATCTAATCCTCTGTCGTCCCCGTCTCCTCCTGCCCTCAACGTTTCCCAGCATCAGGGTCTTTTCCAATGAGTCAGTTCTTCACATGAGGTGGCCAAAGTATTGGAGTTTCAGCTTCAGCATCAGTCCTTCCAATGACTGTTGAGGACTGATTTCCTTTAGGATTGACTGATTGGATCTCCTTGTGGTCCAGGAGACTCTCAAGTCTTCTCCAACACCACAGTAAATTATGTGAAATCAAGAATTTTGACAGACATTACTCTGAGGCTTCCCCTGCTAAACTTGCACTTGACTGTAAAGAGAATAGTACCGCCCCCATCACAGGTAGTAGAGATCGATACCGATCTCAATATGTAGGACACTCTTTATTCTTACTGTAGAAGTGAAAGGAGCTGCTTTTGTCTCTTCTGTCCCTAAAACAGTAACCTTTAAAAAAAGCCAGTACTTCTACAGTGACCATAAAAACAAGTTAGTGCAGATTATGAAGGAAATTGACTACAAGTTTTTGCAACTTAAACATATGACTAGGATCAGTTCAACTAAAAACAAACACAAATAAAAAATGCCAGAAGCTTCAGTCAGTTTCAGAATCATTTTCTTAGGTGAAGCTGTTACAGGTTTTACCAAATTTTTGCCTTTGTTATAGACATGGCCAGATTGTTTTGAGTCGGATTGGGGAGCAAGGTTTTTTAAAAATCCCCCACCTGCCACCAAAAAAAGGAAAAAACCTTTATTGAAGGTTATCAAATGGGATGTGTTCAGGAACTCAGAAGACTTACTCAGATAATTGAGAGACTGAATTTAATCTGTTTGTCCTTGATAGGTGCAAAGCCCAGGTTTAAACACAGCACTTTTTTAGTGTTATGTATCTCCTCTTATCCTTTGCCGGATATTTATAAGTCTCTGACTACTTGATGTTGTCATAGCTGGAAAGGATATTTTCAACAGGACACGCTATCATTAAGTCAGGCTCAGACAGTAAAGAATCTGCCTGCAGTGCTGGAGACCCATGTTGGATCCCTAGGTTGGGAAGATCCCCTGGAGGAGGGCATGGCAACCCACTCCTGTTCTTGCCTGGAGAATCTGATGGACAGAGGAGCCTGGTGGGCGACAGTCCGTGGGGTCACGCAGAGTTGAACACAACTGGGCGGCTTTGACTGCACATGTGCATGGGGTGGGGTGGGGTACAGACCCCTCGGAGCAGTGGGTGCCCCAGGCTCTTCACCACTCTGCGTGGCCAGAGCACTGTCCAGGCCCCTGAAAGATGGCACCAGCGGATCTCTTGGACCTCAGGAAGGTGAAGGAATGGGTAAACTGTACTCAGAACAAATCAAATGTGAAAGCTCCAAATCAGATTGAGTGTAGAGGAGGGACTGTGTATTCTTTTTGAACCAATTTGTAGTGAAGTGGGAAATGTCTTGAAAATTCACTTAGCTAGAGAGAGCTGCTGGTCGTGAGTTTTGAACTTAAGGTTAATGTATTTGGAGTAGGGGAATGAAAAGGCTTGAAACACCCAGATTAGCTGAGTGATCTTGTTCACCTAGTGACGTGGTAACTTTCAAAATCTGCTGACTCAGCAGATGGTATTTCAGGGCCCAGCGCTGGCCAAGTACAGGGCGAACCATGTGCCATGTGGGGAAATCTGGCTGTTAGCGGAACAGGATTGTGAGACCTGTGCGTTGAAATGTTTCATGGAGACGAAAGTGACTGTCTGTGTGGCAGCATCCTTTACGGAGGAGGAGAGACCTGTGTCGCCTGGTCGTGACGTGCCACGCTGCCTGCCCAGCTGACGGCGTCTAGACTTCACCCTCAGTGGCCTGCAGCTGTCCCCCATGCTGCCAGCGTCCTGGTCGTCTCAGCAGTGAAGGCAGCCTGCTCTGTGTTTCTGCCTGTGTTGGTCTGGGTCCCGACGATACTGTGGCACCAGGACGGCAGGGGGTGGCCGGGGTGTAGACTCAGTGGATCCCTCCCAGCAGCAGCTCACCCACCAGCTGGGGTCAGAAACACTTTGCCAGCTGGTATTTTTAAAGCACTTTTTTTTTTTTTTTCAACGTGCATTTGGTGGTGGAACCAAAGAACCAGCTGAATTTTAAGAGTGAACGAGATTTCAAAGAAAAGCTGAACTTTGAGCAACTGCCTCTGGCTGGATCCCCGGGTCCATCAGAACACGAGGCTCCCTGTCTTCTGATGGTGGGTCCACTTTGGTGGCAATTTGGGGAGATAGCCATGGTGTTCTGTTGTCCAAGAGTATTGTGCAGTTTGCAGGCAACGTTACTTCATTTTGACTTAAAAAATAAGCACTCTAAGTTTCATATTTCCCCCTGAGTTTTTGTTGTTTTATTTAAATACTGTGTTGGGGTTTCAAAGACATCTGATAACCTTTGTTGTTCAGTCACTAAGTCGTGTCCAGCTCTTTGCGACCCCACAGACTGCAGCACACCAGACTTCCCTGTCCTTCACTATCTCCCAGAGTTTGCTGAAACTCAAGTCCATTGGGTCGATGATGCCATCCAACCGTCTCATCCTCTGTCACCCTCTTCTCCTCCCACCCTCAATCTTTCCCAGCATCACGGTCTTTTCCAATGTTGAAGTTGGAGTGTTACCGTGAAGAGTAGCAAATGCTTCCTGTGTCTAGTACCCTTAACAGTTTCTTTGCATGACTCATCCATCTGTGCCTCACAACTGCCTTGTGAGATAGGTAATGTAATCACTGCAGGTCATTATAGGCATTATAAGTTAAGGAATCTGCCCAAGCTTATGTAGATTGTAAGTTACAGAGCCAGAAATGTCCCCTCGGACGTCCACGTGCACTTTCGTATTAACTGTCTCAAAGAGTCTTGTCACCGTTGCTTTTTGAATTGTTTCTATAGTAAGAAGTACATTTCGTAGGTTAACTCTCTACATACACAGACATAACTTAATTAAAGATGCTCTGAGTAATACTTGTTATGTTCTATGAGCTCTTTTCTTTTTCACTTTTTTGAAAAGTTCCAGTTATCACTGGCTAAGCTGGTTTCACGGCCTACACATTAATGGATTGCAGTCCTCAAGTTTGAAAAACATGCATGGTGTAGATAATCATTATCATATGTAATACTTTTTTTCCCCTTGTTTTAAAGTGAATGAAAATGCTTGAAAATGAAATACATGCAAGCAGCAAGCTAGATCACTGAATTAATATGCCTATGATAGCATTGTGCTGAAATGGAGAGTCCTGAAACTCGGTCCGTAACAGTTAAAACTAGTTGATGTGGACAAACAAATCAGTCTGTATAGTCAGTTCAGTCCAGTCTCTCAGCTGTGTCCGACTCTTTGTGACCCCATGGACTGCAGCACAGCAGGCTGCGGTCTGTATAGTACCTGTTGAATATCAAGTGGTTACGGTCATCTTCAAGCTTCCCTGGTGGCTCAGACGGTAAAGCGGCTGCCTACAATGCGGGAGACCTGGGTTTGATCCCTGGGTTGGGAAGATCCCCTGGAGAAGGAAATGGCAACCCACTCCAGTATTCTTGCCTGGAAAATCCCATGGATGGAGGATCCTGTCATGCTACAGTCCATGGGGTCGCAAAGAGTCGGACACGACTGAGCGACTTCACTTCTTCTTCAAGTTTTCCTAAAGTGTATACCAGTCAGCTTGTGTCAGTGCACTGGAAGTCACAGTCATTAGGGTAGGAAGGATGTATATACCGACTGAATGAAGAATCAGCTTTAACAGTACTTAAGGCTTTGAGTGCTTTTGTGTAGATTTTTAGGATTTTAAAAGACCTATTAATTATTCAAGTATCGAAAATAAAAATTGCATCCTAATTCCTACGATGTTCTTAGGACAAAATTCCATACTTGATGATATCCAAAATTTCTCATAGTTATAAAATTGTGTGTGTGTTCTGGGGACTGAGTTGAATTAGCATATTTCTTTATTTGTATAATTAAAAGGGCAGTGATCTCAAGGACACAGTAGCTATATTCCCTCATTTAGTGTAAGTTTAAGGATCTAGTAATTTCAAAGCTTCTGCTAGTTTTTAGAAAGTAGGAGATCTCATAGAACAAGCCCATGAAGCTTTAAATTCATTTGCTCACATCCTACCCCAGAATGGTGTGTCCTGGGCTTGGTTCTTCACTTCCCATACCATCACTTTTATAGTTTTAATCGCCTATTTGAGTAATTTCTCTTAAATTTTATACATAATGTAAATGGTGTGCCTCCGCTCACCCCCATTTTTCTCAGTACTGTTACTGTGCTGGTAGAAAATGAAATGACATGTAATTAACATGTTCTAGCTTGCCTCGCTGTAGTGCTGTATGCTGAAGACCTGGATAGGTTTGGAGGTTTTTTAAAGTATCATCAGTGATTTAGGTGAGTCCCCCCAAATATTTGGAGTCACCATTTACCCAGTATTTCTGGAGCACCTCCAGTGTGCCAGGCATTCACTGTGTTTGATGCTGAGGATTCAGCTGTGAATTAGACCCCTGCCTTGGAGCCACAGTCTTCCCTGGGGGCTCAGAGGTTAAAGCGTCTGTCTGCAATGCTGGAGACCCAGGTTCGATCCCTGGGTCGGGAAGATCTGCTGGAGAAGGAAATGGCAACCCACTCCAGTATTCTTGCCTGGAGAATCCCATGGACAGAGGAGCCTGGTAGGCTACAGTCCACGGGGTCGCAAAGAGTCGGACACGACTGAGCGACTTCACAATGTATCTATCTATTTGGAGCTGCAGAGCAGAGCCCATCAATCAGAAGTATTACTTTTATTAAATCTGAAGGTTCTGGGTGAGAGATTTTGTTTACAAAGAAGAACTTCAGTTATTGATATACTTTCCATTTTTACAGTAACAGGTATAAATTTAAAATCCACTTATTAACATATCCATTATTCAAATAGCAATAATTAGCAAAAGCCTGATTTTCAATTAAGAGAAATGAGCAAATATAGTATTTCATATTCAGCATTAGCTTTTTGTTTACTCAGGTTTTCTAGATTATAAAATGCAGGTTATTTTATGAGCAAAACCTAAAGATCAGAAGTGAGCCTCTACTTTCATTTTTTTGATTTTTTTTAAAGACTTGTTTTTCTTTTTTTAAAGCAGTTGTAGGTTCCCAGCAAAACTAAGAGGAAGGTGTAGAGATTTCCTGTATCTCCCCTGGCCCCACATACACAGACTCCCCCATTATCAGCATCCCCCACCAGAGTGGTATATTTGTTACAAGCAAACCAACATTAACACATTAATCACTTAAAGTCCATAGTTTACATTAGGATTCACTCTTGGTGTTGTATGTTTTATGAGTTTGGACAAGTGTATAATAACAGGTATTCATCATTATAGTAGCATACAGAATAGTTACATTGCCCTGAAAATCCTCTGTGCTCTGCGTATTTATCTCCCTGCCCCCACCCTCCACCAAGTTCCTGGCAACCACTGACGACTTCTTGTGATGTGTGGTTTAGTCCCTCAGTCATGTCTGATTTTTTGCGAACCCATGGACTGCAGCCCACCAGGCTCCTCTGTCCATGGGATTTCCCAGGCATAAATAGCTGGGTTACCATTTCCTTTTCCAGGGTGTCTTCCCGACCCAGGGATTGAACCCACCTCTCCTGCATTTGGGCAGATTCTTTACCACTGAGCCACCTGGGCAACTTCTTACTGTCTCCTTAGTTCTGCCTTTTCCAGAATGTCATAGAGTTGGAGTCACAATATGTATAGTCTATGTATCCTTCTCAGAATGGCTTCTTTCACTTAGTCTTGTGCCTTTAAGGGTCCTCCATGTCTTCTCATGGCTTGATGGCTCATTTCTTTTTAGTGCTAAATAATATTCCATGGTCTGGAGAGACCACAGTTTATTTATCCACTCACCCCCTGAGGAACATTTTGCTTGCTTCCAGGTTTTGACTGGAAAAAAGGCACTATATGAACTATGAAGAAAGGCACTGTAAACATCTGTGTGAGGGTTTTCATGTGGACATTAGTTTTCAACTCCTTTAGATAAATACAAAGCAGCACAATTAATCGCTGAAATGTATGGTCAGAGTGTGTTTAGTTTTGTCGGAAGCCCAAAGTGCCTTCTAAAGTGGCTGCACCATATTGCTTTCCCACCAGCAGTGAAGGAGCGTTCCTGTTGCTCTTCTCTCTCACCAGCATTTGGTTTTTGTCATTGTTCCGAATTTTGGCCATTGTGATAGGTGTGTGGGCGTCCCACGTGGCTCTAGTGAAAAAGAACGCTCCTGCCAATGCAGCAGACATAAGAGACTCACGTTGGATCCCTGGGTTGGGAAGATCCCCTGGAGAGGGGAATGGCACCCACTCCAGCATTCTCGCCTGGAGAATCCCATGGACAGAGGAGCCTGGCGGGCTGCAGTCCATGCAGTCACAAAGAGTCGGACACGGCTGAGGCGACTGAGGATGCTGTAGGTGTGTAGGGTGTCTCATTATTTTAATTTGCGTTTTCCTGGTGATGATGTTATGTGGAGTAGCTTCTCATGTGCTTGTTTACCACCTGTATTTCTCCTCTGGTGAAGCCTTTGGCCCATTTTTTAACCAAATGGTTTTCTTACTGAGTCCTAAGAATTTTTGTGTATTTTGGTTAACAGTTGTTCATCAGACCTGTCTATTGCCAGTATCCTCTCCCAGCCTGCGGCTTGTCTTCTCATTCTTTTGACAGTGTCTTGCTCAGAGCAGACGTTTTTCATTTCAGTGAAGTGCAGCTGGTCAGTGATTTCTTTCATGGACCCTGCCTTTGGTGTTGTGTCTAAAAGGCCACACCTTTACCCTAGCTTATCTAGGGTTTCTCCCACCTGATCTAGGAACTTTATAGTTTTGCTCTGCTTTTATTTTTAAGGAAGACTTTGCAAATATTACACGAAAAATGTCCAACATACCAAAAGTGTCCTTGCATTTAATGGGTTTTAATCATTTTTCTGACTAAGATCAGATGAATTAGATGGGTTTTTAATGATCATCTACTACGGTTATTTTTTAAGAAGGAAGGAAGATCACCATCAATTGGGGAGTTCCTACTAGGAACCAGCCATAGAAGTAGGCCTTTTTACTTACGATGTCTTATTTAACAACTCTGAGAAGTTGGCATTTGGATCTTTAACTTCAATTGAGTTCTCAGAATTAGCACTGGCATTGAAGGAACCAAGTGTTCCCCTTCTAAGTGAGTCTGACTAGTCATGCTCCTTGGTTTTGGAGTCTCACGAAGGATTTGTCTCCTTGTTAAGAAAGCTGAGTGACAAAGAATTGATGCTTTTGAACTGTGGTGTTGGAGAAGACTCTTGAGAGTCCCTTGGACTGCAAGGAGATCCAACCAGTCCCTCCTAAAGGAAATCAGTCCTGAATACTCACTGGAAGGACTAATGCTGAAGCTGAAACTCCAATACTTTAGCCACCTGATGCAAAGAACTGACTCACTGGAAGAGACCCTGATGTTGGAAAAGATTGAAGGCAGAAGGAGAAGGGGATGACAGAGGATGAGATAGTTGGATGGCATCACCAATTGACTGATGAGCAGAAATGATACTGGCAGTAACTGTCCTGGAGTAAGGAGAATATCTCTGATTTCCTGGTGGTGAAATGGTGGTCAGAGGTGGTCCCAGAACCCCTGTGGTCCGCCACCTGCGCTCCTAACTAGGGGAGTGAGATAGGGTCAGTCTGAGGTTACAAGGATGCTGTGTGCACCACTGAGCCATCATTCAGTGCTCCCAGCCTCTCTGGGCGGGTTTCAGGTTGATTTCCTGTCTTCTGCGGTGACTAAACTTGAGTTTACTACTTCTTGTCGTTTGGGGCCACTCTATATTGGGGGATAGATTGCTAGAAGTGAGATGACTGGGTGGATGGGTCAGTGCACTTGGCAGTGTTTTGGATACGGCCGATTACCGCCTGCAGAGTGAACACCTCCACCAGCATCAGTTCCGTCGTTTTGACGTTTGTCATGTAGTGTCTGTCAGATTCTGGAATTCGGAGGTGCGTTTTTGGAGATCTCAAAGTCCAAGTCTGAGAGACTCGTCCCCTCCATGTTCCTCGCTGGCGCCGCCCCTTCCCCCCTGCCCGTCTTGAAGTTAATTTCACTGCGCTGAGGCCTCCTTTCGTCCCAGCTCCACGGAGCTATCAGCCAATGTTTCTAACATCACATCCCTGCCCCGGAACCTTGCAGGACCCTGTTGCCCACTCAGAATAAAGGCCTCGCATCCTCTTACTACAGAGGCCCCCTCCTCTCTTGGAAGCTCTTGCCCAAGCCCCCAGAAACTCAGCCTCCTGCCCTTTGCTTTTCTGCCTCCTGCTCTTCCTGGGCAAAAACCCTCAGATCCCACCTGAGAAGCATTCAAAGCGCAGACTTCGTAGAGCCTTCTTGGACATTGTAGTCTGAAGTGACTTCTTCCAGACCCTCCAGACTTGTATTGCAGTTTTACTGTATCTTCACTGGGGCAGTAAAATGTCTCTGCCTGGTGACAACTCTTCTCGTACTTCAGCTGTCTTTAAATATTTTATGTTGCAGGAGAACTTGAGCCCCTCTGTTGGTGACATATTAGATGGCAGTTCTTAAAGCTTTCTTTCCAGTGGAACACCCAGTAATACTGCTTTTCATGCTAAGGCTCCCGCATATCCAGAACCTGGTAATTTTGTGAAGATCCATTCCTTGCTGTGAGTGACCTGAATTCGATCCAGAGCGATTTGTGCTTTAAGGCTGTCTTTTTTTTCCTTAACAGTTTTATTGAGGTATAATTCTCATAACACTCACTTGTTGTAAATGTATAATTCAGTAATATTTAGTAAAATTAGGGTTGCGCAGTCATCACCACAGTCCAGTTTTAGAACATCTCCTTTACCCCAGAGGATCCCTCTGGGGCAAGGCCTGTCTCCTAACTCTCCACTCCACCCAGTGGCTCCCCCAACTCTCCGCCCCCAACAAGCAGGAGTCCACTTCCTGCCTCTCTTGTTTACCCGTTCTGTACATTTCATGTAATAAATGGGATCATGTAACATGTGTTCTTTTCTTCTGGGATTACAGAGGATGAGATGGTTGGATGGCATCACTGACTCAATGGACATGAGTTTGAGTCAACTCTGGGAGTTGCTGATGGACAGGGAGGCCTGGCGTGGTGCAGTTGATGGGGTTGCAAAGAGTCGGACACGACTGAGCAACTGAACTGACTGACTCACTTAGGCTAGTGTGTTTGAGGTTCATGCGTGCTGTGGTGTGTATCAGTACTGCATTTTCTATTGCCTAAGTGTATTCTTCTGTACGACTATAGGATATCTTGCTTATCCGTTCACCTGTTGGTGGGCATTTGGGTTGTTCCACTTTTTGGCTTTTATACGTAATGTGCTGTGAACATTCGTGTACAGGTCTTTGGATGGACATATATCTTCTTTTTTAGCGGGGGGTAGATCCCTAGTAGTGGAATTCATGGGTCATGTGGTAGGTAAAGAATCCGCCTGCAATGCAGGAGTCACAGGAGATGGGGGTTCTCTCCGTGGGTGGGGAAGTTCCCCTGGAGGAGGGCATAACAACACACTCCAGTATTCTTGCCTGGAGAATCCTGTGAACAGAGGAGCCTGGTGGGCTACAGTCCATAGGGTCACAAAGAATCAGATTGAAATGACTTAGCACAGTGGTAAATTTATGTTAACTGAACCTAGTCTTTAAATGGCCCGAATGTTTAATTACTAGCTTTGAGTAAAGACATAAACAAGACAGTTTGAGCACTTATGATTCAGGCCTTGGGAACTTGACTCTGAAGTGATTGAGAAAAAGCAGAACCCATTTCCCATCTGTGTGTGTATTTAGATTCTCTTTCTAGCCGTGGATTTAATGGTTTTGAATGACTAAGTGGAGACAAAACTCAGCTAATGTTCCTAGAAAGACATCTATTAGGATATTAATTGGAATTTTTTATGCTTTTGTCAACTTTAATTGTTTGAGCTTAATTGTAATTAAGCCCTTAGTTCTATATAGAAATGGAATAATACACATTTACATTTTATAAGTAAGTGTACAAATTTCAATAATGGAGGTCAGGTAGTAAATGCCTTTCCTGGTGATGTACAGATAGAACCCTAAGTACTGAATGTACAAATTGTTGGTCTACATTTATAAGATATTAACCCTTGTTCTGGTATCTTTAAGAATACTTTGATTTAAAAAGTTAAACACTTAAATAATTCATATTCAAATACTAATAAATAAATATACAAATAAATAGGGATGTGAATATGAGTAAATATCCAGTTCGTGAATTGGCCAGATCTTCCTTGACCTATTGGTTTGCAGTCCTTTGGGCCCGTCATCACACACTGATATCTTGAAGCTTTCACTTGTGTTTTTGCATGGTTCCTGTTAAGCCATGTTGTAATCTCAAATTAGAGAGTACATCCTAGCAGCACACTTCTTAAGGAGGTGGGATAGGAAATCTCCGCCTTCCTAAGAAAAGAGCATGGAGGGATGAGTGATGGAAAGAACACGGCTTTGGAATCCAAATATTTGGGTATGAATCCTTGCCACTTGTTACCAGAGTGGTTTTGGGCAAATTATCAAACATCTCCAAGCCTGAGTGGGGCTTCCCTGGTGGCTCAGTGGTAAAAGAATCCGCCAGCAATGCAGGAGACATAGGTTTGATCCCTGAGTCAAGAAGATCCCTTGGAAGAGGAAATGGCAACCTGCTCCAGTATCCTTGAAATCCCATGGCCAGAGGAGCCTGGTGGGCTACAGTCCATGGGGTTGCAAAGAGTCGGACACAACTGAGTGCACGCACACACACACACACACACACACACACACACACACACACACACACGCCTGAGTGTCCTCATTTGTAGGAAATAGTACTATCCAGAGAATATGGTTATTGTAAGGATTCGGTGAGGAAAAAGCATTACAGCTCCTAGTGGCACAGGGTCTAGCAGTGAGGCCTGCAAGAGAATACTGGGTCCTCTCTTTACACTGCGAGGAAACAGACAGGAAACAAGCAGTCCCACTGCATGGACCCTGTCTGGTCGTGGGTGCAGTAGAGTGTAGACGGTGGTCGTGGAATTACTCACTTAATAGAATGAGAGGCTGCTTGTGTTTTAGAAGTCAGTCTGGGCACCACGGTGGGGGGTGGATTGGAGCAGGTGAGACCAGGGAAGAGACTGACGTTAGTGACCCAGGTGAGATAATAATGACTGCCAGACTCTTAAGGAGCTGTTGGGGATATCTTGAGAGGTGGGTGATTCAAGAGAGGAGGAGGGAGTTGATGGAACTGACTTTGCATCAGGGGTGAGAACAGGAGAAACCAAAGCTGACCTCTTACCAAGATAGGGGGATACAGAGGGAGGCTTAGTTGGAACGTGGACCAGTCAAGAGACTAAGCAATGGCCCTTAATTTAAGGTGAGGGTGGAGGGACTGGGGAGGGAGGGATGGTATATGTGAATTGAGATGGGTCTGCAGCTAGGAGGGGGTGCTTTCATCACCTCCAGGATTTTGAATTGGACAACCAAACCTTTTTTCTGTTCACCAAGGTAAAGAAAGGTGGAGAGGGAGGTGTTCTGTTTCATTCACATGAGCGTGTGGCCTCTGGAAGGTCCAGGAAAGGAGAGAAGGAGGGAGGGTTGAGTCAGGAGCAGATTGGCGTGGCCAGTACACAGAGGGGCCACGGCCACGGGCCAGGAGGGGAGGGGAGCCTCACCTCGTGTGCTGACGGCTCCTGTGACTCCTGAATTACTGAGTGAGAGTGTAAGAGTCTAGTAAAATCCTGCCCACTACTACGCAAAGTTTACAGCCTGGGGGCTCCGCGTTACCTTATCCCAGCTATGCACATCAAACCCAGGTTTCAGATGTTCAGTTCAGTCACTCAGTCGTGTCCGACTCCTTGCAACCCTGTGGACTGCAGCACGCCAGGCTTCCCTGTACATCACCAACTCCTGATTTTTACTCAAACTCATGTCCATCACATCGGTAATGCCATCCAACCATCTCATCCTCTGTCGTCCCCTTCTCCTCCTGCCTTCAATCTTTCCCAGCATCAGGGTCTTTTCCAATGAGTCAGTTTTTTGCATCAGGTGGCCAGAGTACTGGAGTTTGAGCATCAGTCCTTCCAATGAACATCTAGGACTGATTTCCTTTAGGATGGACTTGGTTGGATCTCCTTGCAGTCCAAGGGACTCTCAAGAGTCTTCTCAATACCACAGTTCAGATGTTGCGTTTTTTTAAATCATTAATGGAATTTAAGAATTTCTCAGTTGGTGAGTTTACCAGTCTCAGTTCTAAGTGGCACTGAGATTGCTTGGTATGCACCAACCAGATCACGATCAAATGGCACAGTATTTCCAGGGGTGTAAGTGAGAAGGTACTGTGTTTTGGTCCCATCCCCTCCCACATCCGTGTCCTGAACTTGACCACCTCCCTGCCAGGCCCCATCCTTTTGCTTCTCTTTCTTTGTCTACCACATATGTTGTGTAAAAAGCTGGAATCAAGATTGCTGAAAGAAATATCAATAACCTCACATATGCAGATGACCCCACCCTTATGGCAGAAAGCAAAGAGGAACTAAAGAGCCTCTTGATGGAGGTGAAAGAGGAGAGTGAAAAATCTAGCTTAAAAGTCAGCATTCAAAAAACTAGGATCATGGCATCTGGTCCCTTCCATTCATGGCAGATAGATGGGGAAAAAATGGACACAGTGACAGACTTCATTTTCTTTGGCTCCAAAGTCACTGCGGATGGTGACTGCAGCCATGAAATTAAAAGACGTTTGCTCCTTGGAAGAAAAGCTATTACCGACCTAGACAGCATATTAAAAAGCAGAGACATTAATTACTTTGCCAACAAAGGTCTATAAACTTAAAGCTGTGGTTTTTCTGGTAGTCATGTATGGATGTGAGAGTTGGACCATAAAGAAAGCTAAGCGCCAAAGAATTGATGCTTTTGAACTGTGGTGTTGGAGAAGACTCTTGAGAGTCCCCTGGACTGCAAGGAGATCCAACCAGTCAATCCTAAAGGAGATCAGTTCTGAGTATTCATTGGAAGGACTTACGATGAAGTCTCTAATACTTTGGCCACCTGATACAAAGAACTTAGTTGTTGGTTTGTTTTTATTTCTTTTGCAGTATATTTAAGGTAAATCCCAACCATGCTATCATTTCATCCACAAGAGTATTAATCTGGTGAGGCTTGGGGGTTTTGTTTTTAAACAGGAGCCAGTAAACCCCGAGGCCCGGTGCCTCACACAGCTCTAAGCCGGCGTTCCAGGCTGTCAGGGAAGCCTGGACCCTCTATCCTGTGTTCTGTGTGTTTTTACTCTCAAATATAAAATGGTATCATTTCGTATGTATTCCCCTGTCTCTTTCCCCGCGGGACTCTTTCGGAAATTCATCGTGTTGGAAGAAGTGGCCAGAGTGGACAAGCTTGTGTGTGGTGTGCTGTGCGACTGTCCGACAGCTTATTTGTGACTTCTCCTTGTGGTGAACTTTCATGCATTTCCTGGTGGGCACAGGCAAACGTTCTTCTCGGTGTAAATCATTGTTTTACCATCTGTTTCATTTCTTACGTGCCATACTGCAGGTGGAAGCCAGGGACTCTGTATACTTTTACTAATTGTTAGAAAATAAGTAATTACTAAGTAATACGCAGGATCATTTCAAATTTTAATCATTTAAAATGTTATTAAACTAGAAAAGCCAAATTTAGCCTTGTTTTTTCTTTAACAGTGAATTTTGACTGTATTTTCATTAACTCTAATAATGACTATTTTTAAAAGATACTGTAACAGCTTAAATCCATGCTTTGTTTTGATTTTTTTTTTTTTTTTTAACATTTTTCAAAAGCAGTCACCTAACTGTGGACACAGTTGTGGTCTTTCTGCCCCGTGTCATGTATTCCTGTTACCACTCTGATCTGAATTATTTCTGCTTTGTTTATTGAACACTGTTCTACACTGGCTTGTGCAAAAGCATCTGCTAAATGTGTTTGGTCTTAATTTACAGGAACAGCGGCAACTACTAGGACCACCTTAATAGACAAAAGTGGTATCTGGATTTTTTTTTTTTTTTTTTTTTTTATATTTGAGGTGAAATTGAGCAGGGGACACAGTTCTTTTATTACTTTTAAATCTGTGGGCTCCTCCCCTAGAGTAGAAATGTAGGTTCATTAAGGTCTGAATCAATGTTCCTGTCTGTTTTGTACTTAGGGCTGGTCGGGGCAGGGGAGTAAGGTGTTCGGAGAAGTCAGGCAGCCCAGCTGGTGAGACGCGGTGAAACGCGTGGCCCTCTTCAGTTCAGGGGCCCGGCCGGCCGGGTAAAGTGGAGGCCACCCCTGAAAGCAGAGAGAAACCCCCGGTCCCCTCCATCGCTGACGCCCCACCCCGTCCCCAGGCACCCAGCCCCCGCCCGCCCTCCCTCCTCTCCCCGCCTGCCCTCCCTCCTCTCCCCGCCTCAGTTCTCAGTGCAACCTTCTGGAATCCTGTTCCCGGGAACTCCTCGGACGCCTCTCCAGCCTCGGGCCCCCGGCTCCTCCTCAGAGGCTGCGCTCCGAAAGCCGCGCTGGGGCCGTTGCGGGACCCCTACGTCCCTCCCCGGGCTCCCGTGAAGGTGCGCCGGCTCTGGGTGCTGCCCGCCCGGCCGCCCCGCAGCGGCGCCGCGGTCTCCGCGCCCAGCGCCCTTCCCGGTGACGGTTCCCGGTGCCGCCGCCTCTCACTGCGTCCAGCCCTCCCCGGGCCGCGAGGAACGCGTCCCCGGGCAGCCTCTTCACGCCTTCAGGGCCGGAATGCCTGGAGAGTCTGCGTTTCTTTTTAAGTTGTGATCGGAGAGTAGTTGCTCTGCAGTTTGTGTGTCTGCGGTGTGGCACAGTGCCCGCAGTGTACATACACACATGTCCCCTCTGCTGGGATTTCCTTCCCTCTCAGGTCACAGAGCAGCGAGGAGAGCGCCCTGTGTCTTTCGGCAGGTTCCCATCAAATGTCTGTTTTCTGCGTAGTCGTGTGTTCTGTCAGTCCCAATCCCCCAGCCCATCTGGCTGTCCCTTTCTCATCTCAGTCGCTCTAAGTATTCTCTAGATCTGTCTCTCTGCTTTGCAAGTAAGTTCATCTGTACTGTTTTTTTTTTCTGTATTCCACATATAAGCAATATTATATAATATTTGTTTTTCTAACTTCACTCTGTATGGCAGTCTCTAGGTTTTTCCACGTGTCTGCAAATGGCACTGTTTCACTTCTTTTTACGGCTGAGTAATGTTCCATTGTGTATATGTACCACATCTTTATCCGTTCCTCTGTTGACGGACATTTAGGTTGCTTCCATGTCCTGGATGTTGTACATAGTTCTGCAGTGGACGTTGGGGTTCACATGTTTTTGAATGTTGGTTGTCTCCAGGTATGCCCCCAGGAATGGGATTGCTGGGTCATATGGTAGTTCTACTTTTAGTTTTTGAAGGAACCTCCGGTACTGTTTTCCATAGTGGCAGTACCAGTTTACCTTCCCACCAGCAGTGAAGCAGGGTTCCCTTCTCTCCACATTCCCTCCAGCACTTACTGTTTGTAGAGTTTTTGATGATGGCCATTCTGACCAGTGTCAGGTGTATAGTTTTGTTTTGCATTTCTCTCATAATTAGTGATATATTGAGCATCTTTTTATGTGTTTGTTGACCATCTGTGTGTATTCTTTAGAGAAAGGTCTAATGTCTATTTAGGTCTTCCACTCATTTTTTTATTGGGTTGTTTGTTTTTTTCATATTGAGCTGCATGAGCTGTTTGTGTGCTTTGGAGATTAATCTCACGTCTGTTGCTGTCTCTCTCAGCCCACTCCAGTTTGATTCCTCCTGTTGAAACCATGGGAACACCTGCCTTGCTCGGGTCCCCAGTGTCTTAGACAGAACTAAGGTCAGAAGCTACATTTCAGATACTGTCATTAGGATGAAAATAATAGCTCACATTTATCACACACCGCGTTGCCACTTTCAGCCAGGACCCTCATAGATGTTAAGTGATTTACCAAAGATCATACAAGACGTAAATGCAGCGACTATGTGAGGCCCAGACAGCCGTGCCCTTTTCTGGCCTCCAGCATAGGTCTTGTTGTTTTTGGCTGTGACTTTGCAGGTACAAACTCTGTGGGTTCCCCACCATCTAATCTGTCTCTAAATGTTCCTCAGGCTTCAGGTTGGGTCTCTATCTGTGATTGATGGTGGCTCCCACTCTCTAGTGCCCGTCAGAGATGAGCCTCCACAGTCCAGCCTCCAAGGATGGGTCACAAGCACCTCAACCTCCCTGGGTCCGAAAGCCAGTCTTTCCACTCTGTCATGTTCTGTCCTCATAGACAGGTCCACGGTCCCTTTATCATGTAGCTGCACGTGAGTGTTTGTCGTACACACATCACCAGAGAAGAATCCATAGGATTCTGTGCTGCCCGTTTACAGCAGTACAACTGTTAAAAAGTCAGCACCTGGGAGCTCTGAGTTGGATGCTAGGGTGATGAACAGTGGAATATTTTACGCTTCCAAACCAGTGAGGCATATTTCGTTAAGCGAGTGAGGTTTATCTCATTATTAAGTGAAGAAAGTTGTAGAACAATGCATGGTTGATCCCAAGAAAGTTAGGTCTCTGTAGGGATCAGCCCAGATTTCCTTTTTTTTTTTTTAACGTTGTGTTTTCTTGAAATATTAGTGTTTTCTTGAAAATCCAGACCTGAGGTGTATTCAGGGAAAAAGATGCTCTAGCCAAGTCAGTTTGAGTGGGAGATGTTTTATACTGTTTTTATGACAGGAATTCATAAGACATGTTCACTTATTAAGGCCTCTGAACTCTTGTAGCAAGCAAAATATTTAGCTTCAGTAAAGCTATCATTTCCCCAGATTCGCTGGATGATCTGTTCAGTTGATGCTCCGGTTAGTGTCTACAGACATCTGTCATAAGTGCTCTTTTAAGAAAGCCCTTTCCTTACTAATGAAACTGAGTTACTAATATCAAAGAGGATATAGCTTTTAGGATTCTTGGAGGTCGTTTGGTTAGTTCATGCTTGTATTCAACGAAAAAATCTTATGCACCATTAATCTTGAGAAATAGACTGATTAGTTCACAGTTTGAAGTGTTAGAACACTTGTTTTAATACTGATTCCATTGGCTTTCGTATCCCTTTGGAACAAGTCTCTTTCATGAGGCAAGTCCTTGAATATCCAACCTCCCTTCTCCTCCTAGACATCTTTATTTTGAGTTCCCCTACCGTATCTTAACTTCGCTGGGAGAGGGAAGGGTGAAGTGAGCAGCGCTGTGACTGGCCCAGGCTTCTGAGGCCAGGGCTGGGGTGGGATGGGACAGCAGGCTCTGCCCACCCATCCCTGCCCTGGGTTGGTTGCATTTTGTGCCTTGGTTTCCTGGGCATCCAGTGAAAGGAGCCAATCTGCAGTTTCTCTGTCTGAAAACTTGAGTGTTCCTCCTGGATGTTCATGACCACAGTTGGAAACCCTGTGATGCCAAGGAGTCACTGTAACAGTGCTTTTGCCCGACTTTCTAAGTATATATTTGGTTTAGTTGTGTTTTTTGTTTTTAGTATCTCCTGGCTTTTTGGACATCCTAAGTTTTATGGCTGTGGGATGTGAATTATTAGGAAAATATTTTTATCCCTTACCCCAAAACCATTTCAGCCTCTGACTTTTCATGAGGTCTGCCTGAGGTTATTGATAGTTTTTGATGGCCCGGTTATGGGATGAAGGGCAGGTGGTTTGTAAAGTGGTTTTATTCCTGAAAATTCCATACTGGCAGATAAGTCAGTCTTTTCTGGGCACTCGTGTTATTGAATTTTTATTCCAAACAGTTCACCATCAAACATCGAGGGATGTATCCAGTCAGTTCAGTTCCGTCGCTCAGTCGTGTCCAACTCTTTGTGACCCCATGGTCTGCAGCACACCAGGCTTCCCTATCCATCACCAACTCCTGGAGCTTGCTCAAACTCATGTCCATCGAGTCGGTGATGCCATCCAACCATCTCATCCTCTCTCGTCCCCTTCTCCTCCCGCCTTCAATCTTCCCCAGCATCAGGGTCTTTTCCAGTGAGTCAGCTCTTCTCCATCAGGTGGCCAAAGTATTGGAGTTTCAGCTTCAGCATCAGTCCTTCCAGTGAATATTCAGGAGGGATACATAAGCAGATGAAATCCAAACACAGCCCCTCGAGCATCACCAGAGCATCCCCTATGCATTCGGGCCCCACCCACGTGCCCCTTCAGGGAGGGGCTGGGCTCCCAGGGGGCCTCCAGCTGTAGGGCCCTCCCTGGCCTCCCCGCCCGGTGCACTTGCGGGCACTGAGTCCCCAGGAGCAGAAGCACAGATTGTGCCGCCCCGTGTGACAGTCCAGGCAGCGCCGGACACCCAGCTGCCTCCCGGGCGGGGGCCACCTCACCGTCCACCCAAACTCTGCCCCAGCATTTGCTCCAGGGAGCCCAGCCTGTGACCAGCAGGTCAGCTGCTGTCAGCACACGGCCTGATTTTGAAGACATTTCTCTGATGTTCGTATTTTTAACGTTTCCTTTTAGATGTAGTTTTCTTTCTCTGTTGTAGTATAAGTGATAAATGTTAAATATATAAATGGGAGGCTCTCTGGGGGGTATTAAAAATATAAGATAAGGTTAGAGTCTTTCAGCTTCTCAGTTAAGTCAGTAACGGCATGTGGATTTTTGTGAACTGTGTAAATTTTGGATACTCAGTGAGGACAACTAGGAAACGGGAATGACTCATTTGAAAGGGAAAACAATAAAGCACCTAAAAGCAGAAGTAAGATACTTTGCTGAATTTTCACCACATGAGCTGAGATTTGGCTGTGGCACCAGATTCCCACGCGTAGAACTAGACAGAAAATGTGTGTAATAAAGTAGACTTGATATTTTAACATGAGAGATTGTGTTTGATCTTGGAATACCAGTTGCTCTGATGCAGTAAGACTCATAACTGGAATCAGATGTACATTAGGAGAAAGAAAGAGCACATTGGGGTGCTGATGTTGAATGGGGACAAGGAGGTCATGTAGGGGAAAATCACTGGCCATTTTATTCGGTGTACCTTATTAAACTTGGGGTGGAAGTGAGGCGGGATAAGTGCCTTGTTATTTTTGTTGAGTCTCTCAGTCATGTCCAACTCTGTGACCCCATGGACTCCAGCACACCAGGCTTCCCTGTCCTTCACTACCTCCAAAAGTTTGCTCAAACTCATGTCTGTTAAGTCGGTGATGCCATCCAACCATCTCATGCTCTGTCACCCCTTTCTCCTCCTGCCTTCAATCTTTCCCAGTATCTTGCCCTTTTCCAACGAGTCAGCTCTTCACATCAGGTAGCCAAAATATTAGAGCTTTAGCATCAGTCCTTCCAATGAACATTCAGGGTTGATTTCCTTTAGGATTGACTGATTTGATCTCCTTGCAGTCCCGGGGACTCTCAAGAGTCTTCTCTAACACCACAGTTCAAAAGAATCAATTGTTTGGCGCTTAGCTTTCTTTATGGTCCAACTCTCACATCCATACGTGACTACTGGAAAAACCATAGCTTTGACTACAGGGATCTCTGTTGGCAAAGTAATGTCTCTGCTTTTTAATATGCTGTCTAGGTTGGTCATAGCTTTCCTTCCAAGAAGCATCTTTTAATTTCATGGCTGCAGTCACCGTCCACAGTGATTTTGGAGCCCAAGAAATAAAATCTGTCACTGTTTCCATTGTTTCCCCGTCTGTTTACTATGAAGTGATGGGACCAGATGCCATGATTTAGTTTTTTGAAAGCTGAGTTTTAAGCCAGCTTTTTCACCTTCATCAAGAGGCTCTTTAGTTCCTCTTTGCTTTCTGCCATAAGGGTGGGTTCATCTGCATATCTGAGGTTATTGATATTTCTCCCAGCAATCTTGATTCCAGCTTGAGCTTCATCCAGTCTGGCATTTTGCATGATGTACTCTGCATATAAGTTAAATAAGCAGGGTGACAGTAGACAGCCTTGATATACTCCTTTCCTTCCCAATTTTGAACCAGTTTGTTCTATGTCCAGTTCTAACTGTTGCTTCTTGACCTGCATACAGGTTTCTCAGGAGGCAGGTAAGGTGGTCTGGTATCCCCATCTCTTTCAGAATTCTCCACAGTTTGTTGTGATTCACACAGTTTAGGGTTTAGCGTAGTTAATGAAGTAGAAGTAGATGTTTTTCTGGAATTCTCTTGCTTTTTCTATGGTCCAGTGAATGTTGGCAATTTGATCTCTGGTTCCTCTGCCTTTTTGAAATCCGGCTTGTACATCTGGAAGGTCTTGATTCACATATTGTTGAAACCTACTTTGAAGAATTTTGAGCGTTACCTTGCTAGCATGTGAAATGAGTGCAATTGTGTGGTAGTTTGGACATTCTTTGGCACTGCCCTTCTTTGGGATTGAAATGAAAACTGATCTTTTCCAGTCCTATGGCCACTGCTGAGTTTTCCAAATTTGTTGGCCTATTGAGTGCAGCACTTTCACAGCATCATCTTTTAGGATTTGAAATAGCTCAGCTGGAATTCCATCACCTCCACCAGCTTTGTTTGTAGTGATGCTTCCTAAGGGCCCCTTGACTTCACACTCCATGATGTCTGGCTCTAGGTGAGTGATCACACCATCGAGGTTATTTATAAGACCATTTTTGTACAGTTCTTCTGTATGTGTGTGTATATATATATATATATATATTTTTTTTTTTTTTTTTAGTTTTTTATTTGGCTGCTCTGGGTTCTAGTGGCATGTGGGATCTAGTTCCCTGGCCAGGGATTGAACCCAGGCCCCCTGCATTCCAAGCTCAGTGTTTTAGCCAGCGGACCACCAGAGGAGTCTATTCTTCTGTGTATTCTTGCCACCTCTTCTTAATATCATCTGCTTCTGTCAGGTCCATACTGTTTCTGTCCTTTATTGTGCCCATCTTTGTATGAAAAGTTCCCTTGGTATCTCTAATTTTCTTGACGAGATCTCTAGTCTTTCCCATTCTATAGTTTTCCTCTATTTCTTTGCATTGTTCATGTAAGAAGGCTTTCTTACCTTTCCTTGCTATTCTTTGGAACTCTGCATTCAGATGGTTGTATCTTTTCTTTTGTCATTTGCCTTTCTCTTCTTTTCTCAACTATTTGTAAGGCCTCCTCAGACAACCATTTTGCCTGTTTGCATTTCTTTTCCTTGGGGATGGTCTTGATCACTGCCTCCTGTACAGTGTCACAATCATCATCCATAGTTCTTCAGGCATTCAATCAGATCTAATCCCTTTAATTTCTTTGTCACTTCTGCTGTATAATCTTAAGGCATTTGATTTAGGTCATACCTGAATGGTCTAGTAGTTTTCTCTACTTTCTTCAATTCAAGGCTGTATTTTGCAATAAGGAGTTCAGGATCTGAGCCACAGTCAACTCCTGATCTTGTTTTGCTGACTGTATAGAGCTTTTCCATCTTCAGCTGCAAAAAATAAAATCAGTCTAATTTCAGTATTGACCATCTGGTGATGTCCATGTGTAGAGTCATCTTTTGTGGTGTTGGAAGAGGGTGTTTGCTGTGACTAGAGTGTGTGTTCTCTTAACCTTTCTGGCATGTGACATCTTGTGCACACCAAGACCCAGTGGGAGGAGAAATTCAGCTATTTTGGAGAAAGGATGAGGATTTCCAGGAGCTGGGCCGCTGCCCACTTTTTGGCCTTTTCTGGTGGTCCGTGGAGCTGTCTTGGTGCCTGTGGCTGTGTCACGTAGCATGCTGAGATGTTGCAGTGAGTGTGCCCCGAGACCCACGGTCTAGTGGAAGTCAGCCACCCACCGTCCTGGACCTAGCTGCTGCTGACCAGTTTGTGTCGTGGCCTTGGGCTGGGTCATTCTTTTAAAGGTTGTGTGCCCTGCCCCGCTCAGTCTCACTATGAATCCAGAACACCCCAGTTCCTCTCAAGTGGGGTGATGGCATGTACCACGCAAGGTCGAGAAAAGGCAGATTGAAGTCAGGAAACATTTGCAAAGTGGTTGCTGAGGTGTCAAGTTTCTTAAAACTAAGAGGATTCATGCTTGTGTTAGACATTTTTATGTTTCACTTTTGGACGTACCTATTTGGATGTAGACATAAAGTGTTTTTAAGATTAGGAATGATGTTGTGGTTTCATAAAATATTAAGCCCCGTCGCTTAGGTTACAAATACCAGAGCTGATTAGGCTTCAGAAGTTCAGGCACTGTCCACTCGTGTGGCCGCCACTGTCCTTCAATGTGCCTTAGCCCGCGGAGAGCTCCGCGCAGCCACTGAGGCGCTGGGTGCACTGAACCCCTCGCAGGCCGTGACACCTATTCTTAGTATTCCAGACACCATGTACCTCCCAGCATTTATTTTCTGGAGCCATTGAAGTAATTCGCTGTTTCCTAGTTTTACACCAGAAGTACTTGTTTAAAAACCACCGCATTTTGATGTAATATGCATAGACATTCCTTGAAGTATGTCTGTAATGTTTTATATTGGGAAGTACTGACTTAACACAATATTGGATAGCTAACGTTCCTTATCTGTGGATCCATAATCCTGAGGCATTGTAAATTGTATTTTGCAGTCGCTTCATACACTTAGAGATAATAGCCATTACCACTTGTCAACCCTGATAGCTCCATTGGTAAAGGATCTGTCTGTATTGCAGGAGACCCCGGTTCGATTCCTGGGTCGGGAAGATCCGCTGGAGAAGGGATAGGCTACTTCCCTTCAGTATTCGCAGGCTTCCATGGTGGCTCAGCTGGTAAAGAATCTGTCTGCAATGCAGGAGACCTGGGTTCAATTCCTGGGTTGGAGAAGCTATCCTGGAGAAGTGAAAGGCTACCCACTCCAGTATTCTGGCCTAGAGAATTCCATGGGCTGTATAGTCCATGGAGTTGCAAAGAGTCGGACACGACTGAGCGACTTTCACTTCACTTCACTTCGCCCCTTGTCAAGTGTTTACTGTGTGTTGGATAGACCTGCGTCTATCCTGCAGACTAGGAAATTGAGACTTACAGCAGTGAGAAGTCACTTGCCCATGACCATATATCTGTAGGTGTGGAGCTAAGGTTCAAACCCAGGTCTCCCTAAATTCAGAGTACATTTTAAATATTGATAGTTCTTGCCCAATTCCCTCCTTAAAAAGGAGTGACTGGGGATCCACTGGCAGTCCAGTGGTTAGGACTGGTGCTTTCACTGTCGGGGTCCAGATTTCAATCCCTGGTGCGGGAAGTAAGATCTCGCAAGCTGCCCACTGCCCCTCCTCCCCCCAAAAGAAGTGACCCTTCCCCCTCACTTTCAGCCTCACCACCATTTGTATTTTGCCAGATGCTAAGTGAGTTTTTTTTTTTTAATTCACAGGTAACTGGTGAGATTGAACATTTGGCTTTTTTGTTAGCTGTTTGTGTTGCTCTTTCTGGACGTTTCCTTTGCCTTTTTTCCTTTGAGTTTGTCTAACTGTTATGTAGGTCAAGTAATGTAGTTTAAGTTGTGATATCTTTTGAAGACCAGCAAAACAGCATGTTAGTTGTGCTTGTGTATAAGTTTTACCAGCTCTTCTCGGCGCACTCTAATAAACATAATGATTTTGAACTAAGCGTCTACGTACGCATATCACACAGACCATGTACTATGAAAGTGTCGTCACACAGAAAGAGAAAGAATCTCTGGATCAGAGTGCAGAGGCGTCTGCCAGGGCCTGCAGACCCAGTGTTGCTCTCAGCGTGTGGCCAGCATCCTCTCACACTACCCCCGCCTAATCAGTTCCCTTTATTTCTTCTTCAGGTTGGCCTGCGATGAGATTTCATTCTCTCCATTCAAAGGACATCATTTCTGAGCCGCTGTGAATAACTTTGGAATGATAACTGTATGTTTTCATCTGATGGAGAATTAGCTGAACCTTGACCAAGGATCGCTGCACTGGACGACTTGAGACTCTTACTCACCATGTCATCCAACCGGAGTCAGAACCCGCATGGGCTGAAACAGATCGGCCTCGACCAGATCTGGGACGACCTCCGAGCCGGCATCCAGCAGGTGTACACCAGGCAGAGCATGGCCAAGTCCAGATACATGGAGCTCTACACGTATCCGCCGCCGCCGCGCGCGCACCCGGGGCTGGGGGCCTCGCTGGGCCGGCCCGGGGCGCGTTAGGGGTGTTACGGCATGTTCTCTCTGCAGTCCTCCTGGGATAGAATCAGTAAGGTCGGCTTTTAGCCTTCAGAGTTAACTCATTCACTCTGTCTGCGTTTATGAACAGAGGTGAAAGTGGCCGCTTGGTGGTCTAAAGCAGTGCTCTTCAGCCCAGGAGCCTCTCGTGGCTCATGGCTGTTTCCATTTGAAATCATTAGTCGTGGTACCCGTGTTCTAAGCACGCAGTAGGTAATCACTTCGACCAGGGCAGGAAGTTCTGTGGCAGGGCGCTGCTTACCGCTGGGGGCTTGGGTTTCTGTATTGTCTGGGGCTGCCCTCACGCAGCGGGTCAGGGTGGAAGAGCTTGCGTCAGAAGTGGTCTGGTCCACAAAGCCCAAAATATTTACCATCTGGTTCTTCATGGGACAGGCTTGCGACTCCCATGTAAAAGGGTCACCACATGGAGCAAAAGTTGCATTGTTGTGGCCTTGTTTTACAAATACGATGTCCAGGTGGTTCACTCTGTTTGGTCCCTGATAGGTGCAAGGGACTGCCGTGTGCTAGAAGGTTGTGTTGTCTGGTGTATGCAGTTGGCCCTCCTGATCCACGGAGGCAGAACTCCAACTGGACTTGCCATTTTATGTGAGGGACTTGAGCGCCCACAGCTTCTGGCATGGGAAGGTGAAGTGGTCCTGGAACCTGACCCCCACAGGTACCAAGAGATGGCTGTGTGTGTGTACACCAAGGCGTACTACTTAACTTGTAGAATTTCTCGAATCCATTCAAATATCAGAAATTGCAGTTGAAACTAGCTCACCAAAGGGCGGATTGCTACTGATTTGCTCATTTTAGGAGTTTAAAGTTGTTAGTTCAGGGCAGATTTAAGTTTAAAGCTTTAATGTGTATCAGTGATTATCAAACTTGGTTATGTGATAGTCCAGGAGGCCCTCAACTATGCTAATATTTTATGGTTTTAAAAAAGTTTAACATTAATTTGAATAGGTATGGAACTATATGTCTGTCTCTAAAATGAACACTTATTGTGGGTATAGACCAATTTTCATAAATACATATATACTTACACTGTAGAATACTTCAACAGATAGCTGCTTTATTGAGTTATAATTCACATACCCATAAAATTCACCCTTTTTAAATGTCCAGTGCAGCAGTTTTAGGTGTACTCACACATTGTGCAACCGTAACCGCTGTCTAAATTTAGAGGCTTTTCATCACCCCCAGAGCAGCTAACTGTGCACCCTTGCTAGTCACTTCCCATTCTGTCCTCCCCCCAGTTCCTGGCAACTGCTAACCTACTTTCTGTTTCTATGAATTTGCCTATTCTGGACATTTTACATAAATGGAATCACACAATCACACAGTGTGTGGCCTTTTGTGGCTGGCTTCTTTCACTTAGCATAATGTTTCCAGGCCTCATTCTTGTTGCAGCACGTGTCAGGACATCATTCCTTTTTACAGCTGAATTTGATGCATATTCCATATTTTGTTTATTCATCTATCAGTGATGGGTATCTGGCTGTTAGGAACCATATTATAAATATTGTGTGTGAGTTTTTGTGTTTTGTGCAGATGTGTTAAAAAACACGTGTATATATAGGAGTGGAATCATTGGGTCATGTGACATGTCGAACACTTTTAAGGAGGCCGTAATCTTTACAAATGAGAGGATATTGATCCCTTCAAGAAGGCTGTGGCTTGCTAGGTGTGACAGGTTTTGTGGTGGAGGTTTTTGAGGTGTGGTTTTTGGCTTTTTTGTTTTTTTTTTCTTGGTTGGTTATTTTGTTTAATTCTTTAAGTCCTAGAGCTAAAGATGGTGATTCCAGTGATGAAACAAGGCCCTTGGTTGGATTTCTGCATGCCAACAACAGGGGAGTGCTAGAATAGAAACGATGAAAATTTAGTTGCTAGTTTGTCTCCAGGGAACTTATTAGTTTTCATTTTTGACCAGCCCAGATTGGTCCTTGTTCAGTATAATGTTTTGGTCTTAGAACTGTTTCTCTTCCTCTGCTTGCTGCAATTACTAAATTCTTTTATTCTATAAATACAGTTTGTCGTTTTGATGCTTTCCATTTTAATTTTTTTTTTTCAGGAATAACTCTTGAGTAAGATTCTTCTAGTTCTGTCTGAGAAGATAATAGTTTCATTTATTTAGTACATTTATTAAGAGTGGAGAATCTGCCACCCTTGAACTGTTGCTGTAAAACTGCTCACCAAACCCTCCTGGGTTGTGAGGGCATGAGCCCACCGTGCCCCACTTTGCTGACAAAGCAATAAAACTGTTCTTTTCTACTTCTCCTCTCCCCCCGCAAAAAAGAGATTGGAGATTTCTGAACTTGACATTAATTCCTTAGGTATTTGTGAAATCAGAGCTGCCATTTGAGTCCTGGGTATCAGACACCGTGCTGGGAACCATCTACATCTGGTTGGAGGCTTACATCAGTCACCCACGAGGGCTGGTGGTAGTAACCCTGGTGCAGTGCTGTCGGAAACCCAGTCTCCCAAAGCTTGGGTAACTTGCCTAGTTGTTATAGCAACCACTGGGCAGTGATGACGCTCATCTGAAATTCTGAGTAGCCTGACTCTAGAAACTGCCTTTATCCACTCTGTGGCCTTCAGATTCTGTATGTGAATGAGCCATAGTTCTCAAAATATTTTCTGTATTTTCCTTAGGAAGTTCCAAAAGAGTCTGATCAACCCTTAAATATTAACTTTTAGGATATAGACGAAAGAGAATGTCTACTTGTGTTTTTTAATTGAATTACTGAAAATCATAAAATTCTGCTGCCTCCTTCACCTGCATTCTTTAACATCAGTGTTATTTTCCAGTATAGAAGAACTCAAGTCATCTGGCACATTTTTCTAGAACGCATCTTCACTTCCATTCCAGTCATTTACACACAGCTTTTGGAAACTGTCGCCGTACCACGGTTCTATCTCAGCCTCAGTTTACATAACAGTGTTTGTAGAACTTTCTCTTTCGGGTGTACATTCAGTCTCCATGTAACCGCTCGGCTGCATCGCCCTTTAAGATAATCTCCCAGGGCTGGTGTCCAGTGACGGATGTTCTAACGCTGGCTTGTGAGGTTGTGTTTCAGGCTGGGAGGTACTTTGGGTCCTGGGGAGAGGGAGCAGACTGCATCTCCCTGCTGCAGTCAGACCAGGGCCGGTGGAGGAGGCCTGGCCGGGAGAAGGAGAAGGGGTCCTTTCTCCATCGTCACTGTAGACAGCAGCTCACAGCGAGATCTTTACCCTCTGTTTATCTTCGAGAAACACTTGACACATTTTCTAGAAAAAAGTAACCAACTTCTGGAAGTGCAACTAGTGTTCCTAGAGCCTTTAGCAACCACTGGCACTCCCTGGTGCTACAACAAGAAGTTGGGTTATTATACAGCGTAAATGTTTTTCTTGATTTCTCAATTTAGAGTAGCAAAAGGAAGAGAAGGCAAGTTGAGGAAAGAGCGGGGGAATAAGGTTCCAGAGCACCTGAGTCAGAAAGATCTAGTTCAGTTATTAATAACTTTGTTCCCAGCCATTCAGAAAGGCTTCTCTTTTCCCCTTAAAGTTCAGCCTGTTGCCCTGGCTTCCCACTGGATGGTGGTTAGCAAGTCTGATTTTCCGTCTTGGGTATGTAGAGTACAGTGCAGCAACTTTTTTTTTTGTTTTTTCTTTTTGGAGTAAAATATAGGAGTATGTTCTATGCTGGTGGGTAAATAATAGTAGATTTCCTTTCTTTTGAACTTGAAATGGGTAGTGAAGTTTCCTATTCGGTTTCTTTCTTTCTGTTTTAAAGTAATTCATTAGTTACGGCTGTGCTGGGTCTTCACTGATGCATAGGCTTTTTTCCCTGGTTGTGCCGTGCGGGGGCTGCTCTCTAGGTCGGTGTTGTTGGGGAGCTCGGGCTTCAGTAGTAGCTGCTCTGAAGCATGCAGAATCTTCCCGGACTAGGGATCAAACCTGTGTTCCCCGCATTGGCAGGTGGATTTTTTACCACTAAGCCACCAGGGAAGCTTCCTGTTTGAGCTTCTTGACGCCACTGTGTTTCCATGCTCAGAGAGCAGGCACGGGTCCTGACTTTGGGCAGGGGGTGCGGTGTGATGGGGGGACCCCCGTGGCGAACCTGGGAGCAGCCGGTCATGGCTCGTCTAGCCGGCAGGCCACCTGGTTAAGTTTGTTGGTTTTGCTAGGCCCCCGATCTTCCTGCTTCTCACTTCCAAGTAATTCTTTTTTTTCTGAAGTCATTGTTCACCTCGAATCATAATTTTAGCTTCCCTTGGAGTCAGTTTAAATTTCTATGTTGATGTCTTTGTCTTTTTCCTCTCTGCCTGCAGACGTTCTCAGACACTTGACAGGGTCTGTTTTCCTCCCTTTGGTGCTGTGAGCTGAGTTAGTTTATTCTGATTTCAAAGTTCCTTTTTTCCCTGGCAGTTACATTAAGGATGACATTCCTATTTCCTAGCCTGGGCTGCTTACCTGTCCACAGGTTGGAATAAAAGCATATTCCAAATTCGCAGTTAAGCTCTGTCCCCACAGTCTGTGTGGAGAAGGAAATGGCAACCCACTCCAGTATTCTTGCCTGGAGAATCCCAGGGACAGAAGAGCCGGGTGGGCTGCCGTTTGTGGAGTCACACAGAGTCAGACATGACTGAAATGACTTAACAGCAGCAGCCACAGTCTGCGCCTCAGTTCGCATCACTGGGGTGGGGTCGCTCTCCTCCCCAGAGCGGCTCCCGGGCCCCTGGCAGAGCCGAGAGCCCCCCAGGGCATGCGGTCGTGTCGCTGCTCAGCGCCCGCCAGCTGGGGCGTCGTGTCGCCCTGCCCTCACTCTTCTAGGTCGCCGGCGTCCCCCTCTGCCGGCTCCTCCGCGGCGGCCGTGGCCGCGGGGCCGGTGTTCCAGGCAGCAGCCGCACTCCTGGCCCGCCTGCCGCAGGATTCTCTGTCCTGTAGAGAAACTCGGGCTTGTGGAAAAGCAGATCAGACAGAAAGAATGTCAGCTTGTTTTCACAGTGCCTTGATGATGGTCCCAGTCCATCTTGAGGTAACCACGCAGCCAGTGAAGGTATTTGGACATCTGTCATCTTGTACCTTTTATTCCGGAGTCGTAACATTAATCCGGTTTTGCTCACCTAACAAGCATGGCTTTCCTCAAATAAACCTAAATGTATAGAGGTATTTTTTTTCCAAATGTATGCAGCTCTTCTCATATATACGTATATATATACATACAGATACATTTATCCATATTTTTAGAATAAGGCTCTGGAGGATATAACTGGTTCACAGACCAAAGAAATGCAAAAGGTCAGTAAGCCTGTAGGAGAATTGTCAACCTCTTAATTGTTAAAGAAATGAAGAATTTAAGACATTGTAAACCTCTCAGGTTGACAGCCGTTTTAGAGAAATGATCGCAGCCAGTGCTGGCCCAAGTGAAAGAAGCTGGAGCTGCCACAGTCAGGGGGTATCAGTTTGCTGTGATCTTTCTGGGGAAGTTTAGAAATACACAAAAAGGTACTTTGACCCACTGATTTTTAACTTTTAACTGTCCTAAGGAAATGTGCTGCGTCACTAAAGTCCTGTCCAACTCTTAGCGACCCCACGGACTGGAGCGCACCAGGCTCCTTTGTCCACGGCGTTTCCCAGGCAAGAATAGTGGAGTGGGTTGCCATTTCCTCCTCCAGTTTTGTTCAAATTGTATGTGTCAGGGATTCAGAATATTTCATATTTGGAAACAACAGGAAACAGCCTCATTCTTCAACATTAGGGATTTGATATAAATGGCCATAAACAGCCATTAAAAATTCACTGAAGATTATTATTCATGGACATGTACAATGTCCCTAATAACGGGGAACGCAGGATATGAAGTGGTTTGTGTGATGTGAACCCCCAGGACATCATCTGTGCTTCTGAAAAGCTTTACATAGCATGGGAAGTGTCTGTCCATAGTTATTGGGCTTATGGATGGTTTTTTAAAACCTCATCTGTGCTTTCTAGGCTTTCAGTATAGAACATACATTTTAAAATACAGTTGATTAGTTTTTGCAGGTTTCCCTTGTGCAACTAGAAGTCCTAGTTATTTCACTCACTTGCAAAATTCCTTCTGTCTTTCGTTACTGACACGGTACTGTTAAAATAGTTTTGGGGATTGAGAACCCAAATCTATCTTCCAGAGGAAACCCATAGAAATTATATTGGGTTGGCCATAAAGATGTTACAGAAAAACCCGAGTGAACCTTTTAGCCAACTCAGTAATCATATTGCGTAGTTGTCTCTGGAGGCAATTTTGGGGGTTTTATTAGTATAAACATGGTATGTTGAGCTTTCTTCTAAATTTGATTCATGGTGTGTATACTCAGAGCACTTTGAGCTTTGTTAAAACAAATTTTGTGGTTAATCACAGGCTGTTGTGTGCAGTTTTTGCCTTTGAAATAAATGTGAATTTATTTGCTTCGTCTGGTATATTCCCTTTCAGGGCTATACCTGCCACAGCCCAGAGAGAACTTGGTTCTTAAATAACTTTGCAGACGACAATGCGGGGTGGGAGGCGGGCCTGCCGCTCCTGCCAGCGGGTGCAGCTGGAACGTTTGTGGACACAGCTTTTAGTGCAGAACCCTTCCAAACGATGTTAATACAGGCAGCTGCTCAGATTTCCACTGTAAGTTCACTTGGATAAGAAGGGGTCGCAGAAAGTGGTTCTGTTCAGAAGGAAGGTGGCTTGAGTTTGGTAGTAACTAAAAGTCACAGATTGATTCCCCAGATGTGCTGACTTCATGCTGTAAGGCTGGTGCCCTGTGGTAACAGACAGGGGGGCCGCTGCCCGGTCATAGTGTTACCAGGCACCCTGGGCATCACAGCCAGGGACGGCGTGTGGTCACACAGTGCCTGGATGCCTGAGGCGGGGCGGGCACCCAGGCGATGTCTGCCTGAAGCTTCGCCTTCACCTGACCCCTTTCAGGGTGACTTGTCCCTACCAGTCACGCAAAGAATGTATTTTGGCGAATGATGAAGCAGTCGTGGGATGCAGAAGAGTTGTGGGCCTGTTTCAGAGGCGGGCCCAGGCTCTGCTCTTGATGGCCAAGTGTCGCCAGAGACCCCAGGTGTCTGCCTCAGGTCCCACTCACTGTCCCAGTCTGATGGCGGCGCCAAAGGAACCCTTCCAGGGAACCTTTTGAAAACAAGGTCAACGTTTTAAAAGTCCGCGGCACGGGCTTGTCAGGCTCTCGCTGCCCTAGTGTAAAACAGCCAACCCACTGACTCCCGAAGGTGGCTTCTGTTTGATTGCCCCCGTTTCCTCCTGGGTCCCCAGGCCAGCTTCTCAGATGAGGACCAGCTGGGCTTTGGGCTGAAGCTTTCCACAGTCAGGCACAACTACCCATTTTGTGGCCTAAAACTTACTTGTAGAAAAAACTGCATGGGCTTGAGAGTAGATCCCTGTGGGGGCTTTCTGCTATGTAATTTTTGATTTTTAGATACATAATCCTGTTGTCAACCTAGGCATTTAACAGGGCGCACAGTGAAAGGCACACATCCTCCCAGCCGCCTCCGCCCCACCCCGGCCCATCAGTCTCTCCAGGGTGGTGTCGGCCATGCCTATCTGTCTGCACACGCGTATACAGAGATGAGCGTTTGTCTGCAGCCTAGGAGCGCCCTTTAACCCCATTCCCAGGTTTCGGTGGCCGTGTACCTGGGGTGGCTCCCTGGTCGTCGGGCCTGCAGGGAACTTGCTCTGAGTCCTCCCCTGAGCGTGAGGACCGGTCTTGATGCAATACTGTTTTCTGCTGGTGTCTCACCAAGCGGAATTGTTCCTGTCACTCTAGAACCGTGCATCTTCGTTGGAGACCATAGAAAAACGCATTCTCCTTGATTCCTTTGATAGCATGTGCACGTTAATTAGCCGTGGGGTTGCCTTAGCCATTGGTTCTGTTACATAAATGCTATTAGACATGCTGAAGATAAATACTCTGAAACCAAAATTAATTTTGGCACATAGCAGTCTGGATGCAAAATATGTTTATTTTGGATAATTCTTAGTTAGGTCATCTGTTTAATTTTAGGATTCTGACTTAGTTATTGTTAATTTTGTGTTCTATTTTATTTTTATGTTCTGTAGATACTATTCTGGCTTGTATTTTTCTTTCTTCTTTGGTGTTTCAAGTATTATAGGGCTTCCCAGGTAGCGCAGATGGGAATCTGCCTGCAATGCGGGGGACATGGGTTCGATCCCTGGCTTGGGAAGATCCCCTGGAGAAGGGAACAGCTACCCACTCCAGTATTCTGGCCTGGAGAATTCAACCGCACGACTTTCACTTTCTTTCAGCTATTATAAGCTATCTCAAATGCCTTAAAACAGTGGAAGGGTGTGTGTGTGTATGTGATGCAATATTTAATAGTCTCATTTCATTAATTTGAAAGCCTTTGATGATAGGCAATACAGACAGCTATTACTGCAGAGGAGATGCTCAGAGGAGGGAGGAAGATATTGACACTACTGAAGTTGGAAGGCTTCAGAACTAGTGGAAGCTAAGTGAACCTCAAAAGATGAGTATAAATAAGGAGGAAAAAATGAGAAAAGGGAGAAAGCCTTGCAGAGTTTTGCTTGAGGGAGAAAGATGGATGTGAAGTGGGAAGTGGCACCACGAGAAGGCACGAGGCTGGCCAGGAGTAGATGCTGTCAGACTGGCCCCCGGAGTTAGTTTCACCGGCTTTGACACAGGACGACTCCAGATCGTGGTGAACCTTGCAGACCAGGTAAATGTGTTTGTTACCGTTATTTTTTGAAAGCATTATAGGTCCACAGAGATGGATATATGACTTGAGAATCTGTGACTTTAGGAGGAGGAATCTGGAAGCCAAGTGGAGTTAATACCGGAAAGAGATCAAAGGCACAGGAAGACCAGCTTGTTCTTGGCAGTCCAAGTGCGATGTTGTGTAAGTTCTGAGCTAGGGTAGTGGTGATGGAAACAGGAAACAAAGGGAGCAGATTTCTGGGCTTCTGGCCGAAGGTGAAATTTGTTTTGACTTTCCCATTGGTGGCATCACTAAAATGATCATCATAAAATCATTTTAAATCAGTGAGGACAAAGAATGGCAGAGAGATGAGATGAGAAATTTAACCGTTTGCTTGTTCTTTTTCTTTAACGCAAAGCAGACTGAGTCGCCGCACTGATCACCGGGGTGTAGGAAGCCTCACTTTAGAGGGAGCGTCCCCGAGGAGGGTCCGGGGACAGCACCGCCGGCCCTGTAGGACCAGAGAAGCTCAGAACCTGAAGGCTCCGGTTTGGCAGAAGGTGGAGGGGTGAGACTGGGCAGTGCTGGGAGGGGAGGGATGGATTCAGAGTCTGCAGACCTGAGAGCCTGTCACTTCCCTCTCCTCGAGTGTAGACCCCCTGACAGCTGAGAGCCTGTATCCCGGGCAGAAGACTCGCTGCTTCTGTTTAGGACACACGGAATGGGAACATCACGGAAATTTATAAACAGGAGGCCTAGCACAAGTTGGGATGAATAGGAACTAACAACCGTGGCTGTGATGGAAAGTTAGCATTTAAGTGACTGGTCCGTCATTGTGTATCAGAACACTGCTGGTAATGCAGGGACAGAACAGTTCTCTGGAAAAGCTGAACAACCTGAAAAATAAATGCATTTGTCAACACAAAAGGTGAGCTGTGCAGAGCTATGGCCCACCAGCCTCCCTCAGGCCAGTGGTATTTCCAGTTGGTTTTTTAGTGCCTTATCATTTTGAGTACTAAGCATTAATAGTGTTTGAAAGAACAGAGTACACATAGAATAAAAGAGAACAGGAAGGAACTGACAATACAGGGAAAAGAAGAAAATGTTTTTAAAAGTAACATTTTTGAATGTTAGTCGCAAAGTCTGAGATGAGAATCTCCTCATGGCAGTAAGTTAGGAACAGGACACTGAGAAAAGAACTCACATTTGCAATTGCAACTCGGGTTTTAAAAAGAATAGTAATAGAAGGCCCTGAAGGACATTAAAAAGGAAAGATACGAGGGCAAGTAGCTTTGCAAACAGAAGTAAGCCAGGAGGCCCAATAAATATCTATTAGAAATTCTAAAGAAAAACAGGGAGAGAAGAGTTTTTGAATTTATAATAGTATTAATAGAGAGTATAAAGTAACTTCCCGGAAGTGAAGATGTTAAATCACTAGTGCTGAAGATAATAAAGGATGAAAAGATGGATCCTACAAACAAAACCATGGCGTTTCTGTACACGGAACTGAGAGACCCAGCCGCCTGTGGGCTGAATGGGGCGGGACAGAGTTCCTGGGTTAGCGCTGCCCAGAGGTGCAGAGAGCGGCCAGTTCAGGCTGGGGCTGGAGGACGGGGTGGCGGTTGCAGTTATTGCCAAAATTCCCTGGTGGCTCAGCTGGTAAGGGGTCTGCCTGCAATGCAGGGGACCTGGGTTCCATCCTGGCTTGGGAAGATCCCCTGGAGGAGGGCATGGCAATCCACTCCAGTGTTCTTGCCTGGAGAATCCTCAAGGACGGAGGACCTGGTGGGCTCCAGTCCATGGGGTTGTGAAGAGTCAGACATGATTGGGTGACTAAGTACAATGTTAAGTGAAACCGAGCTTTCAGTTACCAAGAGTAGCTCGTCCTTATGAAGAGGGCTTCCCTGGCGGCTCAATAGTAAAGAACCTGTCTGCCGATATAGGAGACACAGGACACTCAAGTTTGATCCCTGGGTAGAGAAGATCCCCCGGAGGAGGACATGGCAACCCACTTCAATATTCTTGCCTGGAAAATTCCATGGACAGAGGAGCCTGGCAGGCTACAGTCCATGGGGTTGCAAAGAGTCGGACATGACTGAGCACACACATACATGTGAAGAGGCACAGTTAGGGAAAATGAAGGTAATTTAGCAGCTCAAATTGGAGAAGGAAATGGCAACCCACTCCAGTATTCTTGCCTGGAGAATCCCATGGACAGAGGAGCCTGGTGGGCTACAGTCCACGGGGTCGCAAAGAGTCGGATACAACTGAGCGACTTCACTTTCACTTAGCAGCTCAAATATTGAAATAGTTGGAGCCTAGCAGCCTGTCTTAGGCCATCAGTCTATCACAACATAGTTAAGAGCACTGTTACAGTAAGTCTAATAAATAAAAATAATAAAAGGACCAAAGTGGTACATAGGCATTTGCTCAGTAGTAGGTAAATGACTGGCTTTGTAGCTTTGCTTCTGGTTTTAGGTAGTAAAGCATTTCTAATTGTCTAGCTAATTGGGCTTCCCTGGTTGCTCTGTGGTAAAGAATCCGCCTGCCAATGCAGGAGACTGTGGGTTTGATCCCTCTGTCGAGAAGATCCCTTGGAGGAGGAAATGACAACCCAGTCCAGTATTCTTGCCTGAGAAATCCCATGGACTGAGGAGCCTGGTGGGCTACAGTCCTTAGGGTCACAAAAGAGTTGGATACGACTTAGCAACTCAACAACAACAACAACAAATGGCATCAGAAGTTTAGGGGTTTTTATGTTTTGCTTTGAAGGTTTTTACATGTTATTTTCTGTCTTGGAGTTTTCAACCTTTTATCATAAAAAAATTTTACAGTCAAAAGAATTTTACAGAGAAGACCCATTTTACTGGACTTGCTCAATCACGTATCTGTCTGCCCTGAATCCATATATCCATCCATCCATTTTATTTTGCGCATTTCAGAGTAAGCTATAGACATCAATACACTTCTCACTAAATGCTTGAGCATGTACATCATTAGAGTTTGAAATTTGCTTATAGTTTCCAGTAGAGAAGCTTTGACTAGCACATTTGCCTAAGTAACCCAAAAACCTACCCAGATAGAGGACGTCTTCATCCTGTGGAAGGTTCCTTGATGCTTCCCAGTGCATCCTGGCCTCCCCCACGGCGGCCACCATAAATTAGTTTGGCTGTTCCCAGGAGTTCATCCAGAGGGCAGTAGAGAGTATGTTCCCCTTCTGTAAGGCTGCTTTCATTCAGGGCGTTTTTGAGATTTATCCGTGTTACCTAAGGGGCAGTAGTTTTCTTCCTTTTGCTGAGTAATATTCCATTGTATGAATACCTCAGTTCCTTGATTCATTCTTCTAATGATAGATACCTGAGCTGTTTCCCATTTTTTTTTTTTTTTTGGGCTATAGCAGGGGGAAAACGGTATCTAAGTGGTGATCTTTTGGGGAGCAGAATGCTTTTATATCCTTGGATCGACACAGAGCAGTGGGATTGCTGTGTTGTGTATTAATGGTGTCTTTGACAGTGTAAGAAACTGACCGACTGTTTTTCCAAAGCGGCTGTATCATTTTGGAATCACGTGAGCAATGTTTGTGAGTTCTCGTTGCCCCACAGTATTGCCAGCGCCTGCTTGGAACGTCATTCTCTTTCATTTTAGCCATTCTGGGGGTGTGTGTCATGCTATCTCATGGTTTTTATTTGCATTTCCCCAATGATTAATGAAGTTGAGTCATTTTCATATGCTAGTTTGCCATTTGTATGTTGTCTTTTGTAAGGTATCTGAGTCTTTTGGGGTTTTTGGGGGGGATTACTATGCTTTTTATTATTGAATTGTAGGAGTTTTCTCAGACTTGTCTTGCTATTTCCTCCCAATCTGAGGCTTGCTATTCCTCTTCTTAATGGTGTTTTTGAGTGAGCAGGTACTTTATTGTGAGGAAACCTGATTTGTTTATTTTCCTTTACACTTACCTCCTGTGACCTATGAGAAACCTTTGTCTGGATCACAAAGATGCTGTGTTTCCCTCTTGAAGCTTTGTGGTTGGGGCTGTTCCGTTGAGGTCTGTGATCCATCTTGCGTTAACTTCTGTGTGTGGTGTGAGGCAGGGCTGGAGGTTGCTCTTCCTGCCGCGAGGCTCTGCAGTTATTCCAGAGTCATTTGTTTCCCCCAGAGGGGCAGTTTGGTGCCTTTGTTAAAACTGACAATGTAACTGTGGTTTTGTTACTAAAATTGTTTCATTGAGATGTGTCCAGTGTAAAGGGATGATGTATTACTACTTTGATTTGTTTATATTTTGTGACGTGTGGCTGCATCTGTATTCATGTGGGATTACTGGTTGCTGTTTTCATTTTTTATAATTTCTTACTGTGGCATTATGAAAATTCTTGAAGTCAGATAGTATGTCTTCCAACTTTGTTCTCCTACCCCAGGATTTTTTGACTATTCTAATTCCTTTGTGTTTCTCTATAATAAATTTTATTGTCAGTTTGCCAATTTCTACCCTAAAAATTGCTGGATTACAATTGGTATTGTGTTGAATTATTTTAATAGCAGTCTTATTGAGATATAATTCACATGCCATACAATTCATCCATTTAAAATGTTCATTTCAGTTGTTTTCAGTATATTCACAGGTATATTCAGTCTTCACATTTTAGAGCATTCTCAACATCTCAGAAAGAAGCCCTGTACCCTTGAGCTGTTACTTCCTTAGTCCCCTACCTCCCTGCTGATCTACTTTCTGTCCATAGATTTATCAGTTCTGAACATTTCATGTAATGTAATCATGTATGACACATGGGCTGAAGCTTATGCCCCAAAATTCACATGTTGAAGCCCGGACCCCAGTTTTGCAGTATTTAGATGGGACCTTTAGGGAAATAATTAAGATTAAATGAGGTCATAAAGTAGGGCCCTGATCTATAGGATTGGTGTCCTTAAGTCTTAAAGACCCCCAAGACAATATTATAAACATTAGTTTTAAATCATTCTTTGTATTTTAAAGAGTTAAGAAAAATAGTCTTTTGTAAAATTGCACAGCTATTTATTATTTCTGACGCTCTTCATTCTTTTCTAAAGATCCAGGATTCAACCTAGTATGAATTTGTCTGTACCTAGAATTTAAGTCTATACTACATGAAGGCTCTTGATTTTATTTTATCTGAAATTACCCTTATTTTGCCTTCATTTCTGAAGAATACTAGTTAGCACTGCCTCGTGTTTTCCATGCCTGAATGGTTAATGGTGAGGGTGATGCTAATTTGCCAATGAAAGTAGAGTTGAACTCTGGGTAGAAATTTTAAAAGAGCGTTTAAGAGCTCCCCCACCCCCACCCCCCTCCACCCCAATTAAAATTTTGCCTTTCATTCTGTTCTGTGAGGCCCAGGGTTCCTTGCCTTGTTTGAAGGTCCTCTGAGGAGGTGAGGCTAAAAGGAAATAACGGTGGGGTGAGAGCGTGTTCTTTGCACAGAGAATACTTTGTGAAGAAGAAAGAATTCTGTGGTTAGAAGTTCTTAAATACTCTAGCCCTGCTTTCCCAAAAGAATGGTTCTTTGATACCTGAAGAGATACGTAAACTTTATCTGTATGTCCAAAGGAACCATGTACTGAAACGCTCATTTCTAAGTTGTTAAGTTCTTTCCACTTACTGTCTTTTTAACACCTTTCTGCCTTGATCTCTGGATGTGCCCTGCCCACTGCTTCCCGGGCCGCGTGTCCGTCACGGCCTGCTTATCTGCAGGCTTCACCCCGTCCCCCGAGCCCCCACCCCACCTTGTTCTTAGTCTGCAAACCGTTAAGGACCATAGGAAGAATCTGCCCCAAAAGAGAAAACCCTTGTAATATCAAGCAAGCTCAGGTTCAAAACTTACAAAACGGATGAGAGCAGATTAGGAGGAAAAGCCGGTGCGGGGCTCTGGCCAGCTCTCCACGATGCTGTCACTCTCGGTGTCCAGAGGAGGGCGCTGTGTGGGAAACACGCGTCGCCTTCAGGGCGCACAGGCCCAGAGGAGTGAGGCTGTGTACAGCCTTTGAGAATGAGTCAACCAGTTTATTTAACTTTTCTTTATTCGCTTATAAGAATGTTGTGATACATCTTTTTACGTCTAAACCACTGATCTTTCAGGAAGTGAATATAAAAATTCCACCTAAGAATGCATTGTGTCAGATTATAATTGGCAGTATTTTCCTAATGGCAGTATTTACTTAATGATGCATATCGTGAGTGGAGTCTTGGATTTGACTCCAAATATGATTTTGGTACATATATTGCCATTTTTATAACCATTCTATATACTGTGACAGTGTTAAAAGCTGCACAGTATATCAACAGGTAGATCCAACAATATATGTAACTAATTCTTTGTGTTTGACAAATAGGTTGCTACAAGTTTTTTTTACCATCTTCAGCAATGCTGTCATAGTTGGCTAACTAAAGTAATTGTATACTTCCATGATAATTTCTGTTCAGTAAATGCTTTTGAGGATAATTACTGTATCAAAAACAATGCACTTGAAGATTTTTTAATATTTGCACATTTTAGTCCAGAAAAATATGTGGCAGTATGAGCCCTGACCCCAGTGAATAGATGCTCCCTGTTCCTGCACTTGTTTGTCTGTTTTTAAGACCTTGTTACTCTAATAGCTAGAGATTGATACATTGCCAAGAAAGAGAGATCAGGCTGATCTCGGTAACCTAAAAAGTTCCCTGGAACCAAACACCTAGAACTGGGTGCTAGGTAAAATGTGAAAGGGAGTTAGAAGTTTAAGTGAGAGTCTTGGTCCACGTGAACAAGTCAACATGTAGAACAAACAGCAGAACTAGAGCCTCAAGAACTAACAGAAGGGCCTTTAGAGAGCACTTTTAAGTGTATTGAAAACAATTAGTGATAAGAGTCCAGAATATAAAGGGACAAAGCACCATGGAAATAAGACATAATTCTAAAGAAGTGGGGAACTTCTGCAAATGTAAAATAAAGTTATTTAGATAGATATTTCACTTTTGAAAGAGAATCACTTAACCTGATATGATAGGTAGATCAAAAAAAATTAGAAAAGTTTGAACAAAAATAAAGTGATGGATGTAATGGACATAAATTGAGATATGGAACTGAAATAAAAATGGTCAATATACATGGTGAAACCTCCAGGAGAAAATTGAACGTGGCTTAGAAATGTTTGAAGAGGAAATAATCCAAAAATTTACCAGAATTGGTGAAAGCAAAATACTATGCGTGTCAGATTTTAAGTTACTGTCACATGGATATGATGTATAACTCCAACATAATAAAAGAACTATCATAGAATAAAGAAACTAGTGATCCAGTGTAAGGGGGAAGGGGAGAAAACGAGAAGCATAGAGAAAAATAATGAAAGTAGAAAACGCAAGGTAAGATGGTAGAAATTAATCCATACATCAGTATCAAAACAGTAAAAGCTTAAAACCAAACTGAAACAGTTTCTTTTTTTTTTAAGTTTCTTTTTTAAAGGTAAATTTTACTGTGGTGATTTGCAGCAGATAAACCAAAACATAGATACATAAAAGTTGAAAATAAAAAAGTGGAATACAGGTACTTGAGAGAAATTCTAAGCAAAATATAGGAAAACCCATATTAACATCAGATATGATAGATTTTTAAGACCCTGTTGTTAAGATTAAATGCGGTTACTTCCTAATGATAAAAAAAGAACAAGTCACCAGGAATATAATTCCAATTTTGTATGCTTATTAACAGGGCCTCAAAATATATGACAGATATTTTAGAGAATTATGAGACTTAATTGGCACGTCCATAACCGAATGGAGGGATTTCAATAAAATTTTCTCAGTAATTAATAAACAGACAAGTCATTGACAATATAGACAATTTGAAAAACAAAACTGACCAGCTTGCTGTAACAAGCCGTTGTGTCCAACTTAGAGAGTGGACATTTTCTCAAGCATTTGTAAGGAAAATCATCATGTATTCACCTATAAGTCTCATATTTTAAAGAAACCACCCAAAAGGTAATATTCTCTGATTAATTTTAGCATGAAATTAAGTTGTTTTTTTTTAAGGTTAAAAAAATACTGTTGAAATCTAAATTCTAAACTCTGTCAAGATAATTAGTAATGGAAAAAAAATAAATAATAAAACTGATTAAGGAAAATATCAGACTTGGGTGATGCAGCCAGAGGGGTGAAGAGCAGAAAATCTACTGCTTATATTAAAAAGAATGAAGAGGAAAAATGACGAAGGTACTCAGCCAAACAAGGATTTATAGAAAGCAAATGTAAAGGAAGAAGTAAATTTAAAGGAATAGAAATATAAATACCGTGATGAAAATTAATACATTTTAAACTGGTTCCTTAAAAAGAGTGGACAAGCCTCTGGCAGAATTAAGAATATTTTAAAAGGGGGACCATTAAATAGGCATTTTTTTAAAAGAAGACTGAACTGGGCAGTATACTTAACCTCTTGTGAAATGTTACAGGGAAATGTACACTCACTTTTCTTCCTCACGTTGTACAGTTTTACTCAAGGTGGATTAGGAACCAGTGTGAAAATCAGATTTAAAAGAAAATACAATAAAATATGGAAAAAATTGGAAACTGCCAAAAGATCATCAGGAGTCTAGCAACAGCAGAAGGGATTAAATTACTTTTTACTATACAGTATATATTACACATGGACTGGTGGTGTGTGTGCTCAGTCGTGTCCCGCTCTTTGCATCCCCATGGACTGTAGCCCGCCAGTCTCCTCTGTCCGTGGGATTCTCCAGGCAAGAATACTAGAATGGGTTGCCATTTCTTCCTCCAGGGTGTCTTCCCAACCCCAGGGATCAAACCTGACTCTCTTGCATCTCCTCCATTGGTAGGTGGATTCTTTACCACTGCACCACTAGCTGAAACTATGTTGTCAGAAAGAATTGGCAGAAGCAAATGTATGATTCGTTATAATTTTTTGTAATGTAAAATTTGAAAACATGTAAAATAATTGCATGTATCGTTACATGTTTAGTTAAATGAAACTCGCTCAGGCCTGTCCAGCTCTTTGCGACCATATGGACTGTACCCGCCAGGCCCCTCTGTCGTGGGATTCCCCAGGCAAGAAGACTGGAGTGGATTGCCATTCCCACCTCCAGGGAATCTTCCCAATCCAGGGCTCGAACCCAGGTCCCCTCATTGCAGGCCATTTCTTTACCATCCAGCTACCAGGGAAGCCCTATTGTTACATGGTGAAGTGTGAACCGTTCATAGCGATGCTAAACATTCATAGACATAGCGATGCTAAACATTCATAGACATTTGCCCTTAGGGAGGGGGAGGAGGCGTGGGACTGGGGAGGAGCGCGTCAGTTACACTGTTCCATTCAACCAAAACGTCGATGGGGATTCGGATGGAATGAGTGACACAAGCGTGGGCACACAGGAAGGTTTGTGCACACTGGGTCGTGAGTTGGAGACAGCTGGTTGTATGTTATAACCTGTGATTCTCTATTTGAAATATTTAATCAAGTGACTTAGTGTTTTATGACACAGTTCCCCGGAGGAGGGCGTGCAGCCCACTCCAGTGTTCTTGCCTGGAGAATCCCACGGACAGAGGAGCCTGGCAGGTTTTGGTCCATGAGGTTGCAAAGAGTCAGACACAGCTTAGTGACTAACACTTTCACTTCACTTTCTTTGATTACCACTGAGATTGAGGCGTTTCTTAGGTTTTTGGCCCCTAAACTAACACATGTTTCTTTTCTAGCCTTTGGATTTTCAGTTGGAATCCTTATGTTTCTTGAGAGATTAATTTTTTTCACCTTGTTTTAATTTACCTTAGTTTATTAAAAATAGTAAGTTTAAGATAGTTCTTACTAAAATAGTTTCAGAATTTCAGATGAAGTGTTTATGACTTTGCTTAGAAAGGCCTTCTCCCCTAGAAAATATTTGTATTTGTTTTATTTTATAGCTTCTGTTTGTATATTTTAATTCTTAATCTATTTGTAATATATTTTGGAATATGAAATTTTTAAATCACCCCTTGCTATAATGCCATTTATTCAATAATCTTTATCCACTGACTTGAAATAATCTTTACATAGTAAATTCTTAAACACACCAGAGTATTTGGTTTCATGGTTTTTCTGTCTGAATAAGTATCGGTGTCTTAATTTTATCCAAGGTAGTCCCATGCACAGAGGAGCCTGGCAGGCTACAGTGCCTGGGGTCACAAAGAGTCGGACACGACTTAACGACTAACATGCACAAAGTACATGCAGATGAACTGAAATAGTAGTAAAGGTCATGACAAAACAGCTCGTCTCCATAGTGCGTGGGACTGCTCCTCTGTGATTGGTCAGCCTTCCGCATCCCTGAATTTCAGCTGTGATAGAGGACTCCATCTCTTGAGCTACTGTGTTTTCTGCTTTTTATTAAATATTTTTCATTTTCAGAGTGTCATTCATTTCATTTCAGTCGCACAGTCGTATCTGACTCTTTTCGACCCCGTGGACTGCAGCATGCCAGGCTTCCCTGTCCATCACCAACTGCCGGAGCTTACTCAAACTTGTGTCTGAGTTGGTGAATGCCATCCAGTCATCTCATCTTTTGTCATCCCCTTATCCTCCCGCCTTCAGTCTTTCCCAACATCAGGGTCTTTTCCAGTGAGTCAGTTCTTCACATCAGGTGGCCAAAGTATTAGTATTAGCTTCAGCATCAGTCCTTCCAATGAACACCCAGAACTGATCTCCTTTAGGATGGACTGGTTGGATCTCCTTGCAGTCCAAGGGACTCTCAAGAATCTTCTCCAACACCACAGTTCAAAAGCATCAATTCTTTGGCGCTCAGCTTTCTTTATAGTCCAACTCTCACATCCATACGTGACTACTGGGGAAACCATAACTGACTAGACGGACCTTTGTTGGCAAAGTAGTGTCTCTGTTTTTTAAATGTTGTCTAGGTTGGTCATAGCTTTTCCTCCAAAGAGCAAGTGTCTTTTAATTTCATGGCTGCAGTCACCATCTGCAGTGATTATGGAGCCCCCCAAAATGAAGTCTGTCACTGTTTCCATTGTTTCCCCATCTATTTGCCATGTAGTTTGGTTAAATCCACTTATAAATCATTTTAAAGGTTTTGGATATTTTTATATTTGTAACGTATGCTTCTGGAAATATTCATAGCTTAAGCATCATAATAGACTATGGTCATAGCCTTTTGTTTTTCCTGAAGTAGATAATTGCTTTTTTTTTTTTTTTTTTTACTTGCAACTTTCTCTCTGTATCATTTGCCACTTTCCTTACCTTCTGATCCACTCTGGGGACATTACCACTCACAAGGTAATGGCATTAGATGATCTGGAAGGTCCAGAATTCTCTTGGTGACTTCCTCCAGAAACTGCCATCCTCATAGCTGGCTGACTCTTTGCTTTATTGGTGTATAAATGGGATCTTTACTTTGGTTCTAATAGGTTTCTGTTGATACATGGGAACATTGACACTGCAGTATCTTGTAAGCAACTATATTTGTGTTAATGACTGTTGACATTGATGATGCACATTGATTTCCTTGACTTTTCTCCAAGTCACGTTTATAACTACTGCACGAGTGTTCACCAGTCAAACCAAGCTCGAGGGGCTGGTGTCCCTCCTTCTAAATCGAAAAAGGGGCAGACGCCGGGGGGAGCTCAGTTTGTGGGCTTGGAGTTGTACAAACGGCTTAAAGAATTCCTGAAGAATTACTTGACAAATCTTCTTAAGGTAAGATGTTTTACATTTATACTGAACATTTATAGTAGAATGTAGAAAGATAAAAAGTAGTGAAATAATGACTGTGAGTTAATTTTTCATTGTTCTTGGCACCGACATGTCTGTGCCTGAAGAGGTGCTGCTCTTAGGTCGTTTGCCCATTATGAAGATGAAACCTTCCTAAGCCATATTCTGTTAACTTGTTAGATCGGAAGTTTCTGATACCTTTCCCTAATGTAGTGCTTTCCTTAAATTACTGACCATTTGGTGTTTGGTGGTTAGAAAGCGATGAACCTATTAATTTAAAGCACATAATTATGAATTCAAGTTACCTATGTGTATTTCGAACCCACTGTAATATTCTGTGTTAAGTGTATGAATGACTAAGGTTATTCAGCCTCTGGTAATCACATTTTTCCAACGTCTTCTGCACACGTGTGAATAGAGATTTTTGATTTATACAAATAATGTCCAAAAAACTCCAGCATGCTTCAAATTTGTTTTTCTTAATATATTTTGCAAGGTAACTGGAAACTTCATCATTTAACAGAGCAGAGTTGAGTGAGCACAATTGTGACCAAGGCAGTATCTTTTTCACATTCCCAAGCAGTCTTGATGAAGCTACTGTGTCCTCCTGGCTCTGATTTGCAACACTTTGTAAAGTGAACACTGGGATTCATTATTCTTTAGTATCGAAGTGACAGACAGTGTGTTGTGTTGTGAAAGGTGTTGATAGGCCTGCCGTCAGCGATTTTTTTTTTTTTTTTTTTTTTTGCATTTTTAAAAAAGGTCATCTGCTATCATCCAGAAGAGATTAGCTTTATGTGTTGGGTTCATCCCTTGTTATTTAAATCTAAATGAACACAAGTTTGGTTGTATCAAGATATGGCCAGGTTTCCATGTGGCTTGTTGGATCATTTGTGCACCCGTGTGTTTCTGGAGCTTTGTTCTGGAGCTTTTTATTCTGCCAGCTGGAGGGCCCAAGGCCCCAAGTTCATGGAGGGGCTGCCTACCACCACCCCCCCCCACCAAGCTCCTCAGATTTCTCTCCTCCTGCAGCACATTTTAATGATATAACGCCCCATTTTTAAAGGGTAAGGTGTCATTTGTAGATGTCATTAATACCTAAAAAATTTCAAGTTAGTTTCCTTTGAATAAAGATTTGTGGTTTAAGTTGTAGAAATTTCAGTAAAAGTAATTTTTATAATTTTTAAGTAAATTTAATGAAGAAAGGAGATACATTAGAAAATGGAATAGTACTGGCCCCATGATTAAATTGTTAATCGGATATCTTTTTAACAGAGAAATTATCAAAAAATAAGGGATTTCCTTAACCTATCCCTATTGGTGAATATAAAGGAATTACCCTCATATTCTACAAGTTCAGTCTTTTACAAATGTATATGCACATTTAATACTGTGAAAAAAGTTCCAGTTTGAGATGAAAGAATTTTTGTTAAAATTCTCTGTGGTCTAATCCTCACGAGCTACATTCTTGTGAGAATTTGTAGTAAGTGAGTATGTTTTGTGTACAGAATAATTTAAAGAGCCTGTCTATCTAAAACCACGCGCATCAATATATCTTAGTGCAATAGATCTGTTCTAGTGAACTCTTATCTTGATAAATTAATCATGTGACGAATTAGTCATCTTAAAGCTTGGTTGCCTTGTTTCCAGGATGGAGAAGATTTGATGGATGAGAGTGTGCTGAAGTTCTACACTCAGCAGTGGGAAGACTACCGGTTTTCAAGCAAAGTGCTCAACGGGATCTGTGCCTACCTCAATAGACATTGGGTTCGCCGCGAATGTGACGAAGGACGGAAGGGAATCTATGAAATCTATTCTGTAAGATTTGACCACACACCTTTCAGGCGTGTGTTTTTCTTGGAGATGTTTCCTTTCCAGCAAGGGATCTAAGCAGATAGTGAGCAGCTTTCAGACTAGCGAGCTAATTTTCTTTGTTTTAATTTATCAAAAAACAGCCCTTGGATGTTTTGTGGCAAGACAGAAGAAGGATGAGAAATTGGAAGTTCTGAAATACAGCCTGCACTCTTCTGCAGTTACAGGTTTAAAAAGCCGACCATGGGGCTGAGCCTGGAGCTGGCCCCGTCTTAGCACAACAAGCCTTGCAGGCACAGCGGGTCCGCTCCCTGGGACTCACGCCTCCAGAGTCAGCCCTCGTGGCCTTTTGGGGTCAGGGAAGCTGCTTCCAGGAGCGAACTGTGATGTGAAATTCCATTCTGCCCACTCACTTTAGGAAGTAATGACACAGAGTTCAAAATTGATGGGTTTTTAAAAGACTGCAGGAAAATGAATTCTGAAGAGGCAAAGTCTGGATTGTTAAAACATCTTCATAGTAGGTTTCTTCAGTCAAGGAAGCTTTTTCCAAGGCCCGTTGGTTTTCAAAGCGTGGTCCCCAAACCCTCAGCATCATTGTGACCTGGGAACTTGTTAGAAAGGCAAATATTTGGGCCTTAAGCAAGACTTGCTTAACTAGATGCTCTGGAGGTGGGACTGGCCAGTGTGGTGTTAGCAGGCTCTCCAGGTGGTTCTAATGCTCGTTCTAGTCTGAGAACCAATTAAGGGAGGACTTAAACCACCAGAACAGCCTCTCTGTTCTTAATGGGCTCGGGTACACAGACAGTACCTTTTTTGAATGGTGTTAAAATGTCAGTTCTATTGCATAGTGAGATTATCTCCATACCCACGAATGCTACTGTAATAGCAGTGCTTTGTAGCTTTACAAGTTTGATTAAAAGAAAAATATAATGTACCATAGATGCATAACAAATTTTTATCATTTGTATAGCTCAGTTTCTATACCGAACTGTTAACTGCTGTTTAACAGTATTTTGTTACATAGCTTTAACAAAGCTTTCTAGGTGTAGTGTTGATTTGAGCCTCACGTAGTTTACCTTTTCTATTAAAAATAACTTCTTGAGACTGAAAAATTGTCTGTGGGAATCAGCATGATTTTGATTTCCCCCTGACTGAAAGCACCATATGTATGCCCTATAGTAATGTCACAGGCTCCTACAAATCATTACGGTCTTTAAACTTTTTGAATACTGTTTTCAAAATTTGACTGCTTTTTTTTTTTTTTTAACTTTGAAAATTCATAGTTTCTGCATCCTTAAATTCTGTAGTCAGTTTGGAAGTACACTCTGCACCACAGTTCTTAGGAAAGGCCAGTGGACACCCGTCTGGAAACAGTATTTCCTCTGCATGCTCTCCCACGAGGCTGTTGAATTCACAGTTCAAATACCAATCGACACATGCAACGGTTCTTACACAGTGATCTCTTGTTGCATTTTCCAGAATCTCCAGGAGATGGGGATGCTTTGTCATGAATTATAAAGTTTTCCCTTTTTCCTAATAATTTTTGTTTCTCTTCAGTTACAGAAGGTTGTCGGTTTCCTTTCAAGTCAACCAGAGGACATAAATTAATTTCATTATCCACATATTGAAGTGATGCAGCAAGACTTTCCCCCTGATTCTGTCCCTCTGAACTTCCTCTGGCTTACCTTTGGTCCTGCTCTCTTAATCTGCCTTTCTTCCTTCAAAGCAACCAGTTATCCAGAGTTAAATCACATCTGTCTTATGCTGTCTCAAGTTAGAAAAATGTTTGGAAAAAGTTGTTTTTGAAGGTGTAGTGTCTTCACTAGAAGTTGATGGCCGCACACGGTGTGTTCCCTGCCTCCCTGCTGCACCGAGGAGGCCTGGGGAGTTGGAACAGAGGGTGTGCACCTGGAGAGTTACTTCCCGAACCTTGCCCCCCAGGGGGCATTTCTCCTGAAAAACTAAGACTCTTCCCTTCCCATCAACTTCTTTGACAGAATAGTTCCTAATTCTGAAATCACCTTTTTATTCTAATAGAAGACTTGGGTATACAGTGTTCATATCTTATTAAAGATATTTTCTCTTAAATACCGCTTTCATGCTGCCCTTTTTTGGTAGAAATTTTTCATTTTGTAAATGAAATTTACATAGAATCTTTTCAGAACTGTATGTAAAACCTAGTTTTATCTGTGGTTAAATTTGGGAAAAAATAAGACTGATAGCATTTATATAAGTGTCTCAGCAGTTATTGAGTATTGAATTCCCTTAAGTTTGAATTTAACTGAATAATACCTCAACAGTTTAAAAGCCATATATGAATTAATATTTCCCTCTTGGAGGGGGGGAGCATTTTATAGTAATCGTCTGACATACCCTCTATGAGAAGTTCCAAAAACTTTTTAAAAAAATGCATCATATGCACACACATAAGTAAAATGGGAAATTTGAGTACTTTATGTATAATAAAGGTTTCCCAGGTGGCACAGTGGTAAAGAATCTTCCTGCCAATGCAGGAGAGACAAAAGACTCTGGTTCGACCCCCGGGTCGGGAAGATCCTTTGGAGTAGGAAGTGGCAACCCATTTCAGTATTCTTGCCTGGAAGATTCTTAGACAGAGGAGCCTGGCAGGCTACAGTCCATGGGGTCACAAAGAGTTGGACACAATTGAGCACGCAAGAAAAAAGAGAAGTTTTTAACTCAAGAAAATGGCTCTCTGATTTCATCATGATTTTTTACCAAGTTTATAATTTAAAATATTGGTACATATAATCTGGGATTCAGGCTGTCTCCTACAGCTTTGAAAAAACATCATAAAAGTATAGCCATTTAATACTGTTGCTTTTTCTTTCGTTCAGCTTGCGTTGGTGACTTGGAGAGACTGTCTTTTCAGGCCACTGAATAAACAGGTACCTACTTGTATGTGTTGTGTTTTCCTTTTAAAACCCCTTCCAGGTGTCATACCTTAGCCATTGTCTTCCTCGCTCCTTTAGAATGTCCTCAGAGTACCTCTCATCTTGCCTTTGATGGATTTAAATGTTTAAGAGCTATGTAGTAAAATAATACTGATGCATACCATAGTCTGTAATCTACATGTCTCTTTCCTACATCTGTTCTGAAGGTAACAAATGCTGTTTTAAAACTTATTGAAAAAGAAAGAAATGGTGAAACCATCAATACAAGACTGATAAGTGGAGTTGTACAGTCTTATGGTAAGCAGTTTTCCCTTTAATTTAGTGAAAGTTTTGGTATCAGTGGCAGTGATAACAGTGATGCAACAGATTTGCTTTCAAATAGTATTATCAAGAATGTTGTTAGCATTTATCAACGTCTCATAATTCTCTTTATGTCAGTGTGATTATGTTTGATTTTACCCATTATAAAGATTGTTTATCTTCATGCCTTAAGGAAATTTTGACGGACTAGACATTTGACATTTGAATTATTTTCTTTTCTGGTTTCACACTGAATTACTGGATCTATATACCTGTATAGACTGATGACTAAGCACTTATATATGCTTAGAGTGTCATTAATGGAGCTGAATGATAACCAGAAATATGTATCATCTTGAACAACTGCCATTGAGAAGCCAATAAAGTAATAAGTGTTTTAAAACTTAAGTAATAGTATATTTCTTTGAAAGTTTACAATTAATCATTCTTATTATTTTTAAGCTTTAGAAATATTAAGATGTTCTCTTAATGAACTTCATGAGAACTTTGAAGCATGCCTGGCTGTCGGTCAGAATCACTTGCCTTTGTGTGTCTTAGATTTTTTTTTCTTTTATGCAAAATGTACTTAACTACCAGAAAATAAGTTTGCCTTTTGCCCTGCTATTTTATTCTAACCTTTTCAACATAACTTAAACTGAAAGCTACACCTCAAGTAAAATATATATTCCTTAAAATATAACCAAAATGAGGCAGTTGAAATATAGTTCGTATTTATTTCCAGTGGAGCTGGGACTGAATGAAGATGACGCCTTTGCAAAGGGCCCTACGCTAACAGTGTACAAAGAATCCTTTGAATCTCAGTTTCTGGCTGACACAGAAAGATTTTATACCAGAGAGAGTACCGAATTCTTGCAACAGAACCCGGTTACTGAATATATGAAAAAGGTAAGCTTAAACATACTTAAAGTAGGCTTAAGTTAAAAGTTACCAGCTGCTCAAATAAATTACTCTTTTTATTCTTTTACGTGCAGCTTCCTTCAAAGTCATTTCTTGGGCACTGTTAACCAGTAGTGTTTGTAGCAGGTGCAGATGGTTTCTCCAAGTTCACTAAGGAGCTTGTATAAATTAATTTAATAATCATGGCTCATGTTCTCCTTACTGTGTGAAGGATGTAACTGTTAAAGTTGAATGACGTACGTGTCTTAAACACTCTCTCCTAGAATGTATATGCTCCTAGAATGGCATATTGGTCTTATATCAATGAAAAAATAGTATTTAAGGAACAAATTTTTATCTGCAAACTTTAAGCTTTCTACTTTTTTGCTTCTGGGATATCTCCTAAAAATCTATTTAACACAACGTTCCAGTGTGTATTAGAGAAGTCCTTCTGAAAGAACAGGATCGAAATCTTAGATGAGAAGATTGGGGATTGGTCTCTGCATCATAAATCTTCTACATTAAGTGATGTCACAGTGCGGTTCTACGAGAATTATTCTAACTTCCCTTCTCGGAAATACCGGTGTCCCAGACTTAAGCTCAGAGGAGTGACCTCAGTCGGGTCAGCAGACTCTCTGTGAAGGGCCAGATGCTAAATACTTTAGACTTTGTGCGCATGTGTTCTCACTTGCAACTGTTCAGCTCTGCATTGTGGCGCAAAAGCAGCCGTGGCATCATCTAAACCTCGTTCCAGTACAAGTTTCCTTCCAGCAGAATTTTGCCTCCAGGCAGTAGTTTGCCAACCCCTGACCTAGACAGGCAAGGAGACTTCCGGGGGTCTGGGGCTGTGTATCTGACACCCACTTTTCCCTTTATTCTCTGTTCACTTGGAGAGCAGAGTCACTTTCTCCACGTGCTGACGCCAAAAGTCAAGGAGAGCAGCAGCTCCCCTGTCTAACCACATAGAGAAAGTCCTCCTCAATTTGTCCATGACGTTCCTAGTACATTTTCCCACAAGAGATAGTAATTATAAGTGGGCCTTACAAGTCTGAAGTTGAAAGTCCTTGACAGACAAATATCTGATCCTTCAAAACCTAACAGAAGTGGAACCCTGCAGAACTATTATACTTGGGAAAGTGATAGTTCTTTGTGTATTTATAAGTTAAATTAGCTTTCGTGTGCCGGTCTGGAAGCCAACCAGCTTATTGAGAGTTGGGACAGCTGCCTGAGCAGTTAGTTTTAAATCTAAGCACTGATTTTTACAGTGTAGTTTTCATAAACACATCTTTTATTGAACTGTACTATGTATGGTGAGTCTTTTAAAACCGTATATGTTTTTTAAAAGTGTGGCCTTTTATCAGGGTACAGATCCACAAGTGTGGTTCAGGCCTTTTCATGTCATGGACTTCTTAGTGAATTGCAGTTACCTGCTGGCCACACCGAGGAAGGTGGTAGTGCTTTGGTGCGTGGAAATCCGCTCTGTAGACCTACGGTTTCAACCTAGTCTGAGCCCTGCCTTCAAGGGAGAGTGCTACGTGCATCCTGGCTATCTTAGATGGGCTTTCTTGGGTTAAAGGTTTGGCCCAAATCTGGTTGGGTCTTAGCAAATATGACAGCCATTCCATTTGAAAAATCTATCATGTAGATATTCTGTGGGCTTAAAATTGGAATTTAACCATCTGAACAGTGCTGCTATTACCACTAGATGTAGACTTGCATCTCAAACTGGGATATATGTCTAATCGAAAATCCCCTCTCCACCATTTACCAGGGGTGACTTTAACCACCATTTACTAGGGGGTTAAAATCATGTTAAAGTCTGTTCCTCAGTTTCCTCCTCATTTGGAAAATGGTGATACTTTATCATCATCATCATTATGTATTTTTGATGTTTGGCCATGAGTATGCACTGATAATATACAGGATAAAATATGGAACATTTTATTCAACAATTTGAGAAATTATGTTTATATTCGAACACTTATTAGGAAGTAAAATACAAAACTCATGAATAGCATTGAGATAAAACATCAACTTTCAAGAACTATTCTCCTTTTAGCAGCCAGTTTGGGCTAGATGTACAGATTTTCTGGGGTCTGTGTTCCTTTTTCTTGAGTTGTCCTTGAGAGGAAACAGTTGAGAATCTCTGACTTCCCTTCTCCTGATGGCGTCGACCAGGGAACAAGCCTCAGCCGCATGAGTTTCAGTGTATCTTACTGTCTCATGTGATGGAGTCACAGAGAGAATATTTGACCTTTCTCGGTTTCTAATGTCATTTTTTTTTAAGATTTAAAAACAAAATATATGTTATGAATTTGCTTACTGCTTTTTGATCCATTTTTTCATTTTGTTTTTCCTGTATATTGATCCTAATAGAATTAATAGAGACAGTCTTTGTTTGCTTAATTTTATTTAGTCCTTTTGAATTTGTACTCTGATGTGATTATCTGCCAAGTACAATGGTGATCATGAACTTATTTACTGTCAAATCAACAAAGAATGTAAATCACTGTCCCTCCTAAAACCTAATGACTTCATATCCAGGATTTTGGGCTTTTTGGTTTCCCCAGTCATGACACTTTACTGTAGTCTGTGAATATGGAGAATAGCATTATGTCTGAACAAAACCAATGTACATACCTTAATTTGAAAATACTATATTGCTAAATGATGCCAAAACAATTATAATAGCAACATCAAAGATCACTGACCAAAGGACAGCTTAACAAATAATAATAATGAAAAAAGTTTAAATATTTTGAGAATAACCAAAATGTGGCCCAGACACACAGAGTGAGCAGATGCTCTTGGGAAAATGGTGCTGACAGCCTTGCACAGCTCAGAGTTACCACAGACCTCCAGTTGTTGTGTAAAAAACAAAACCAGCACCAAAGCAAAAGAAGGAGGTCGGCCTGGGGACAGTAGTCCCTGCTTGTTCACAGTTTCAGTCACCCACAATCAGCCTCTCTCTGACAATATTGAACGAGAAGTTCCAGAAATAAGCAGTCCGTAAGTTTTAAATTGCAGAGTATCGATAAGGGTATTGCCCCCTAAAAGTGTGAAACTGCACATATCTGTGGGAAGAAAATTGATGTAAAGACGTTTGGATGGTTAATCATGATAACCTCGTTGAAGTCATTTGAAGAGGACTTGGAAACAAACATATAGGTTACAGAGGAAGGCACACACCAGGGACCAGTAAATTGTGGTTAGCATTCCCTCCCCATCCCACCCCAAATCAAAGGACCCCTTCCCTTCTCTTGTTTTCCTCCTCATATCAGGTAGGGCAGGATTGTGAGTTGAATTTGTCACTATTCTTGTTCTAAAAAGACGCAAGTCCAAACCGTTGACCTGAGTTCACTCCCGCAGGCGGAGGCCCGTCTGCTGGAGGAGCAGCGGAGGGTCCAGGTGTACCTTCACGAGAGCACACAGGACGAGCTCGCCAGGAAGTGCGAGCAGGTGCTCATCGAGAAGCACCTGGAGATCTTCCACACGGAGTTCCAGAACCTGCTGGACGCCGACAAAAATGAAGGTGAGCCGCTGAGATTCGGAGTACATGGGTGTTTATTTTATTAAGATCTGTGATTGCGAAATTGTGTGAAGGTCTAGACTCAGAGTTAGCGTTACCACACCAGCCATTCTTTAAGAAAGTTGTGTGTGTGTGTACCTTGTGGTGTGTTGATCTCAGATTTCTATAGTGTGTTTTGGGTGTGACTTTGGAGGAAGAGCATCTTTTCAATTTGATTTGAAATCTGACTTATTCCATACACTTTAGCATTCAGTGATGCTGCCACTGCTTTGTGCATGTGAGTATGTGACTTTTATGCTGAAAATTCTTAGAGATGAGAAGGCTGCTGTTTTGCAGAAGTATTTTCCACACCCCTCCCTTGTTTTCCTGGGACGTGTGAGGAGCTCAGTAGAAGATTCGTGTTCAGACGCAGGACTTTTCTTCTTTGATGCTCATAAATCAGCCATGTGCCATGCATATATTAAGTGACGAATGTGGAGGCCCTTTTGTGACTGAATTGTTTGTATAGTTGAGAAGGATGTTCATAAATACTCCTTAAATGTATTCATTCTTGTAAATACTGATTATGTATTAGGCGTAATCAGTTTCTCAATCTTGAATCATCACCTGTAGTTCCTGTTCATCTTTTTTCTCTTGTTATATCAGTAGTTTCTCCTGGCAAGGGGGAAATATGCTTTCATAATCACATGACTTCATTGTTACTTTTGTCTAAATATACATGTGCTAAATATAAAGTATTTGAGTACAGTTAAGTGCAATTGATTATTAGGTCTAAAAACATGGCGGTTTTATTTCACTGTACCTTTCATCTCTGTAAATACACATTAAGTGGGATGGATTTGCAAAGTTTGTTTTGATGCGTAAATGTGGCACCTTCTTCTTTCAGATTTGGGTCGCATGTATAATCTTGTATCTAGAATCCAAGATGGCCTGGGAGAATTGAAAAAACTCCTGGAGACACACATTCATAATCAGGGTCTTGCAGCAATTGAAAAGTGTGGAGAAGCTGCATTAAATGTAAGTACTGTTCAACCAAACACCGGTCGGACCTAACCATTCCCGTGGGTGGACTGCTCGGGCGTCCTGCCTCCACCTACAGGTCTAGTGGGTAAGACTTCAATGGACTCTCATAGAGAACCATCTACTGGCTCTTTAAAGTAGGAGTTTCACAAGCGTCTTTGTTTAGTAAATATCTCCATTAATTCTCCTCTGGCACTTCTTAGGCATTAAGGATGTTATTTCTTGATTTTTTTTTCCCTTTCATTGTTTCTCAAAATTAACATTCGTTGCACTAGAAAAGAGCAGATGATTCCATGGAAAGAAGAGGCTGAAGCCTCCCAGAGGCCCGGCTCTGCTCCAGGGCCACAGGCTGCCCGTGCGGGAACTGTGGTCTGAGTGCCGCCCTCCAGTTGGAGACCTCAGGGCTGTTTGCCCTGGAAAGGCCCTGAAATGTATGGCATTTCTCATACAACCTCCATCCCCATTGCCACCCCCACTCCAGGAGGTCCCAGAGTATTTCTGCTGGGTTTTCTATAATTCAGTTGTTGATTTTACATAGGAAGTATCGCATGTTTCTGAGAGACAGGCAAGTTGCCTTCAGGTTTGTCCCTGTTGTGAGCTTTAATTTCAGTAGTGTTTGGGACAGCTAATGGAGAAGAAAAGCTCCATTCCAGAAGAGCACAGTTGGTTCTTCTGCCTCAGTCAGAAAACTTTTTGTCCCTGATATTACTGTGTTTGGTGTAAAGTATTTCGAGTCTTTATTTTCCTGTTAATCTTTGGGGGCTCCCTTTTCCACTTTTCATTATTGGGCTTATTACTGCATCACTTGTTGCCACATCTGTGAATTATCAGAGGGAAGAATGTGAACACACCTTAGACTTTTACATGGCAGGGGACAGGCTTGGTGGAGAGAGCTGTGGAAGCGGTCTGCAGGTTTCAGGGCGAGGTCCCAGCAGTGAGATTCGCAGTGCCGTGGGGCCCCTGCACACAGACCCCGGGGACAGTCCGTCTGGGCTCAGATCCAGCTTGGCTGTTCACTAACCGCTGACCGCACTGCTCACTCGCTTGTCCAGTCTGTGGCAGTTAGGAAGAAAGACTAATGATGGTGACCACCTTCTAGAGGTTTTGTGAATAAAGAATATTTAATGCTCATAAAGGGCTTCTTACATGAAAGTCCGCAGTGCTTAGCAGTGAGGATTGCAGTTTTTGCCCAGTACACAGTCCTGTTTAACTGTTTTTAATTATGTAAAAATTATATAATGCTTTTTCTTATGTCCAAACTCTAACTATTTCTTGTTGAAGAGCCTGACACACAGACACAGGTACACAGACATGCACGTGCGTACATGAGACTCAAAAGGGGCCAGCTTGATGAAGTTACCTTTTCAATAATGTAAGGTTTTCGTGGTTATTAATTCAAAACCTGGTTTAGCTGTAAGGGCAGGGTAGCCATCCATTTGGCTGGAAAGCATGTTTTACTGCTAATAAATCTGATGTAGGCTGGAATTTTTACAGGCTTTAAGTTTGTAATGTGAGTCAAATAATATTTATGTGTTAGAAACATTGGAATGTCCTTAAGAATTTTCTGAAGGCATATTTTTCGTCGTTAAATAGATTTGAGAATCCCATGTGTTCCTGGGTAACTGGTGCCCAGGGAATTCCCCTCATGGGGTCCCCCTCACTTCACCCAGAGAGGAAGTGGCGGTCCTCCCCCCGCGAAGTGTGGCTCAGAGCCTGAGCACACGAGCTGCTTTTAGACGCGCTGCGTCTTGTACCTGCCGCGCCCCCAGGCCGGGGAACACTCAAGAATGAGGCTGGGGATCAGGGCTCCTCTCGGGGGATGAGGGCTTCAGGCCGAGGCAGCTCGGTGTGGTCCGGCCCACCACGGTCACGGGAGATTCCAGCGGAGGACGAGGGCTGTCGGCCTTCAGAGGCTGGTGACTGAAGGCAGGCGTGCCCAGCCAGGCCGCCCGCGCCGTCAGCATGCTGCATGGAGGCTCCTGGAGGACTTCAAAAAAACCTTGTGCACCAAGGAATCTTCAGGGATGGGTTTAAACTGCTTTAGAGCTGAACAGCGGATCAGATCATTGTTTTAAAAGGCAGGTTTGTTTCACAGGCGAGTCACCCCACGTCTGGCCTCTGGACGGAAAGGAGAGAGTGGGCGGCCGGGTCAGTCAGCACATTCCAGCACATTCCACGTTACGCTTAGGTAGAGGGGCCGAGGCCCGACACATGTGCTCAGTTGCTGGCAGTGTAGTGACGGTTTGCAGGAGAATGGTCAGATACAGGAGGAGACTTGAGGGGAGCAGTCTGGTAGCAGAGCCCACACCTTCAGGTTCGTTTACAAAGATCGAAGTCCATGGTGTGGTCGGCTGGGTTCTTGGTTTTATCTACTGCAGCAGCCAGCTGCATGATGGTGGCTGTTGCTGTAACTCAAAGGGCCAAGGTATGCTGCAGAGAAAATTGAAATGATTTTCATTTATTCCGCAAGGATCTGTGGCCCGGCTCTGAGCCCAGGGGTCCCCGTGTGAGGTGCCTGTCCTCCGTGCTCTCCTCAGGTCTCAGCTTGTCTTCTCAGACTCCGTGCCCTCCTCCACCCTTAGCTCAGCGGGGCAGCTGTGGGCTCGGGGCCCCTGCCCTCCCCCTCCGCCCCTGGCAGCATTCGTCCCCTGAGATGGAGTCATTTCCTACTGAGTCTGAACCAGCCGTGGGTCTTCACACCACCATACACGTGCCGCGCTGAGACCTGCCTGGTTCTTCTCTCTGCCTAGACGTGTGCCTTCTTTTTCGCCCCGTGTATTAAACACCTTCATCTTCCAGTACCCTCAAATGCCGTTCCTTCCCCAAAGCCTTTCTCGACCACCCCTTGGAAATAGCATCATGTTGGACTCTTTACATGGCGTTCACACTCCTTACATTTTAGATGTCTGTGTAAATGTCTCCTGCAGAGGTGGCTTTATCCACCGGCGTGCCCTCAGCCCAGCACCGTGCCTCGCACAGAATCGGGTCTCAGTACACTTGGACCTTCGTGATACTCCTCTCTGTTTCCAGCAGGGTTCAGGGGGCTTACCCAGTATGTAAAAGGCAGTGGGATAAATGAAACAGCAGCAAAATAAGGGCTGGAAACACAGGCGAAGCTGAATGCAGAGTAGTGAATGGCGCTCAGAGTGCGTGCAGTGAGGTGGTGAAGGCTGGTCTCTCGATAGAGGTGGGTCACGAGTTTGCCTCCAGGGTTTTCCATCAGTACAGAAAGCTCTCTGGAAAAGAAGTTGGCAGTACTGTCATAAGGAACAAGCCCTCAGCTCTGAGGAATGACTCTTATTGGCATTCAGAACTGGTAATACCTTTCCTAATGGCCCATCTAAACTGAGCACCAGCTATGTGGAAAGTCATCCACTTACAACGTAAATACAAAATAAAACTGTATCAGGCCACTGGATGGCTTTGTAATTTCCCCTGACACCAAAACTTTATAGCAGAATGAAGTTCAGGAAAAGAGTCAGTGCAGACTTGTAAGTCCTTGCTGATGAATACTTGACGGTGCAGTTGGTTTCATGTTGAATTTTTAATTAGCGCTCCATTCTGCAGCAATCTGGGTGCTATTGTTCTCCACAAAGAAGGTTTCATAAGTCAGGTATAGAGAATGTTTCAGTACTGTCTTCAGGGCATAAGTGGCAACAGATAAGCACAAAGTCCTCTTTGAAACCGTATCTTGACTGAGTGACTTCACTCTAAAACTGGACCTGAAATAGAACCCAGCAAGAGTGGGCTTGTAGATACTTTGATGTCCAGCGGGCTGTCGGTCTAACAGTGGGAGGTTGAGCTGCAGACCTAGACTGGGGCACAAAGTTGTCAATGTTTATTTGCAGGTTTGGGGGAAAAAAAATGTTCTCCTGAGATGGAAAGGCATTTTCAGGAGCGGCCCGGGGCTGCTGGCTCCAGGATTGGGAGTGACAGTGCTTGTAAGAGGAGTACTTAAAATGGAGAATTTTAAAGACAGACATAAAATCAGGGAGCTCTGACAAGCATGTTTTTCAGTATAAGACTAAGGGGTGAGTCTGAGGCCGTATCAGACTTGTAAAAAAAAGTTCTGTGGTTTGGGTTGAGAAGTTGGCTTAGGTGTAATTATAAGAGCTGAACTGTGAAAAAAAAAGAGCTGAACTGTGTACGAATTTACCCCAGAATAAACAGAGTAACACGGTGCTGGGTGCTTCTGGCAGAGGTAAGGTTAAGTGATATATCCAAGATTCCCTTTCTCTGGAGTAAAATTCCCAAATGTAATAACTTAGTCCTGACTCAACGTTCCTGTGGATGGTGAGAGAAGAGAATGATCCATGCAGAGCCACACCTGCTCAGGAGCGGGTTGTGGCTTCGTCTAGTCCAGGGGGATGGAGCACTCAGCCTCATCAGGCCTTCTCAGAGTACAGAGCGGGTGGGAGGAGGTCCTCGACCAGCACTGCTGAACGCTGGCCAATGGATTATGGTGTCTGATTTTACTATTTATCATTTTGGAAGTTTTCCATCATAAAACTTAAACAGAAAGAAAAAACACACGTACTAGTTTTGATGCAGTTGATGTGGGAAAAGAGAGAGGGGCCCAAGGAGCTGTTTTAGGATGAGAGGAAGCAGTTTTGTACAGTAAATCCAACTGACCATTTTAGTCACAGAGAACTGACAACATGTGACAGTGCGGATTGGTCCAGAAACCATGCAGTTAAGCTTGCCCACTCTGTCTTGCCATGAGATGAAGAGAACAACCTTTTTTTCTGAAGGAAAAAAAATACACAAATAAATGTCCATTTTTAGTCTGTGATCACCAGGTTCTGAGGAGACTCACTGTGTCCTTCGCGTAACCAGGAAGCTCCCTTCTCTCCTCCACCTGTAGGGGGAAACCTCAGTCCTTGCTTCCGCAGGGAGCCTCCTCTTACCCAAATCAGACTTTATCCCGCACACCGAGCTCAATTCTGGCTTAGCCTTGCTGTGCGTCCGCCCACCCTGAAGTGACCTTGGCTGGTTCCCGGCCCAGGCCGATGAGACCGTGAACTCCTCTCGGTGTTTGAGCTCGTGCCCGGCAAGGGGGGCGGCCTGCGCAGCACCCCACAGGATGCTGACCATCGTGTGGTGGGGGAGGCCTGCTGTCCAGGGCTCAGGGAGGTTCCCTGAGAAAAGACGGATCCACGATTGGCAGCCGGGATCCCACACAGAGCTACACAGACCTACACAGACCAAGAGTCTGCTGGGACAGAGAGGGGGTGGGGTGCAGGTGACCTGAGAGGGTGCGCCGGGCTGGCCAGCCCAGGGAGACCCCGAAGGCTAGGTCAGCGATACGCCTTAATTCCAAGGACAAGAGGAAACCAGGTTAAGCAGTGCAATAAGCCTGAAACTGACAATATTTTCTTTCTTTTCTCCTTTTTTTTTTAAGTGAAATTGCTACCATGTGCAAAATGGATTAAAAGGAAGAACTGTTAGCATGCCAGTTAGGCTTATCAAGAGTGGTTCAGGTAGAAATGACTCAGCTGCTGACGGACGCAGAGGAGGAGTGAGGCAGTTAGACTCTGTGATGGGCAGGGTTCGTGTCGGACGATGCTTGAAGGGGGACAGTGAATACAGGGGCAGGTTTTACGGTTCTTTGTGATTTTGAGTATATCTGAATCTTTTCTACAATAAAACGTTGACAGAAAAGAAATGTAAATAGCAATGCAGAGAGCGGCAGGACCAGGGGTACGGTCAGGCCGGCTCTGATGTGCAGAATTCAGGAATCCCCCTGCATCCACGGCACGTTGTGTGAGCTGAGTGGGGACATCTGGTCTGGAGAGCATTGTGCCAGCCACGGGCAGAAAGATGCCTATCACGTAGGAGTTGGATGGGGTCCCCCCGGGACCAGCCTGAGCGGTGTCGTGTTTCTTGTATGCAGAGAACTCTTGCGTAGTAAGAGTAATCACGCAGATTGCTAAGTGCTCCATTTTTTTTTTTAACATCCAAAATTCGCATCTTTATGTTCTTAAAAAAGCATGCATTTCATCCAACCGGCGTTTCCTCTGCCCTCACCTCTCTTGCTTTTGTGACCCTGCCATCCGGGGCCCTCGGAAACAGCTCCTGCACATCACCATGTACCTCCTGGTTGCTAAATCACTCAGCTTGTGAACATCTTCTCCTCCATCTGACACTGCCGATGGCGCCTTCCTTCCTTAAACTCCCTCCTCTGTGCTGCTCCCATGTGTCCCTGTCTCCATCTGCCCTTGGCAGGCTCCGAGCTGGCTTCTCTCTGGATCTCAGAAGCTGATTCAAGTCTCCAGGGCTCAGTGCCTTAGCACAGTCTTCCCTTCGGGTGGCTCAGAGGTTAAAGCGTCTGCCTCCAGTGAGGGAGACCTGGGTTCGATCCCTGGGTCCGAAAGATCCCCTGGAGAAGGAAATGGCAACCCACTCCAGTATTCTTGCCTGGAGAATCCCATGGACGGAGGAGCCTGGTAGGCTACAATCCACAGGGTTGCAAAGAGTCAGCGACTTCACTTCACTTCATTCACACCCTCGCTCCTCACCAGCCTGAAGACCCTAACTGGGTCTTCTCCTGTTAGCCAAAAGGATCTGTAATTGGAGTCTGAAGATTTCTGTTCTTTTAGAGATCTGTCTTTCCATGGAGAATTCATATCTGGCATTTCTTGGGACTTTTATATTTTTTCCAAATCCTGGATCTGAGAAAAATCGGAAGAAATGAAGAAGACATGTAGTTCTCCCGCAAACATAGAGGCTCTGTGTGTTCAGAGGACTCCATCGATGAGGGTGCAGAGCAAGGGTAGGGGTGCTGAGGTGGGAACTCCAAGCTTCAGGCCATCTCTGGGAACCAGGCTGAGGCAGAAGGGCGGTCCAGTGGGTCAGCCTTCCTCCTGGACAGTGCCCAGTTATAAATGTCTGTGTGTCCTCCTCTGCTCCTAAAAAGCAATCATTCTTGCAAACAAAGTAAATATTAATCTGTTTATATTCATAATACACTTTATATCAATCCTGTAAGTGACGTTCCAAAAAACAGCAAGGTTTGGAAGCATATTAAGTCCTTAAATTGGCAGTTTTGACATGTGATTCTTTGTAATGCTGCTAACCTTACTGTGTGATAGTGTTTGCTGGCATTTTCCAGTGTTTGGGTACTCGTTGGAGGTTAAAGATCTTTGTAAATACTTTAAAAGAACCAATGCCAAGAGAAAAACAGTATAAATGATGAGAAATAATTTGACATGAAGTCAGAAAACAATCTAAAATCTGAATTGGCAAAAGCAGTATCAATTTCAATGGCAAAACCAAAATTAAGTCAAGCGGACAGTATTTTCATTGTTAAAAGAAATGAGTTTATCTGAAGTAAGACATGTGCCGCTGACAGGTACAGTCTTGGGAATCAGACCATTAATACAGAATGCAAGAAACTTCTACACCTGGAATCATTCTTCTGAAACTAAGAGCAGGATTGTACAATGAGACAGTTAATGCTGTGTGTGTGTGTTCTGAGTTTTAAGATAGAAAAATTTTTAGACATTAAATATATGTGACATCCGCTTTCAATATTTTAAGTGATTTTTATTTGGCAGTTTTTTGTGTTAGGTTCCCTTTTAACATTTTATCAAATATCTGCCCGGTAGAGGCCACTTTACATGTCACCGAAATGAAAATCTTGTCACAGTACTTTTATTCATAATAATAATAGACCTGGCATGTTTATTATATCTTTAAAAACAGAAAACCTCTGAACCTCCCGGTGTAACCCTATCACAGAAGAATGATTTAATGGTGACCCAAAATCAAGTCAGGTGTCACAGAAACGCAGAATACTTGGAATTGGGGGAGTTCTGGTTTCTCATTCCTGAACCGGAGGAGAATGCCCGTCAGGAATTGGGGAGCGCTGGCAAACCACTGACGCCTCCCGTTGGTGACGTGCTGGCCGCGGAGCCCCACGCTCGTGCGGAGCCCGTGTCCATCAGCACCGCCTGCCGCCTGCCCGGCCTCTCCCTGGGCCCTTTCATCTCTGAGACTCTCAGGAGCAGGCTGCCCGCATCAGGCTGGCCGGGTGCCCGCCCGTGACTTTGTTTCCTAGCCTCTAAGAGGGGAGGCCGACAGCCCCAACCCCGCAGTGTGACGGGTCACGCCTGCGAGTTCAGTCCGCCCTCTGACACGTGGCCAGCCCTCGGGGTCGGCCACTCTGGTCTTCGTATGACCCTGGACTCTCTTCTCCGGCCCGTCCTTCTGCCTGCCTTCGGCAGCGCTTCCAAAGCCTCCCCTGAGGCTGGCTCTCACATCTTTCTGTTCTGTCCAAAGACTACCGGCGGCCACCCCGCCGATCGCCCGGTGCACTGACGGTCTCCAGGCCTGGTTCTCTTTGCTTGTCCTCATCCGTCTTCAGATTTCACGGGTGTACTAGTCAGACCCACCCCTGTCCCTGCCCATGTGTCCCGAGACCTCTTGCATTGCCTGCTCAGCTGCTTCTAAGGAACTTATTGACGGGTTTCCCCGCCAAGACAAAGTCGAGAATATGAAATTTTCAACAGCAAAAGTAGACAAAACCAAGCTGTTGCTTTGAAAGTTTGTTTTGTGTGGTTCCTTTGAATTTTCATATAATTTGAAAAATCACTTTTTCGTGTAGCTCGGAATTAGTATTTCATTTCGAGTGCAGAGAATATATTTTCGTTTCTTATATCTGTAATAAGCAGAATGTCCTATGTGTTTTGATGATGGGATGTGAACTATTTCTTGATCTTATTTGTTAGCATCTTTGAAGAAGGATGCAGATCTTTTGGAATATTTTCCAGTAGCATGTGAGTATACAGTCTAGTCCCCAGGAACTAACTCGTGTCTGTTTTTCCCTCTACCCAAGGACCCCAAAATGTATGTACAGACAGTGTTGGATGTTCATAAAAAATATAACGCTCTGGTGATGTCGGCATTCAACAATGATGCTGGCTTCGTGGCCGCGCTGGACAAGGTAGGTGTGCTGACGTGTGGCTCCGATCGGGACTGAGCGGCGGCACACTGGTCTCTGACTGTGTTTCTGTGATCTGCAGGCTTGCGGTCGCTTCATAAACAACAACGCGGTTACCAAAATGGCTCAGTCGTCTAGTAAATCCCCCGAGTTGCTGGCTCGATACTGTGACTCCCTGTTGAAGAAGAGGTACTCGTGCCTTTGTGCGTTCTCTTAGTAACCCTGCTTAAAATCTCAGCCTCTAGATGAGGAGTTAAAATTTCTATTACGTGTGTCACATTGTAATTTTTTTGTACCTAGAGAAGTACTGTAAACCAAGTACCTTCTTTGTCTTCCTGAAAGTCGCTTCATGTTACGTGTTACGTGCCCAGTTCACATTTTTTCTTATATTTCTAATGTCTGTGATTGTAGACGGTGTGAGCGTGACCCTCCTAGCTAAAAGGCTAAAATTTGGGGCTCTGTCATATGAAAAACTTTCGTATTTTAAATACGCAGGCACTCTGGCAGGGCTTGAGTTTGTTTGGCAGAACACACAGCTGCTTTTTTAGCCATTGTCTTTTCAGAAACGGTCTCATCGAGTCTGTTGATAGACTGTTCTTTCGTTAAGGCCGCTGACGCAGACAGAGCGGCCGAGAGCTCCGAAGTGCCGCTCTAATGAGCGTGCGTTAGTGACTAGACGCCAGCGGGCACCAAGGGAACCTTTGAGGAGAGGGACACGGCCCCCGCCTCTCCGGGAGCAGCAGGCGCTTCTGAGCCAACCGCTTCGAAGCAGGAGCACCTCTTCAGAGCCTGTTTTCTGGTTGGGTCATTTCAGATGAATTTATAGGGATCTTGTTTATCGAGGACTCTTGGAGTAAAACCTTTAAATTTTTGTCCTGAAATCACTTTTCAATTTAATAGTTGCTCATAGACCAGCGTGAACAAATCAGTTGTTAAAGGACAGCCATCTGTTTTGTAGACATAATGACAAGTGGAACGGAGCACTGGGGAGGCAGTTTAAAAAACCCTCTCACTACCTTTAACTATTAGGCCATTGGACGGCCTTTTATTTTTTCAAAGTTGAGTTAAAGCATATTGAGGAAAGCAATTAGAAAAGTGAAGCTAATTTACTTACATTTAAATGGGTTATCTTAAAGGAAAACTTGATTCAGAACATTTTGGGAAACTTTTAATTTTTATTGTGGATATTCTAAATGATTATTTGGAAGAATAGTTTATGAAATAGAATATAAGATTGCCAAATTGCCACAGGTTAGAAAAGCTAACCTTCCTTCATCCACATGCTGATCTGAAAAAGAACTCGCTGTTTGAACCTCATCTGATATGGTAGTTTGGCAAAAAGGTGCTTGTTTAGTAAACATTTGCTGGTTTGTTTTATTAATAAAACACCGTGCCTTTTAAAAATTTTCAGTTCCAAGAACCCAGAGGAAGCAGAACTTGAAGACACGCTCAACCAAGTGGTAAGGTGCTGGCTAGTTACGTTGGTTTTCAGGAACTTTTTCTCTGACAGGTGGCTTTAAGGTTATGTTTATGTGGCACCTGGAAAGTAGTAGAATCACTTGTTTTTTTCTAAATCTGATTTTACTTCCTGTACTGAGTCAGTAGTTGTAGCATTTGTACCTTTCTCATTAGTACTAAGTCTAGACCAACTTAATGTGATTTAAGGAGTTGATGACAATATTAAAGATTATGGGGGCAGTATTTTCTGTCATTCTAAATGTCAGCATACGGGGTGGGACAGAACAAGACCCACGTGTTGCTTCTCGGCCTGTGGCTGGTTCTGGTCGTAAGGCGTGTGTGTGCCCTCTGGCGGCTTTCCAGATGGTGGTCTTCAAATACATTGAGGACAAGGACGTGTTTCAGAAGTTCTACGCGAAGATGCTGGCCAAGAGGCTCGTGCACCAGAACAGTGCGAGCGACGACGCCGAGGCGAGCATGATCTCCAAGCTGAAGGTAAAGGCTGGCTTCTCCCAGAGAGCGTGGCCTCGGGCACCGAGCCTCCTGGGCCCTCCAGGCTGTCGGCCAGGCTGAGCTGTCAGCTGTGATGGCTAGGTGTGAGCTCTGCCCTGCACGCTGAGAGCCCCCCACAGCTGTCGAGACACATCCAGGCCCCCCCAGCGGTTGTCGAGACGCGTCCAGGCCCCCACCACAGTTGTCGAGACACATCCAGGCCCCCCCAACAGTTGTCGAGACGCGTCCAGGCCCTCCCCTGCCCAGCAGTTGTCAAGACACATCCAGGCCCCCCACCACAGCTGTCAAGACGCGTCCAGGCCCCCCACCACAGTTGTCGAGACGCGTCCAGGCCCTCCCCCGCCCAGCAGTTGTCAAGACACATCCAGGCCCCCCACCACAGTTGTCGAGACGCGTCCAGGCCCCCGTTGTAGGACTGCCTGTGCTGTCCCGACACTCATACGTGCGCCCACGTGCACACACACACAGCTTCCCAGACACAGACACGCACACACACACACACACAGAGCTTCCCAGACACAGACACGCACACACACACACAGGCCGCTCTGCGCGCCCCCAACCCTGACCCGCCCACTCCCCCCCCACCACCAGGAATCACTCCACGTGGCGTAGCCTCCACTCGTATGTTTCGTTAGTCTTGAGCAAGTGGGGCATTTTGTATTTCTCTGGGCTTGGTCGACCGTTAGTAACCCCACGTCTGCAGGAGGACAGGAAGCATCAGTGTTAGCTGGCTATTGAGCATTTATTTCTTAATTCAGCTCCCGCTGCTCCTGGCCTGTCAGGTGCTAGTCCATGTTTTACGGCATATTTCACTGTGACCGGAAATGAGTTAACGTGAGTGTTCCTCGGTGTGGGCTGCTGTGGAAGAATGCCGTGACTGAGTGGCTCAAACAGGAGAGAAGTGTTCTCAGAGCTCTGGAGGCTGCTGAGAAGCCCAGGTCGAGGTCCAGGCAGCTCAGGGTCCAGTGCGGGCTCTCCCCGCACCTTCCCTGAGGACACCCAGCCACGTCCGCACCCAGCCAACTCTTCGGTCTCTTCTCAGGACCAGGCCACACTAATTCCCGCATAGAGGTCCACCCTCAGGACTGTTCCTAAACTTCCTTATCTCCCCGTGGCCCCACCTCTGAGTACCATCAGCCTAGGACTTCAGCATAGGATGGGGGTGGAGGGGTGGGCAGGTCAGTCCGCAGCAGCGAGTGAGAGCAGACAAGCCGTGCCTTGGCGTTCTCCTGATGTCAGAAATCTCTGCTCTTCCTGCCCGAGTTGCAGTCACTGTGTTCTGTGACAGTTGCTGACGGTGCTGTTTACAGCTGTGTAGGTTTTGATAGTGTATGGATTTTTATCAGTGCATATTTATACCGTGGGATCCTGTTGCAGCTTTAGTACTGCCATTCAGCGTCTGCCATGTGTCTGCTCCCCATCAGACTCCCCTGTATACATCTCTGTCTCTGGAGAAGTTAATAAGGCAGTTGTCTGGGTTCATTTCAGCAAGCTTGTGGTTTTGAGTATACCTCTAAACTTCAGCGGATGTTTCAAGACATTGGTGTAAGCAAAGATTTGAACGAGCAGTTCAAAAAGCACCTGACGAACTCCGAGCCGCTGGACTGTGAGTATCCCCGGGTTCCCGAGCTTCCTTGACCTGGCAGGGCTCTGGGAGGAGGCGGCGCTCTTCGTAGCAAATGCGAGAGACGGCAGTTTTATCAGAAATTCAGGGCCAGGCACACAGGAAGTCCTCCCCCCACGCACCGCCCGCCTCCTGCCTCCTGTGTGATGACAGGAGGTGACCGCTGGGGAAGGGGGTTGGCGTTCCCCGAGGGGCTGAGCCGGCAGGGGTCTTGTGTTCAGGCTCTGAGCCCTGACCCTTCCACGGCTGGCGTGGCCGCCTCACCCTGGCCGGTCGCCAGCTTGGGGCACCACTTAAGTTTAAGTTTCAGTTAACGTTTTTTCACCTTAGTTTGATTCCATTCTAGCAGTTTCTCCCATTATAAGAAACTTACTTGGCTGCACAGATGACCAGTGCAGCCTGGCTCCTGCCTGCCGTTGGGGGTCAGGACAGGCTGGCGTCTGGACACACAGAGGCCCGCTGGGCTCCTTCAGGGTCTGACTGCAGCAGGGGGTGGCAGGTTTCGCTGACATCATCCATGGTGATTCTCTGTTTTTAAATGAAAAATGAGGCTGTGCTTTGCCCAGATCAAAAGCAGCATTCCATTGTAGAACTGGACCGTGGTGCCAGCAGACTTGCTGTCGGCCGTCTGCGGTGATGACGCGATGGTCTAGCTTATGGATTGTGTGTTAGATGCACACCCTCTTCGTGCTGCATACAGAGTCAGCAGCGCCACACGAGGCGCAATGAAGTAGGCCGACTCGGGCTTCTCGTTGTCTTGAGTTTGGGGCTCTCAGGCCATCCAGCCTGAGGAGCTCAGGTGTGCCCTGAGTGGACTGAGGTTATTGGTGGCAGAAAACCAGAGCAGATGAAGCCAAACAGGCTCGCCATGTTATAATTCTGAGCTAGATGAGGAATGAAAGTCTCTCTCTTTGCAGGGAGAGAATTTGTGGCTCTTTCTCCCTTTACTTCCCAGGTGGCTCAGAAAGTAAAGAATCCGCCTGCAATGCAGGAGGTCCCTGGGCTGGGAAGACCCCCTGGAGGAGGGAATGGCAGCCACTCCAGTGTTCTTGCCTGGAGAATCTCATGGACAGAGGAGCCTGACGGGCTACAGTCCCTGGGGCTGCACAGTCAGACACGACTGAGCAACTAACTCTTACCCTTTACTAAGTTTAGTTGAAATTTAATGTGTTTCATCCTTAGTTTTATATTAAAGCAGGATTTTCATTTAGTGTGTTTTTCTTTTAATAAAAAGCAATTCAAGTTTACCTGCTCTGTTGGCATTTTCCAGTTTATAAGGCTAATGTATTCCTGAATTTTCCCCCTCCCTCAGTGGATTTCAGTATTCAAGTACTGAGTTCCGGATCATGGCCCTTTCAGCAGTCTTGTACGTTTGCCTTGCCATCAGAGGTAAGGATGGGTTCCTTTTCTGTTCCTTGGTGTTGGGCAGGGGTGAGAAGGGGCACCTTCATGCCATCGTGCCTGCAGAAGGCCTTCCTGCTAGCCGAGCCGTGCCCAGGCAGCCGTGAGCACTGGCCGGAGTGGGGTCAGGAGGTGGCACCCCCGGTCCCACTCAGCAGCGATGGTTTACTCTCGGAAAGAGGACCTTGTAGTTCTGTGATGAATGTCGTGGTGGTCCCTACTTGTCCTGAACTAGAGACTTGTTTTTTTAATACTTTCAAACGTGTGTAAATTAATGGACTTCTGCAAGATAATAAACACTCGATATTTGTATTTCACTTTTATGTCAGCATTTTGTCCTGTAAACTCAGGCCAGTGTCTATGTTTAGAGATGTTGACCGTAGGAGGCGCTGAGGTACGTGTTTGACGAGTGCTCTCCCCACTTTGTACGCAGCTGGAACGGAGTTACCAGCGATTCACAGCCTTTTACGCCAGCCGTCACAGTGGCAGAAAATTGACGTGGTTATATCAACTGTCAAAAGGAGAATTAGTAACAAACTGCTTCAAAAACAGATACACTTTGCAGGTAAGATCACTTTTTATTTCAGAGGTTTTTTTTTTTTTTTTTAAAATACAAAATGAAGATAAAGATGAATTATAGAAATCCATCAATAACATGCAACAGAATCTAGAGTTAAGCCTTTGCAAAATACTACTGAGGTTAAACAACTTGGATTTTATGAGTCGGGGAGGTGAGTTCTTTGTGGCTAAGAGAGAAGTTACTCAGTAATGCTGAACCTCACTTTTCTCCTCCACAAGAGTCGGGGAGAGGGTGTTAATGCTTGGACTTTGTGTGCAGTGTGAAGACTAAATGAAATTAAAGGTATTTTAATAGGTGTTTGAGGGCTTCCCTGGTGGCTCAGCAGTAAAGAATCTGCCTGCCAATGTAAGAGATTCGGGTTCAGTACCTGAGTCAGGAAGATAGGTTGGAGGAGGAGATGGCAACCCACTCCAGGCTTCCCGTTCTTGCCTGGGAAATCCCATGGACAGAGGAGCCTGGTGGGCTGCAGTCCATGGGGTCGCAGAGTGCCACTGACACACTTTCTGCTTGACACACACTGAGTGTTCAGATAGTAGCTTTAGAAGCTGGAGTTTTATTTATTTAATTATGATGATAGCTCTTTTCCTTTGACGGGGCAGTTTCATATTAACGGCAACCTCAGCACTCACTGCGGTGCTGAGCACCACATGATGACCAGTGTCACTTGGCTTCCGTTTTATTGCTGAGAAGCCAAGCGTCAGCCTGACGAAAGGGACCTCTGGCTCCTGGCTGATAAGAGCCCAAGTTTCAGTTAAGATCTTGCCCCTTAAAGATTCCGTCTTGAAGAGGGTTCACTCGTGTACTTATAAGCTTATAGAAGCAATTATAAATCTATAAGTGTTAAGAAACTTCTGACTGCATTTTGCAGACTCAGCCCGCTCATTAAACTTTCAGTAATTCTACTCTGATAAACTGAAGTGTCTGATACTCCGTTACACCAGGTCCAGAGGTCTTTATCAGCTTGAATGTGGATTTCTGTACAGAGTCGGAAATGACTAAGGCTACGTAGCAGCAGCAGCAGCAACCCTTGAGCAGCGTGGGAGTTTGGGGCACCGACCCCTGGGCAGTTGAAAATCTGCACAAAACTTAGAGTCAGCACCTCGCATCCAGCGGTTCCCGTACACCTTCAGATTCAACAAACCGCAGATCTGTAGCACTGTCCTATTTACTGTTGGCGGGGCCAGAAATCCACAAATAAATGGACCCACACAGTTCAAACCCATGTCAAGGGTCCCCTATGCAATTGAAATTGTTTTCTTTATTCCCAAGTATACATAGAAGAATCTCTGAGTTCAGACTTCATTACCTAAAATTTCAGGCGCCCCCCCCCCTTTTGATCAGTAGACATTATGTAAACTTTATTGAGATTATTTACATAAAAAGATACCCATCTTAAGTATTCAGTTTGCATCATTCAAGGGTCAGCTGTATTTACATAGACAAAACATGTGGAAGAAAGTGCAGAATCCTCAAGTGTCTGTAAAGGTGGGGAGCGGCGTCTTTCAGGAAGAAGCGGATCGTGGTGGAATTGTGAGACGTGTGGTATTCCCACTTAATGGATCGGCTTTGTTTTTTGCGTCTATTCAGAGCACTGGTTTCTTAAGTAAGTTCTTGTGGGAGTTGCCCAGCATTTAGCTCTTTGCTCTCTCTCCTTCGCATGGGGCCCTGAAGGCATCCACATTCCAGATGGCCATCCTGCTCCAGTACAACACGGAGGACGCCTATGCCGTGCAGCAGCTGACGGACAGCACCCAGATCAAAATGGTATTCCAGCCTCTGCGTCCTGGGGAGGGGCGGCTCCATGACCCTGAATATGCTCTTCTTCCGGGGCTCAACACTTGACGTGTTAAAAGCTTTAAACTCAGTGTAACATGTGCCCCCGCCACACACACATCCACATGGCACGCTGTTCTCTCATTCGTTTAGCTTGTTCTCAGCCCTCTTTCCAGCTAAGCTGTCCCTTACTAAACTTCAGTTTTCACCAAATGTTATCCTTCCTGCTACTGAGTTACATTTCACATAACATAGAATTCACCATTTTATTCTACTCAGTGGTTTTTCACGGGGTTGTACAACCACCACCATCATCCAAGTCCAAAACGTTTCCATCACCGTAAAACGAAACCAGTACCTATCAGCAATAGCCACTCTCTACCTTCGTCCTCTTTTTGTGATGGAAAAACTATATTCCAGTATATGGATGGACCACATCGTGTCTATCCATTTATCAGTTGATGGACATTTGGGTGGCTCCCACTTTTTGGTTACTATGAGTAACACTACTTTGAACACGTGTGTAGGTCTTTGGGTGGACGTACTTTCAGTCCTCCTGGGTATAAACCTAGCTGCGGGGTTACGGCCGTGGTAACTTAGGTTGCTCTTTTGGAGGCACTGCCAGACTGTCCCACAGTGGCTTCCGCAGCTGGTGTTCTCAGCAGCAGAGAGAGTTCCCCTTTCTCTGCATCCTTGCCAGCAGGGTACGCATCCGTTTGGTGGATATGAAGTGGTGCCTCGTTGTGGTTAACTTCATGTCCCCAATGATGTTTATGCCCGCTTTTAATTGGGTTATTTGTCATTTTGTTGAGTTGTAAGAATTCTTCATATATTCTGTGTAGTAGACGCTTTTCAGATAAATGATTTACAGATATTCCCTCTATTCTGTGGGTTTTCATTTTCTTTATCATGCACATGGTTTTGATTTTGATGAAGCCCACATTATTATTCTTCTGTTGCTTATGCTTTTGGTGTCAGTGTCTAAGGAATCATTGCCTAATCCAAGGTCAAAGATGGTTCTTCCCCTGTCAAATAAAAAGTCAAAAAAAGTTGACTTTTTATTGAAGTATAAATTAATACATTAGTTTCAGGTATACCTCATAGTGATTGGATATTTTTATACATGTTTTTCCCCTATTGGTTGGCTCTGGCAACCTTGTCAAAAATCAGTTGGTTCTAGATGTATTTCTAGATCCTCAATTCTTTTCCACTGATCTGAATGTCTTTTCTTATGCCAGTACCACAGTGTCTTTTTGTAGTAAGTTTTGGAATTGAGACGTCAAACTTTGTTTTTTATCAAGCTTGCGTTAGCTGTTCTGGGTCTCTCGTACTTCCATATAAATTTCAGAATTAGCTTGTCTGTTTCTGCAAAATAGGCAGTTGGAATTGTGATGGGGATTGCATTAAATCTGTAGGTTGCTTTGGGAGAATTGCCATCCTGACAATATCAAGTCTTCTACTCTGTGAACATGGATGTCTTTCTGTTTATTCAGATTGTCTGTAATTTCTTTTAACTGTGTTTCATAGTTTTCATTATGCAAGCCTTTTTACACTTATTTGGTTAAATTTACTCCTAAGTATTAAGTTTGATGCTTTGGGTAATTTACTTCTCTATGTATTTTATTAAGTTTGATGCTGTTGTTAACGAAATTGTAAATTCATTGCTGGTGTAGAGACGAACAGTCACCTGTTGGATCTTGTGTCCTGCAGTCTTGCTGAATGCATTTATTCTGGTACTCTTTATGTGGATTCTTTAGGACTTTTTAAATATGCAGTCATGTCATCTACAAACAGTTTTGGTACTTACTTTGTCTCCTTGGGTGTCTTTATTTGTGTTGCGTGATTGCTGTGGATAGAACTTCCTGTAGTGCTGAGTGGAAGTGGTGGGAACGGGCGTTCCTGACCTTGAGGGAAAGCTTGAGTGTGTCACTGTGAGTTCTTCTTAGATGCTGTTTACTAGACTGAAGACGTTCCCTTCTATTTCCACAGCGTTTTGTGTTTTAGTGTTTTCATCATGAAAGAGTGTGGGCTTTGTTTAAATGCTCTTTGCAATGACTGTGTGCTTTTGTCTATTAACATGTGTTATGTTGATTGGCTTTTTAACTGTTGAACCACCCTTGCATTCTTGGGATAAATACCACTTGGTCATGGTATATAATACTGTTTATATGCTGCTGGATTTGGTTTGCTAGAATTTTCTCGAAGATTTTTGCATCTTTATTCATAGGGAACTTGGTCTGCCATTTTCCTGTGATAGCTTTGTCTGGTTTCCGTGTTAAGGTAATATTGGCCTCATGGAACGTGAATTAGGAAAGTTATTTATTTTTGCGTCATGCTTCAAGTTAGCCCAGAATACATTTTCAAGTTCTAGTAACACAAGAATTTGCTTCTGTGCACGTAAGAGTCTCTTTTTTTCCTTCCTCATTCCTCACCAGAAGGAGGAGACTAAAGTTACAGTGGAGGCTCAGGTTGCCCCCAGACCGCGGGGAGGGCTCTGCTCTGGGGAACCCCCTTTTCGGAGCTGAGTGGCCCCTCGCTCCTCTGTTCAGCCTCCACACCAGCCTCAGCCAGCTGTTCTTGGGGCACTGACTCCCCCCAGGGTGGGGGCCACTGCTCCCCACTTCCCTCTCCTCCACGAGGGCTGTTGGCTGCTCAGTCTCTCTGGCTCGTGAAGACAGCCTCTGCAGCCGTGCCCCCGGCGTGGCCACGTCCTCATCCGGCTCCAGGCTGTGGGCCGGTCAGCACACCAGAGGCCTCTCCAGCTCGCCTGGGCCAGGATGGCCTTCCCCTAAGGGCAGGGGGGCGCATGAGCGTCCCGGCGGCTGTCCCACTGCATGGGGTCCCGAAGCCAGGGCGCTAAAGGAGAGCTGAGACAGGACGGGCCGCCCGCTGTCTGCACGCAGAGGCGGCCCGGAGGCGTAGGTTCACCAAAGCTGAGTCAGCAGCAGGGTCTCGGCGCCACCCCTGTCGTGTTGGTGAACAGAAGGCGCATCCAGGCTGGTGAAGCTTCTGCCCATTCTTTTCAGTGCTCAGGGTCCAGGACGCCCTACGAAGATGTAGTCCAGGAAGTCGGTCTTACATGCATTCTAGTCTTTGTTAGTAGAGCTGTAAGTTTGGATCCTGGGTGATCAAGAGCAGAACGGGGTTGTGGGCACTTTTCAGAGTAGGTTTGGGGAGCCGCCAAGGGGCACTGCCCTCTTTTTCCTCTGGACATATTCTACTTAGGTCACTAATTTTTCCCCAAAATTGGATTCTGTGGGATTGGCTGTGGTTCTTACTACAAAGAAAAAAAATGCATCTCCTCTTTTTCTCTTTAATGCAGGACATTCTGGCACAAGTCCTTCAGATTTTACTGAAGTCCAAGTTACTGGTACGTCCGTGTCCTTTGTACGTTAAGCTGGAAGAAAGCCGTTTCCTGAGATGATGTTCTAACAGTTGTTTTCTTACAGGTCTTGGAAGACGAAAATGCAAATGTTGATGAGGTGGAATTGAAGCCAGATACCTTAATAAAATTATATCTTGGTTATAAAAAGTAAGGAAAATCTGCTAAGTAGGTGGTCCTAGGCCGCAGACCCCAAGCACGCACCCGGGTGTCCCCACACACGGGCTGTAAGCTCAGTTCAGGCCTCTGCAGGGGCCTTTGACCTCTTCTGGCCATCCCGGGTGCTTGTCCAGTTGACTCAGTTTTCGGGGTTTTCTTCATTTGGTAAAGGGCTCACCTCGAAAGCCTAGCCCTCTGTGCCCCCGTGTCTTGATGTTATTTCACTTGACAGAGTTTGGGGAGAGCAGGTTAAGGAGCTGAATATCCTGGGACACAGCCGTCCCATTGCTGGCAGCGTAGGACACCGCTCCTTCGGGAACTAGGGGGCCTTTCACAGAGATGACGTGGAAACGGCCTGGGGAGGTGGGAGGTCATCGGGCATGCTCTCCATCCTCTGTCTGGGGGGACAGAGCACCTTTTTAAGACTGAAAACAGAAAGCAGCCTTTACTGCATGTCTTTGAAAGCAATAGTGATTGGTCTCCTCGATTTTCTTGACAGCAAAAAATTAAGGGTTAACATCAATGTGCCAATGAAAACGGAACAGAAGCAGGAACAGGAAACCACACACAAAAACATCGAGGAAGATCGCAAACTACTGATCCAGGTGACCCTGGGGGCCCAGCCCCTCGCGCGGCAGGCGGGCCGCCCACAGCTGGGGGGCGCTTCCCTCGGGCTGTGTGCTGCTGGGACTTGGGAGAGGCGGCCTGGATGATGGATGGTTCTGGGTGGAGTAGGTGAGATGCCCAATGAAACAGATGAGAACAGTGCGTCCACGAAATGGCGGCGGGGGGGGGAGCGAGGGTCGTCCGGTGTGGGGCTCAGGTGCCGTCTGTGGCTTTGAGGACTGAGTTTCCTCATTTTAAAAGTGTGTTCTAGTTGGGTTAAATTACTAAAATTGCTGCTCACAAGACCAAAACACTTTAATGTTTGTTGTGTTGGCGCCGAAACCAGCAGATAGAATCGGCCCCCTGCGTCCTCGGACCTGCAGTGTTTGTTCCCTGTTCGGAACCCAGTCTCCCACACAGCGCCCCTGCAGGCTTGTTGCTCCTTCTCATTACAGATAAGTTCTGGTTAACACTGTGGAAAACAAGGTCTTTATTTCCTTGGTCACACAGGCGGCTATTGTGAGAATTATGAAAATGAGGAAGGTCCTCAAACACCAGCAGTTACTGGGAGAAGTCCTGACTCAGCTGTCCTCAAGATTCAAGCCCCGGGTCCCAGTAATTAAGGTACAGGATCCCCCAGCAGCAGGATTCAGTTGATTATTATCTCAGGAGACTTAAAAGAGGTGGTGACTGTCACGGAGGAGTTTGGCTTAGTCACCTAAAATGAAAAGTGAGAGTGAAGTCGCTCAGTCATGTCCGACGCTTTGCGACCTGTGGACTGTAGCCTCCCAGGCTCCTCCATCCATGGGATTCTCCAGGCAAGAGTACTGGAGTGGGTTACCATTTCCTTCTCCAGGGGATCTTCCCGACCCAGGGATTGAACCCGGTCTCCTGTATTGGGGGCAGACGCTTTAACCTCTGAGCCACCAAGGAAGCCCATGTAAAATAGGTTTCCACAAAAGAAAACAGGCCAAATTCTGAAACGGTCATTTTGAGACGTGGAAAATCCTCAGCATTCCGCTTGCTGAGCTTCTCGGAGTGAACAGTGGCCGGGAGTTTCGGCGCCCGCCCGGGAGCCTCCTGCGTGTGCTTAGCCCGGCGGCAGGCTCGTCCCTGCGGACGTGGCTCCTCTCGGGGCCCCCGGGGGGGCCTGCAGCCCCTGAACGACGACCCCCAGGGTCGTTTCACACAGAAATTGGGCGGCTCCTTCCCCTTCTGAGACCTGAGGCTGGCAGGTTGAGGGGGGCGGTGGGAAACCCTGGGGTGAGGCGCCTCAGAGCGAGGGGGGCACTGCGGGAAGTCAGACGGCGCCCCCCGCGGGGCCGGCCGGGGGCGCCACCCCCCGGAGGGGTGGGAGAATCCGTCTCTGTTCCGACGGTAAGTGTGCTTTTCTTCCCCTTCACGGCCTCTCCCTCCTTGGAACCCACGCCCAGAAATGCATCGACATTCTGATCGAGAAGGAGTATCTGGAGCGAGTGGACGGGGAGAAGGACACGTACAGCTACCTGGCCTGACCCGGGGGTCTGAGCGCGGGCGCGGCCCCTCGGCTGCGGACCCGGCAGCCCCGAGCACGGCGGACGCCCGCCCGGCCCCAGGCCCAGGCCCCCGGCGCGCGCGCGGGCCCCGGAGCTGCTCAGGACCGCCACACTTCACGTCTGTACATACGGACACCGACGCCATTTAACCTAATTTAAGACCGGAGGGGGGAACCTCCCGCGCCGAGGGCTGCATGCGTCTGCATCCGAATCAACCATTGGCCACGCGAGCCCCAGCTGCCGGCCGGGGCCCCTCGGAGGCCGGCAGTCCTGGAGAGCGGGTCTGAGGGACCCACGTGTAATCTGCTATGAGAAAACCATTTGTATAGTGTGTTTCATTTTTTAATGTGTGAAAATAAAGAAAATTAAAGGATTTCTGTACAAGTCGCATTGGGTTTTTGTTTTAAGTTTTACTAATTTCTATCTGTAAATAAAAGATATAATGATTGTGCAAACGGGCCTTCCCTGGTGTCTTCCTGAGGCCCCGAGGGCCGCCCTCCCGAGGGAACACGGTTAAGCTTTGGCCGTCCAAGCCCTTGCTCGCCTTCTCCTCCTGGAGCGTTGGCCGTCATTCCCGTGACCGCCTCCAGCGACCGACGCCCAGGAGCCTCCCTGCAGCTTCTCTGCGGACCCTCGTGGTGCTGGCCGGGCTGAGCCGGCCGCCTCCCTGGAAGCGCGGCCGCTGGTCACGGGCCTTCGTCCCGAGTCGGGCTCAGGGGCCTCGCCCACCGCCAGCGCCTCCCTTTCGCCTCCGGCCCATCTTGACTCCGCATCTGTGGTCTGGTGGTTGGCTTGCAGCCCTGTGCGGTCACTTCTCAGCCTGAAGACAGATGGAACGGGAGGTGGGAACAGAGGCCCCCGGCCGGTTTAGTCTTTTGGGCTTCCTGGGCCATATACACCATGCGTGGCTCTCCAGAGCGGAGGTGTGGACATGCTTGTCAACACCTGTGCCATCTCTACCTGCCCTGAGGCCTGCTTCTGAAAGCAGGGCCAGAGGAAGACACCCAAGCTACTACGTCCTTCCAGTTTTTTGGACCAACCTGGCACCTAACAGGTTAGTTTTTTACAATTTAACAGTTAAACGGGTTATTGAGTAATAGACTTAAGCACTTGTCTAACGGTTTCCATGTTTGCTTTAGTATATCTTCTTTTTTCTAACAGTCTTATAAAGAGCTCCAGTGTATGCACCAGGCAAAAAACAGTGCCACCCCCCACTCCCCCCCCCCACCCCGGGGAACCCCCACCACCCCCAGAGCCTGTAGTGTCCTGGGGCTCCAAGGACCACCTAGAAACTGCCCTGCGAATCTCCGGCTGGGAGCTGAGACCACAGCTCTGCCTCTCCTGGCAACAGTCCACCTGCCCCTGGGGCAGACGCGCTGTTAATCCCCACAGCCGCTTGCCGCTTGGGTCTGAGTCCCAGCAAGAGTAGGAAGGTAAATTGCTTTTTTTTTTTAAATTTTTATTGGGAGTGCAGTTGATTTACAATGTTGTTTTAGCTTCAGGTATACAGCAAAGTGATTCAGTTACACCTGTTCCCACTCAAGATTCTTCTCCATACAGGTGATTACAGGGTATTGAGTAGAGTTCCCTGTGCTATGCAGGAGATCCCTGTTAGTTATCCGTGTTACATATGGCGGTATGCATATGTCCCAGTTTCCCAATTTATCCCTCCCCTGCCTTACCCCATCTTCACCATGTTTGTTTTCTACATCTCTAACTCTTTGTTTTGTAGATATGTTCATTTGTACCTTTTTTCAAGATTTCCACATGTGAATGATACTATATGATATAGTGTGTCTTTTTCTGGCTTCACTTAGCATGACAATCTTTAAATCTGTCCATGTTGCTGCAAATGGGATTATTTTGTTCTTTTTTATGTGGCTGAATAATATTCCATTGTGTCTAGGTACCACAACTTCTTTATCCATTTACTGATGGACATTTAGGTTGCCTTCATGTCCCAGCTACTGTTAAATAGTGCTTCAGTGAACATTGGAATTCAGGTACATTTTCAGATTATGGTTTTCCGCAGATACATGCCCAGGAGTGGGGTTGCCAGATCACATAATAAAGAGCTTCATGGTCTTTTTTTTTTTTAACTCAAGGATAATTGCCTTACAACATTGTGTTTGTTTCTGCTGCACAACAAAGTAAATCAGATATCGACCCCCTCCCTCTTGAGCTCCCCCCACCCCTCGCCCGCCCCACCCCTCTAGGGAGGACCTCTGGGTCATCACAGAGGACACAGCGGAGCTCGAAGTGTGGTCCAGCAGCTTCCCGCCAGCTGTCACACACGGTGGGGTATCTGTGCTGATGCTACTCTCTCAGTTCGTCCCACCCTCCCCTTCAAGAGGGAAGGGACCTCTTCATGGGACTTTCCTGACGTCTCTCGAGTTCCTCCAGGACGAAGAGTGTCCTTGGTAAGACCGAGGACATCCGTGAGCAAAGGCGGACTGGAGGTGGGTGGTGGGAGATCCCCTGTACGTGCCCCCCACCCTGACCCCCTCACACTGGGTGAGTCCTATTTAATGGGTGTGGAATACAGTTCCAGACTTCGTGCCTTCATTCCACAAACCACATCCTAGCCTAACAAGAACGGCCGGGCCTCCAAATACAAGCCACGAGGGTCGAGTTCCCCGGCATCCAGTGAGCTGCATTTTTCCGAACTTAAATAGTAGCTTTCTGAATCTGCCTAGGGACCGATGTTCAGCCTCTGAAGGCCGCCTAGTGCCCAAGCCCTCTGGGAAGTTCGCGCCCTGGGGGAGGGTGGTGGGTGGCAGCCTTGGCATAACCCACAGGGATTGGTCCATTGAAGGAAAACTGTGTTCCGGGCAGTCGCTGTGGTGCTGCCTCCTGACGGAACCATCTCTCTCCTAGAAGGGGGCAGGTAAGGTAGATCCCAGGGCCAGGACCCCCTCTCTTGCAGGCTGGGTTCTCATGGGTCAAACCTCGCACCTGCCGAGAGGCAAACTGCCAGCCGTCACTGGTCAGCACCTTTGTAAGAGGCAGCCAGGGACACCACAGCAGGAGATAAAGGGTCAAGAGGCACCTGAATTTAAAATATTTTTACTGAGTATTTTAAGATGGCCTACCTATTCATTGAGGTATCTTAATTTTCCTTCGAAAAGAAATACAAGATTTTGCCACACCCAGCTAAAAAATCAAACGTGCTGACTCATTTGAAGAAAATCCCCCTTACGTAAATCCTAAAAAAAATAAAATGAAGACTTTTTTTTTTTTTTTTTTAGGAATAGCAACAACTTGTCTGGGTGATTTGATTCTATACACATGAACCTCACCTCTCTAGAGGCAGAATGATGACTTGGTCAAGATAGGTGAGGACAGTTTTCTAAAACTTCTTTATGGAGCTTTGGTTCACATACAAAAAGCTGTGTGACTTGGATGTGTTGGACCACTTCTCATACCAGGTACTACACACACCCCTCCCTGGATCATTTGTAACAGAGGCTGGAGACACAAGTGTTGATTTGAGCTTTACACACACCCCTCCCTGGATCATTTGTAACAGAGGCTGGAGACACAAGTGTTGATTTGAGCTTATTCTGGTAAGAGCCCAAAGCCCATGCAACTTCCAACGGAGAGAGAGTGTGTGTGTGTGTGTGTGTGTGTGCGCGCGCACGCGTGAGTGCACGTACATGCTTAGTTGTGTCCGACTCTGCAATCCCATGGACTGTAGCCCACCAGGCTCCTCTGTCCATGGAGATTCTCCAGGCAATACTGGAGTGGGTTGCCATGCCCTCCCCCAGGGGAACATTTCCGACCCAGGAATCATAACCAGGGTCTCCTGCATTGAAAGCGGGTTCTTAACCAGCTGAGCCACCAGGGAAGCCCTCTAATGGAATACTTAGGTTCTTGCAAAACGTCCACGTTTGAAACCTTTCTTGACGACCTACCTACAAATCTAAGAGTGGGCTTCCCTGGTGGCTCCGCTGGTTAAGAATCTGCCTGCAATGCAGGAGACCTGGGTTCAAATCCCTGGGTCCGGAAGATCCTACCTGCAACCTACAAATCCAAATGACGCAATTTGTGCATTGATTTCTGGCAGTGGTGGGGCAGTTGAACACCTTGGGCAGAGGTGGGAATCCAGAGTTGGAGTCATTGACTGGACACTGAAGTCTGGAGGTTGAGTGATCCAGACAATACTGAGCGAGAGTTAGGAAGCAGTTTCTAGGTAGAGGAATACTTTTTTTTATAAACTGCAAAATGTTGAAACTTTTGTCATGCGGCAGTTAGCCGGAGTCTAAGGTGCTGCCTGTACTTGGACGTCAGGACTGTGGTCAGACGTGTGGGTCTTCATGACCACTGGGGAAAGGCTTAGGGACCACAGACACTGACCCCCCTGTTGTCGGGCTCGTCTCAGTGGACAAGGTGTGAGCCTCCTAAACCATGGCAACCGTGACTGCATCCATATCCTGATGCGGTAACTCATCCCACTCACCCTTCTCTGTTCTGTTGGGGAACTAAACCCGCCAGGCTCACAGTGTCAGTTATTACCTCGGTGGGAGAGCAAGGGGAAGAGAAAAAAGCACATATTTAAACTTGGTGTTCTGTGTGAACTGAACACGTTGTGTCAAGCTCTCTTCTTTCTCCCCCCATTCCAGGTAAAAGAAAATGCAAGCTGACAAGCTAAGGATGCTCTCGATCACGTGGGATGTGGCCATGGCTGCAGCCCAGGATTTCTGGTCAGGATCTCTGCATCTGTGAGGTCAGTGGACCGGTTCCTGGAGGTACGCTGCTAGTCAAGGAATGAAAGCCCACGGTGTGCAAAGCGCACACACAGGGCGGTGCTCCCAAGCCCTGCCCTCCATCGGGGACAGCTGCTGTCTTCTGCTGCAGTTGGGTCTCTGGTCACATGACGGGGAACAAACAGGCTTCATGGGGGCCGCATGCCAAGGGTGGGATGTGGCAGTCAGGCAAGCTCGGGGGCGACTCTCCCCGAATTGGTCAGCGATGCCTCCTGGGTGGAGTGCAGAGACCAGGTGTCTCAGCAGGTTGCAGGGAAGCTGAGGGGACACAGGAGATGCACACGTGTCTTTTTCACTGTCAGGCCAAGGTGAATGAACTGTATTCCAGGACTCTGCTCACAGGCTTGTGCATCGAGGTAGCAGAAACCAGCCTTGTGCATGTTTGCGTAACTGGAAAAGGAAGGTGTTCTATCTGAGCATCCCATTCATGTTACAAATCAATGAAAACTTACTGAATGCTGCCGTCCTGGGCGCTCCTACCACCGCCCAGCCTGAGGAACAGCTTCCCGGGACATTAAGGGTGTCTTATTCCATCAAGATCTAGAAGTAGTCTGGTTGTCCCCGTCACATTTCTGAAAGGCTGTATCTAGTGGGATTTAGCGCTAGATCGTTCGCAGGAATCTCCTGTCGTTTTGGAGAACGAGGTTCAGAGGGCGGGCACCTGCAGGCCTCTCAGCACCGGGGACGTGCCCCATCCACCCTGGTCTCAGATGCGAGCAGTGATCGCTTGCTGTGTCTTGTCTCCTTAGCCGGTATGTATGGTATATGGCAACATGTTTGCAGTAGTATTTATTAAAATGCCTAATACAGGCAATACGTGTTATACCCAGTTCCCAGGATGGCTTCTGACAAACCAAAGGGGTGAAATGTTTTTCCCATCACTCAGTCCTTTTCTAAAACCAGCTGGAGAGGCGGTGTAACAGATGACTACGACAAGGAGAAGTTCAAGTATTCTTTATTCAAAGTTGAAAAATGTACCACACTGCATTATTGCAAAAATTCACTGGTACAAAACACTTTGCAGCTGGTGAGAAGGCAATAAAAAGTTGATTTTTTTTAAACTCATTACTATAAATTATTCTTACAGTACTTTGCAAATTCAGAATTTCAAACTGCATTTTCTTTTTCTAAATCGCCCACAGTACTCGAGGTTCCTGAAGCTAAGGCCGCTGTTCCGAGAGGAGGGGGGAGGAGGTAGCACGCGTCAAGGGATCTCCATTTCTCTTTCGATGCCCACGTACTTCAGGGCGTCGGCCTGGCTGTATCTGAAACAGCGGGAGGAACAGGTGAGCCAGCACGGCCTGAGACCCAGCCCACTCAGCACGGCACACACGAGCCCGTCACTGCTGGCTGCACAAAGGCGCCTTCGCAGAAGGGGTGCAAACATTCCAGCTACAAAGGGGCCAAGCTGGACAGAACTGGCAATAACGCCCCTTCCCCAGCCAGCCCCCTGCCCCTGAAACCAACTGCCCGGGAAGGCAGGCCCGCAGGGGGGCTGGTATTGAGGCCAAACACAGGGGGTGCAGAGCACCTTAGTGAGCGGGCCACGGGCCCCTTGAAGCCAGGACAGCACAGAGGCCAGAAGAGATGCCTGTGACTCTTGCCCCTGGGTGAGCCCTAGGGGTCCCCCAAAAGGAAGGTGCCCCAGCTGCTCCTCCTGGGAAGATTTGGGTTGGAAACAGCTCCACACAGGCCCCAGTGTAAGACACTTCTACACAAAATACCAAGCTTCTCGATGAGATGTATAGTCAGCCACAGGATTTGTTCAACTAAACATTCCTCTGACTACATTTAAATATTCTATAACTTGTCAATTGTCCCCAGAACTTGACAGTATAAAGTGCCAGCCGGATGCCCAGCGGCATAAGCACCCCCGCCGCGAGCCTGTGCTCAGCACCCTGACAGCAGGCATGGACCCTGAAGGTAAAAATGGAGCTTTCTGCGTTTTTTTTTTAACTTTCGGAAAGCATGACTTTATCCTGGAAACGCCATTACCCAGCACCACCCATGGCAAATCACCAGCCCCGACGGAAGCCGGCCTCTGGCCAGAACTCAGCGTCCCGGCAGAAAAGCCCTTGGAGACTAGAAACCAACCTGTAATCGAAAAACAGCTCTTCACCAGTCTGGATGGCTCGCTTAGCAAAAATCCCTATCCTGTGATCGCCGTTGACCATCATCACTGCAAAGAGAGGCATGGGGTCAAGGCATCAGTGAGAACGACCCAGGAGAGGAGCTGACAGTCGGGTAAGGAGCCCAGAACCACTCAGGACGCCCTGCGGGGACTCTGCCCACCTCGGAGCACCTACCTTTTGCATAGCAGTTGGGATTTACTGAGTGATTTGCAAAACGAATCTTGTTACCCTTACGGGTTGCATCCACCACAAAATCTAAAGAGAAAAAAATAAGCATAACCTAGCAAACAATTAGTTTTAAATCAATAAATACAAGGTTATTATGATTCTGTAAAAATATAAGTGGTTATTGTTCTTTAGAGTTTGCCTTCAAAAGCAAGTAAATCATTCAACCAAGTTCACCTGGTAAGAAATGACCTCTGGAAGAAAATGCTGCCCTAGGTTAAAAAGAGATTCTTCCCAACATCATAAATATCTTCAAATTAGTTTTTTTCATGTTACTGGTTATGAAACATGCAGACCACCTGTTTCAGTGGCGAGACCCCCTGAGCAGCACGGGTGTGAAGCGGGGACCCAACCACCCCGATGTCCTCCCCCAGGATCAGGGTCTGCACGCGCGTGTCCCCGTCCATCCTCGGGACCCTCAGGGAAGTTGAGGAGGCACTTCACAGGGCGGGGCTCCAGGCCCTCCCAGGTGAGAGGCGCCTGGGAGTGGTATCCGTGGCAGGAGGGACGCAGGAGAGTCAGGCTGTGGAGTGGAGCCAAGGATGGCTCAGAGCCCGGGCCGCCGCGGCCCCCCCTTCCCCGGACAGTGACCACTCTCTGCACGCAGAACCCGTGACCGCCCACTCCCCAAGTTATACTCTGCAAACCTGGGGGGAAGTGAAACTCTCTCAGTCATGTCCAACTCTTTGCAACCCCATGGACTGTAGCCCACCAGGCTCCTCTGTCCAGGGAGTGCTCTGGGCAAGAATACTGGAGTGGGTACCATTTCCTTCTCCAGGGGATCTTCCCGACCCAGGGATCGAACCCAGGTCGCCTGCACTCCAGGTGGATTCTTTACCAGCTGAGGCCCCAGGGACGCCTTTCAGCCAACAGCCTATTCCTAAGCCCAGCCCCTTTCAAACAGCTGACACCGGGGACGGCTCATGTCATCTCTGCTGCTTCAGCCCCTGAGGTGCGGCCTGGGAAGCAGAGGGGCGCCGACCCCCCAGCGTACCGTTGTTCAAGTTGAACAGAAAGCTGCACATGTACTTGTCATACACTTTCCCTCTTCTGTCTGCTTCATCTTGAGAAATAATCTGAAAAGACAGACACAGGGTGAGGTGATTCAGGATCAGGTGAGCCTGGCAGAACACAGCCAGCTCATCTGAAACGTTCAGGACCTTGACAACACTCAACAGAGGGTCCCTGGCCAATTTCTCTTTGTCAGAGAACAGCGGTGGTTTTAAGGACTCTTAACTTAGAAATACTTCCACAGCTTTAAAGTAACTGCCTGGAGAATGTGAGTAACCTGAGTCTCTTTACTTGGTACCAAATGCAGCCAGCCCCAGGGTTTGCCCTAAGTTAACAACCTAGAAAGGATGCTTTAGTTTATCAGGTAAGCTACGGATTAAATAGGAGAGACTCGTCGTCATAAAGCTCTTGTTCTCCCCTCTTTTTCCTGGGTGATAAAAAGTGGAATGTGACCAGGACTGAAGCGATGTAGCTTTCAAGCAAACCAAACCCACAAGTCTAAGCTGAAAAGGTGCTTTATATTCATTTCTAATCAAACCCAGTGGACTTGCCCAATGAAAATCAGTCCAAAGCACATTACAGGTGATACCACACAAGCACAGAGGACATCCCGCTGCCTGTGACTGACTGGGGGCCCGGCCTTACCTCTCCACAGTATTCCGAGATGAATTCATTTTTCTGTACAGGGTCTTTGATGAAGATCCCCCAGCCTGCGACATCAGACGGTGCCAGCAGTAAATGCTAGAGAATAAACACAATCGTAATCAAAGGAGAACGAGGCTGGACAGATCAGACCACAGGATGAACCAGGTGATTCAGCCACAGAGGGGCGTGGGAGTCAGCGTCCCCTGTATGACCAGAGGGGCCAACAAGCTGCAGAAGCCACGTTTTGTTTTTTTGTAAACCCAGTACAGAGCCTAAGTGTCTGCCTCAGAGGAAAACGGTGTCGCTGAGCTGGTCCGCATGTGTGTCCCCAGCCATCCTTCAGCCTTGACCCCGACTCCGCCGGCAGCTTCACAGGCCGCCTGCGCCCCCTCCGCCTCCCCCGGGCCCAGTCGCCGCCCCTCCTGGTGGGTCAGCAGCCTCTACTCCTCCCGAAGCGCTGTCCCTCCTTCCAGAGCACTGTTCCACAGCCCTTCCTCACGACAGCACAGAAGCCCAGGGGCCAGCACTCTGGGCTCAGCTGGCGCCAAGGTGATCACCGCTGTCAATTTACAGACAGACTGTGTTTGGGAACGAAGCCCAAGGCCCTACCTTTTCATCAAGGCTGACTATCATGCTTGCATTCCACATTTCTTATGTCTAAAGGAGACTCCCTGATCCCCAAGCTCCTAAGCTGTGCTTGACCCGGCCCACGCGCCCCTGTCAGGGCAGTTAACCAAGTACCTCCTTGACCAGCAAGATGCTGTGAAGCAAATGAAACCTAACTGGGAAAAAGATATCTACACAGTTTTCTGTTTGAGGAGGTAAAAGATGTCTAGAAAGATGACAAAGGAGAGTTTTGTTGTACAAGAGAGGAGGTTTGGGATTGGGGGAGAAATGAAAAGCTTTCAGGGCTGAATGGGGTCCGTGGGAAACGCTGGCTTCACTGTGACCTGAGGACCTGGATTAAAACCATCTGAACGCTGGCCACCACCACAGCCAAAGAAGTAAGGCCAGTGCCACGCGCGACTTCTGGCCGAGGAGGACTGACAGGGCCGTCTCGGCTACACCGCACACGAGTCAGCACCCTTCGAGCTGACTGCGCCGCGCGGGGCCTGGGGCTGGAACGCCTGCTCGGAGCCCGGCTCCTCTGAGTCTCAGAACTCTGGGTTTAGGGATTATTCCTAATTCACGCAGTCAGGACGACGAAGCAGTTAATGCACACAGCGCTCAGACCAGGGCCTGCACTGTCAGTTCCGTCCCTCAGTCATGTCTCTGCGACCCCACGGACCGCAGCACGCCCGGCCTCCCTGTCCCATCACCAGCAAACCCACGTCCATCGAGTCGGTGATGCCATCCAACCATCTCATCCCCTGTCGTCCCCTTCTCCTCCTGCCCTCAACCTTTCCCAGCATCAGGGTCATGTTACTGTCATCGCCTCCCCTAAAAACCTGAGATAACTAACCCAGCAGTGCTGTTCGTTTCTTACGCTCAGCAACAACCCCCTGGTTGGGACGATTAGGCCCTGAGTGCAGCGCCCTCCTACCTTCTTGGAGCCCCGCTGGATGCTGCAGTTCTTGCAGGACACGTTCTTGCTGTCCCAGTGGTCGGCCGCGCCGCAGGTGAGACAGAGGTCGGGGTCACACTCGCGGACGGCCAGGTAGCACGGGCACTGCTTCGTGTTGCATTGGGCTTTGCAGCGGCAGCCAGGGAAGCGGTTCTGACCTTCAGAGAGACGCCCCGTCAGGGGAGAACGGCCCAGCAGCCTCACCGAGCCCGCACGGCCCCTCACTTTCCCACCGTCGTCACACGGGAGGGGAAGCGAGAAGAACGTCAGAGCCATCCACGCGGACGCCGACCGCCGCCTTCCTGCTTCGCCGCTGGTGTGAGAGGCAGTCTGCGTACTTACAGTGCAGGGACTACACGCGCGGCGAGGCGGGCTCTGGACCGCGTGACACCCGGGCTTCCCAGCCACTCTCAGTCAGGGCTCTAGGGGCCCCCCTGGTGTCCAGGCTTCAGTGCACAGTTACCGTCCTCACCCGGATGCCACTACATCCTTCACTCTGAAGACCGAACCCACCTAACTCATGATAATCTCTAATGTCCAGAAAGTATTTGGGAAGCCATTTCTAGATTTGCCTTCCATTCTGTGCCAACTTTACTATGATTTAAAAGTTAAATGATCAAAGACAGTACAAAGCTCCTTTAATGCACGCTGGCCTCACCTGCCCGCCTACCTGCCTCAGCCAGGAGGCAGGCTGGACACTGGTCCTTGGCTCCACACAGGCTTGTGGCGGGAGCGAGCTTCCCAACGGAAACAACACGGGGGTTGCCATGATGCCCTGGTGTTGACTGAAGTTAGTTTTAAATTCCTGACCAACAGTCAATTTAATTCTCACACAATGACATCAAGACAACAAGTACTTACACTCTGAACTACACTGACAAAACTTTTCACAAAAATTTTGTGCTATCACACAAGGGCACGAGCTGTCGCAAGGCTGCCGCGGGTGGTCACAGGGTTGATAGTTGTAAACGTGGTTGGAGGAGCCGTCTGCACAGACAAGAGCACTGCGTCAGTCCCGAACGCTGCGAGGTGACCACACGCCCAACAGGCACACGTTCCCCCCGTGACCTGAGCTCGGGCTTGTCCTCGCCGTGTCCACCTCACTCTCCCGTCTACACGCCCCCCGCCCGCCAAGAGCCAGGGAGCCCCGGGCACCGTCACACCTCAGTCAGGCTCCCAGTTCTCCTCTAGCCACCAGAAGGCCTCCATCTAAACTGGTTTAAGGCACACAGTCAGTTCTATCTGAACACCCCAAACTCTAACCCAGTTACTATTCTAAGACACATGAGGAGGAGACAGGAGTTCCCAAGGACGCTGAACGGGAAGATGCTGACCCTTCTTCAGCTGGATCTTCCTGCAGTGTGCTGCCCACAACCTGCAAAACACAAGCAGACGACAGCCCCTGGTGACCCGGGCGCCCTGCAGCAGCCAGCCCGCCGCGTGCCGCCGTCCGCTCTCTGCGGAGGGTGCGGACACCGCACTCTCTCATTTCCAGAGTCGAATCATTTCAACTGAGCTATCTGGGCAGAAATAATCCAAACAAAAAATGCAAACGTATCTACTAAAGCTAAATTATTAAATTACGTATCAAAGAAAAATATGAACACGAAGACGATTTGTGAGGTATAATCTAAGTGTTCCCTTACCCAACACCCAGCTATGCTTCTAAAAACCCCAGAAGGGTTACAACAGTGCATCCAGGGACTCTCCGTCTCTGTGCACAGGGGTCAGCCTGCCGCCTTCACTGCACCGTCCTTGCTCCGCCGGGCTGACCACGGGGTGGCCGTGAAGAGTACCTGAGTCAATGCCACATGCCCGGCAAACCCGGGCTCTGGAGCGGGAACTGGCTCTGGAGCTTACAGGCTCCCAAGACACACCACAAACACTCATGCCTTCACTGCAGAGGCTACTAAATAGTTCTCCGGAACGAAAATGGAACCTTGACTACGACTCAACACACCAAACCTACGGACAGCCACTGGGTCTCACAGAAAAATGGCAGCAACGGCTCGAGGAAGCCGGCCAGGCCGGCCCCGGCCTCCTCCTGGCACACTCACCGGTGTTTCCTCTTCTTCTTCCGGGGAGGGGTGTCCACGTCCTCGGCGGGGGCCGGCGCGATGACACTGGATTCTTTGACTCGAAACTCATACACCTGACAGGGGGCAGAGTCACAGGCCGTGAGGACCGTCTGTGAGCACACCGCTCTCCTGCTCACTCACTCACACGCTCTGCTTGGCTGTCCCGTGGCGCTGCTGCGGTCACTCTCTGTTCAAGAGTCACGAGTCAAAGTCGCTCAGTCGTGTCCAGCTCTTTGCGACCCCCTGGACTATACAGTCCATGGAATTCTCCAGGCCAGAATACTGGAGTGGGTAGCCTCTCCCTTCTCCAGGGGATCGTCTCAACCCTGGGATTGAACCCAGGTCTCCTGCACTGCCGGCGGGTTCTTTACCAGCGGAGGCACCAGGGAAGCCCCAGGAGTCACAAGGCTACATCTAAATTCTTCTGGGTTTTTGAAACCCACTGCCACCTACCTGCAGCATCTAAAGTCAAGACTTCTTTCTTTCAGTTCCCTCTCAGTAGAAAAAAAAAGTTCTTTCAGATGAACAGGAACTTAATAACCAGGAATGTTCCTAGGTTGGACAGTGACCACACACTTGTCCGTCTGAAGGTCTCTGCTGTTACCTTTCCCAGCCACGCTCACCTGCCGACACGTTTTGGTCCCGATGAGCCTGGCGATGGCACAGAAGTTGTCGTAGTAGGTGCCGATGAGGACCCTGAACATAGAGGCCTCAGCGCCGCTCCACTCCACGTTCTCGGGGGGCTCCGTGTTGGGTTTCATCTTTATTGGCGTTTGACACCGAGAATTTGCTTCTACAAAACCAAAGTTAATAGGCACTGCTCAGGAAGTGGCAAGTGGAGAAAGGGAGGGAGGGAGGCATGGAATGGCAGTCAGAGAACAGTGTTAGGATGCAGAGCTTGGGTGTGCTTCAGAAAACACGAAGTGGATCATGTGTGAGAATACATGAAGGCTAGAAACTATCAGGAAGCTTTTCCCCGTGGAAACATGAGATGGGGCTCCCCTTAACACAGTCTTCTAAAATGAAAGCAAACGGGGTTCCACGGCTGCTGGTCACGGTAGGATGCAAGTGGCTGGAAGGACAGCCCGGAACGCACTAGTCAGGAGTTGGGCTGCTTTCTCCTAACCAATGCCACCCACCCGCAGACCATCAAGAATGGTCACCTGAGTGATCAAATTTCTTTATGCCCTGCCTGAGAAAACTGGCAAAAGGAAAACAACCCAGAGTGTGAAAATACACTGAATCATCAACTTTCAAATAACCCGGACGGACAGCACGACAGGCGAGGAGGGAGCCCCCAGCTCTGTCCTGGAGTCTCACTGCGCTGGAAACCAACGGCTCAGGAGAGCACCCGGCCCGGAGCCACCCGCAGCCTCACCCGAGGAGCTTGAGGTCTCGTCCTTCTTCTCCTCCTCGTCCTTGTCGTTGCTCTCCCCGCCCGTCTCAGCCCCCGCCTCCCGGTCGCTGTCCGTGTCCTTCGACTCCAGCACGTTGATGGTGGGGGTGCTGGGCCTGCTGCTGTTGTTGGGAAGCCGGCCTCTCCGGCGGCCCCCCGGGCGCTTCGGGGGGGTCTTGATCCGCTCGGCGGTGAGGGCCGCAGCGAACTCCTTCGCTCCCTCCTAAAACAGCAAGAGTGGAGACATCAGAGTCAAGTTCTACAATGCGTTCTGGCAGAGGAGGAAGAAAAGGACTGGGTAAGCATGTTAGTCAGACTTATCAGTGTCTGCTTTTCACAGGCAGTCACATCTAAAGACAATCGTTTTCCTATCTGCTTTCCATGGTTTGAAGATTTGAGAAAGATAAGTATGGCTTCTACAAACTCAGGCAAGACAGTTCTGTATTAACTGATTATGAGTTAAGATACAGAATATACTTTAGGAAACACAGTCTATTTAAAAGTGAACTTTAAGAGGAGTCACACACCTAGTGTGCATCTAAAGTCAGCCTTTCCTGTCTCAGGGCTTCTTAAGCGAACACTCGCTCCTCTATGGTCACGTCTGAAGTATACAAGAATACGGGACGGACACATGCGCCATCCGTCCCTCTTCTGCCCCTTTCTTCCTGGGAGGGATGCACAGCCCCAGGAAGACATGGAAGGACCCTGAGGGATAGGCAGTGAGGGTCACAGTCTGTGCTGCCAGGCACAATAACCCCGTCTCGGAAAGCATACAGCAACGGTAGGGGCATGGACTACAGACCACAGACACACTTTAGATGAGCCAAATAAAATGCTGCCTTGTAAAGAATACTGTACAACAGTGCTCAAGAATTCCATTTTTAGTGGCAATAGAAGGGAGAAGTTTGAAAGCAGCCAACAGTTTTATACTTCATTCTACAAAAACCAAATTGCTTAAAAATAGGATACCTTCTGTAGGTGCCATTCAATGAATCTTCTGTCCAAAATCCAACAGGCAATATATACCCACTTAGTTCCTAGGTAGGAGTGGCTTGGTTCAAAGAGGGGAAATGGTAAAAATAAGATAGTACCCATAAAAAACAACTTTCCTACCTCATATTTTCCTAAACCCTTACCTTCTCTCCATCATTACAAAAAAAAAAACCACACACACACCCCTCATCTCCGGGACCTACACTAACACGCTGAACTACAGCAGGTCTACAGCTGACAGGAGGGTGGCGGCTCTGAGCAAGGCTCGGAGACCACCGTGCTTCTGGGGCCTGGGCGGCTGCTCTGCACTTCCTGTCCTCTAAGGTTGGCCGAAGGTACCAGAGTCTTGGATCCTAAAGACCTGCACACGCTGCTGAAGAGGCTAACACTGGTAAAGAATAATGCAAGGTAACAAAGGACTAGGATGTGCAGTAGGTACCAGCTACCGAGAACCGTGGCTGAGAAACCTTGCCTATTTTATGGCCAGTAACAGTACGGGAATGACAGCTTACCACTGACTTCACAGACCTCATGAAAATTCAAAATTCAGACTTCTCCACTCCCTCCAGAAGCCCCCGCACATGCTTACCAAGTGCTGGTAACAGTGGGGGCCACAAGGCTTGTTGTCAAGGGCCGTCTCCGTGTTCTTCCGCTTGTAAGTGTTGGGTGTGGCATGAAAAGCTGAAGAATAAACAGACAACAGCCAAACATGAAGTAAAACAGTTACTTTTTCATTCCTCCAGTTCCAAAGGAAAAAGGCAATTATACATCATCACACTTCTGCTAACACGTGGTTGACACTGTGGAACTTCCTTCACGCTCTTACTGAATACTCACCATGTATTTTCCTCAGCTCTCCCCCAGAACACCTGAGCCCTAATTATAAACATTTACTTGAGTCTTTAATGTCTCCATAGAAATAACTGATGTATCCTCTACACAGAAATGAGTTTCCTCTTTTCACCAGAAGAATCCTGACACCTACAACTTATTGATTTCTAAAGAAAGGTCAACCCTAGCTTGTCAAATGAGGGAACAGACTGGGACACCACTTGTTAAAAACCTGGGTTCAAAGACAGTGAGGACAGCCTCGGAAGTCAGTTTCTATGAATCACACACAATTCAAGAACCCAGGGGGAGCCTGCAGTCAGCACTTTCTGCAGGGAAAAATAGTAGTCAGATAAAATGGCTTTGGCAAGATATAGTGTTTGAAACTTAAGATGCCCAAATAACATAGCAGAGAGACTCACACTCCAGCACACTGGTGCCCTAACCAAGGATGAAAGCACAGCAGCTGGACTTGACAACCTGGGATGCTGGCTCCAGAGCACAAAGGCAAGTACCAGAAAAGCCCTACCCAGCATCACACACGACGCGAAGTAATGTGGATAAAAACAAGTGACAGATTCATGGAATAAATCATTCCAAAATATATATGTAAAAAGCCATACTTCTATCCATAGAACTTAAATGGGAAATGACGACAGACTGATGAGGAAAGGAAGAGAAAAGGAAAAACAAACAGTTATGCTTTTAAAGTGGAAATCCAAGGCTCAGGTCCCCGTGTCAAGTATGTGAGTTGCTTTTTCCCAGAATAAGAGTCTGATACCATATGACTTATTTCACCCTGGACTGGCATGGGTGAGGGCCCCTAAAATGTCAACACAAAGGCTGAGCACACGGAAGGTGAAGGTCACGTAAGGGGAAGGAGTTACATCCATCCAGACATAAGGTCATCATGAGCCAAAGGCACTTGTGGGCTTTGAGCCCGGATGTCTCCTCTAGCACGTGCTAGGTTTAGAGACTGATATTTTGCCGCAGTTCACGGAAGAAGACACAGATGTGTCTGTACACCCACACACACACACACACACACACACTCTGGTCTTGAGAGAGAAGGTGTCACTAAGTCAGGACTAAGTGACGGTACATGGAGTCGCAAAAGCGTCGGACACGACTCAGCAACTAAACAACAAAAAACGGCAGCAATAATCATTTCACTTGCGCTACGGGAAGAAAATCTGAAAGGAAAGAACAAAAGGAGAGTCATCAGATAGTCAGTGAGATAGAACCCTTACTTTAAAATGTGAGATTTACCTTAGGTAATATAAATTTAATAAGATTTCAATAAACACACCTAGACCCTTTAGACAAACTGATTCTAAAATTTACATAGAAAAACAAGAATGGCCAGGAGATCTCGGAATAAAACCCCCCAAACAGACAGACTCAAGGAACAAGACCCTCGGATCAGAAGCAGAGCCCAGGCCCTGTGGTGACCAGGACCAACTGCAGATCAGGGCAGCCCCAGAGGGACCTGCGGACAACGGTGGGAAACAGCAGTCCTGGACACGGGGGTGAGCTGGAGCCAAAATCCTAACAGAGCAAACCAAATGGGTCAAAGGGAGAGATGTTTTCAAAAAGTCTAAGCGTACTAGGGAAAAAGGTGAGACTCCCTTTAAAATCTTGGAGTAGGGAAAGCCAAATGATAGATTTAACTACTTCTAAAGGTTTTGTGTTTTTGTTTTGTTTTTTAAGTTTGCTACGGGATTTTTAACAAACTGGAAAGAAAACACTGCAATTCATCACAAAAAAACTAATTCCCTGAGTATATAAAAAACTTCAAGATATCAAAAAGACCACCAAAGCCAAAAGGATAAAAAGAGTTCAGAGAAAATAAAACACAAATCTCTTAATCATATAGAGAAATGCAAATTACATTGTGCTAGAAACCATTTTACTGATTCAATCAATAAGATCAAAGTCTGTTGTTTAACACACTCGGGTGGCTGGGCTCGAGGGAAACCGGCACTCTCACTCTGCTGATGGCTCTTTAAACTGGCAGCCCCCCACACGGCGGGTTGTTGGGCAGGACCTGCACGCAGCGGACCAGGCTACCCTGCGCCCGTGGGAGAGAACACACGGGCCCACCACGCAGGGCGATTCACGTGCGCCGTTCCCTGAGTGCTGACCTCCGGGGGCCGCATCTGACACGGGAGAGGACGGCGCAGCCGTCCAGAAAGGATTCAATCTGCAAACCTGAGTCCAGAGGGGGGGAGCCGAGTCCAACGGCAGCACGTGAACAGGGTGGCTGGAAAAGAATGTGTGTGTACAACATCTGCCGGAAGAAACTACAGAGAGACACAGAAGAACTAAAAGTGGAAGCAGCTCCCTTACAAGGGAGTGAGGACAGGGGAGACTTTCCTGGACAGCTCTGAATGCTATTCTGAAATACACGCGTGTAAAGGATGATTTTGAAAAAACAATAGCTAAAAACACAAGCCAGGTGCTATTATTTGAAGTATTTTGCACACAGAAGTAATAAATTTAATCCTCAAGACTGTATGTTATTCCTATCATACAAAGAACAAAAAGCACAAAATGCTATATTTAACGGGTATGTTTAGTCATTTATTTAATGACTTCTTTTACCCAAGAAAAACATATAGTGTGTGATCTTTTGTCAGAGTCAGGGTAAAGCAACGAACGCCTGCAGAACTGATAGGGCCTCACTGGGAGGAACGAGGGGAGCGGCGCGCGGCGCACCCGTCAGGCCAGGGGAGCCGGCCTCAGTAAGCACAGCCCCCGTCTCGCCCTCTCCCCAGCCTGAATGACGGCACGATGTGCAGGCTCAGGGTTCATCCAAATCACTCTGGAAGAGCGCAAGAAGATAACTCCTGTGATAACGTTTAAAAGGAGCGTCCTCCTGCCTTGGCTCATTTGTACAAAAAGGTTATCAAATGCTGCAGCCGCCAACAAGTTGGAGGGGACGTTCCACCGATTCCAAGAAGGGCTCCCACCAATTTTCTTGCTATAGTGATATCTGAATGCAATTTACAGTATTCTTAAGCAAGAACTGGACAATATTTTATAAAATGACCACGTGTAAGTAAGTAAAGGGGAATTAAATGCAATTCCAGACAACTTCCCTTGTGGCTCAGCTGGTAAAGAATCTGCCTACAATGCAGGAGATGGGTTCTATCCCTGGGTTGGGAAGATCCCCTGGAGAAGGGAAAGGCTACCCACTCCAGTATTCTGGCCTGGAGAATTCCATGGACTGTATAGTCTAGGGGATCACAAAGAGTCAAACACGACTGAGCGACTTTCTCTTCACTTCACCTCAACTACTTCAAGAGCTGTGTGAAGACAAGGCTGCCAAGCCCAAGTAAGGTATTTCATAACCCTACAATGGCTGGGGTAGCAAATAGCTGGCTTCTGCAACTATTAAAACTATCAAATCATCCATGTAAACTACGTCAGGAGCGTGGATAACAACAGCGAGGACGTGGAAGATACAATGATAATTCTCAAAGTCTACTTCAAGGTTTTCTAACTTAAGATAACTAAACCACTCATACTTCACACACACAATCATTTCCAGACCAAGATACGCATCACATAACAAATTATGTGCTATAAAAAGTAGATAGAGCAAAAACTCAAAATGAGGCAAGATGTAGTTGCTTGGGCAGGCTAATTAACACTACGAGGTACCACTGGACAGAGGGAAAAAACTACAAAAGGTGGACCCAGGAACTCTAAAAGGACAAAGCAACATGAGCCACCTTAGCACAGGGACAAAGGTGTTAGGCCACAGATGGCCAGCTGCTCAGAAGTCTAACAGAAAAAGCTAACCTGTATTAAGTAAACCCTTCTTATTAGGAACCAGGAGGTATGAAATGTATTCTCACAACGCATGCCTCCCAAGTCGCTGGTACTCTTTAAATTGTACTTAAACCTGGAAAATGTACTAAGAAACCTCATTCTCCAGCAGAATCAGAAAAATACAGGAGTATCATATGTATAAATTTCATTAAGAACATTTAATGCTTTACCTATATTCAAATGCAGGTGTTTTTAAAATCAACTTATTTAGAGGACCCTCTCCCCGACTCCAAACACCAGACTTAACACTCAACAGATAAGAACAGATACATAAACACCTTTTTAGCAGCCTGTGTGATCTCAGTACCCTTAGTAGGGTCCTAACTACTGAACTGCCAGGGAATTCCCTTTAGTCAATTTCTTATTTGACAAAACCTGTCCATCAGCATGGAGAATGTTGCTCTGGGCTACCAGCTAGTTCACAGTGGGTTTCATTACAAAACCAGCATAAGGTTAGCATGTACGGAAAAATCACTGGCCTGTATTCCAAGTTAGGGGAGACAGTAGTCCCAACTTAATATGTGCAAAAAGACTTCAGAGCAACCTCAAGCAACAAATTAAAAAATACCAATACTTTGATTCTAACATATTTTTCAGTCATAACTGTTAAGATTAAATGACAGATCCTAGTGGTAACAGATGACAACACTTTCCAAGTTGATTTAACACATAATTCCACAACAAAGATAGAAAATGAAAACGTACAATAACTGCACTTACGATGTAGGAAGCAGTCATATTTAAAACACCGCCTACAGAAAAGCGTATGAAACGAATGCAAGCTCTGCTCCCTCTGGACAGACTTGGCGTTCGGTCCGTCTATGTTGGGGGTGCACTCAGGAGGAAGTGCGCCCGGGAGCTGCTGCTCCGTGAGTTCTTTGTACCTGACGTCAACCAGAGAAAGGCACGTGAGGTGACACCAGAATCACATTCTTGAACACAGAAGTTTCCACAAGCTTTCTATGATTTACTTTGGATATTTTATCTTGCCTAAAACACAGAAAAGGGTCTGGCCTACAGCAATCTTCATTTAGATGAAGAGCCAATTACACATTACACATAGTATATCAAGAAACATTCACAGATGTTATTCAGATCTGTCATGAAAAATGTTATTATATTCATTAAAACAAAGCAATCATGGCAGTAAAATTTCTGTGGGTGTCCAGAGAGATTTCCTCCTACACGCACTCCTATAAATTGTGTGTGTGCGCACGTGTGCACACTCACGCACACTTCCATCTATGATGAACGCAGCCCAGGGTACCACAGACACACACACGTATCCGTCCGAGTGTCCCGCAGACACTGAACGCGCAGAGCAGCGGCTTCACCAGCTCCACCAGCTCCATCTCTAAAAACCAGAATGGTGAGTCACATGCCACACACAGCAAGGCCGTCTCCAAAGAGCAAACCTTACTTTTCCTTTAACTCTTCCGCTGTGCCCTTATCTGGAAACATTGAGGAAATAGCTTCAAAAATTTTATCAGAAGGAAATTTCCGAGGTGGACGGCTTTCTTTATCTAAACAGGGAAATGAGAAAGGAAAAAAGAATGAAAGTGAACAAGCTCACCAATGCTTCATTTTGCCTACACTTAATGCGGATTTCTCAAGAAATTACCAATTCTGTGTCTCTCTCACTTCTAACCTATTTTACAAGTATCTGGAATGCTGGTAGGTCAGACAAAACTCAAAATCAAACATGCAAAGTTTCAAGTGCACCGGGAGGCAGAAAAACCCAGGTTCTGATCCCAGCTCAGCACCGCCTGCTGCCGTGACCCTGCCCCATCACTGACCCCCGGCACGTGTCATCTGTGAAACGAGGGCCCACAGGATCGCTAAGGCACCGATTCTGAGAACAGGACGCTTCTCTGAAACTGCAACTTCCCCCAAAATTCTTCTATGCTGACTTCATAATGAGCTTTGTCAAGTCTCTTCCAACCCCAGCTCTAAGTTGGGACCCTCTAATTTCTCTGGTGATCCGTAATTAGTGTGCAAGTTACAGCATGTGCCCTGGGGTCAGTCAGAGCTGGTTTCCAAAACAGAACTTTCTGGGTTCTCTTTCTTCCCAATGCTGTGATCTTAAGTTACTTCACCTCACTAAACCCATCTCAACTATAAAGTGGATCTGAGGATAAAATCCACTTTATTCCATATGGAATATTAGGAGGATTAAATGTCTATATACATATAAAGTGATATAAATTGACAAGTGTATGACCTGCATATAGTCAAAAACTGATGTTACATATTACAGTAATTACGATAATTGTCTAGGGAAACCCAAAACCTGTACATTCCTTTGCTAGCCAAGGAAATAAAAGACTCACAAGTGTAGGATGAAATGTTACAAACAGTATTTTAATTTTGATTATACTACCCCTGATGTGATATTTAACAGAAGAAAAAAGAAGGGAAGTTTACCTGTACTCTATTTTTTTGAAAAACGCTGTTATGGCTACACACAAACCTAACAAGACAGATGTACCTTCTCGACTCTCCTCTAGATCTTTCTGTTTTTCTTCTCTGTCATCAGGATCCTCTCCATCATCATCATCATCATCGTCATTGTACTGACCAAGAGCGTTCACCAGCTCCACAAAAATTTCATCATTTATAAACCCACATTCTGAAAGTCATGAAATCAAATATCAGATACACACAGAAGTACACCATGCTTTTTTCTAATTTGTAAGAAACAACTGCAGCATATCAATCAGCACTGTAACACCACAATTATTATAAAATTTGGGAGAAAGGTCATTTCCAGGACTGGCCTAAGGCAAAGCTGGAAGAAGAATTTACCCTCAACACCAGTCATTTTCACAAGTCTCCAGTGCCGGAGACCACAGCCTAACTCTCCAGAAACTAAATACGGCCTTCGCCTCCTTCTAAACAACGTATCCACCAGACTGCGCTGTCCACTTGTGAAGAGACCGAGAGGCTATTACACACCACCCGCCTGCCAGGCACTTTAACGGTTCTCCTGTTAAAGCACGAAGCTGTGATTCTAATGACAGGACTTTCAGGTCCTGTGGTGGCCTAGCAGAGAAAGTCATTTTGATCACAAGGCCTTTTGGAGTCCATGTTACATAAGCAGGGCTCTAATCCTAACCCATTTCATTGCTAAAGAATCTTAAAATCTATATACCTTGAAACAATTCTATTTAATTTGCATGTGATTGACAGCTTTTTAATAACCAACTATGCATAATTTCCAAGTGGCAAATACAATCCTTCAATTTAAAAATAAATAGGGAAAATACTGAAAATTTTAGCCCAGGCCAATCCAGCAGTTTTAATTTTTAAAAAATCTTTTTCATACTGACGTTTGAAAAAACAAATCAAAATATCAATTCTCTGGCCCCTTTTCCAAGAGAATAAACACATGCCTCACCTCTATCCCCGTGTACTTTTCCATCATAATTTTTTATTAGTTCTTCAATGAAAGTCCCATCCTGGTCTAAAACTTCATCCCCCATGTATGGAATGTTATGTAAAACAGTTTCATCTTCCACCTAAAAGTGAAAAAATAAATATATTTAAAAAGTAGACACATCTTAAGTTTTTTAAAAGCAAATGTAATATAACTGAAATACAGTATTTTTTCATAAGCAGATGTCCATACCCAGTTTTCCAGATCTAAAATAATAGCTGACTCTAAAAGCTACAAAGAAATAAATGATGCTTCTCATCAATATCTGAGAAAACTGTTTACAGGAAAAAAACTTAAGAAAAAATACTGTATTATGGAATCAGTCACTACAATTTACCATCACTTCATGTCCCTCTGAGACAGGAACACGCCACAAGTTACAGTGTGGCCCATCACCCATTTGAAGACGTGTTCCTGCTTCAGACATTTAAAAGCATCTCAGGGTCGACAAAATACAGCTTATCAAAGCCAACCATAAATAACAATGCCCCAAAAGGAAAAAAACTAATTAAGTGAGGATTTCCAAACTTCACTTGATCAACTTATTGACAGCCAACATAATAAATTCTAGGCACGTAAAATATAGATGGTTCATTACAGGTTATGCCAAAAGGATTTACTCTCATTCATAAAATAGGAACATTCTACAATAACAAAATGCTTCAACGCTATGAACAAGACATATCAAACCTGATAGTGCTAATAAAGATGACAGATGAGATTATATCAAGGTTTGGAAGATACCAGGGAAGAAAGAGGGTTCTGGTTGAGCAGGAAAGGGCTAGTCAAAGAAAGTTCAGAGAGGACACAGGACTTCAAGAAAACAAGGGACAGGAAGCTGATGTTCTTCGGGGAAGAGAACTTTCAATAAAAAAAGTTAGAGAGTAATTATAGATAAAGACACAACCTTTCTGAAGTCCGTATCTAAATAAGGAGACTAATTTAAAACAAGGATAGGTCTCAGTCTGAAGAGGCCTTTGAACAAGGTATTGATTATAAACAGAATTTTAGAAAGAAATTCTGATAACAGAACAGACTGGCTAAGATTGAAGAGAGGAAATGGCAACTATTTAAGTGTGAGGTGCCTCAGGCTGGCCCATGACTGATACAGAGGAACAGGCTGGGAAAAGGCCGGGACACACAGGAGCTGCCAAGTAGGAACACACAGGAAATAGGAAAAAGCAGGGAATTTTTCAAACAATTCCTACATAACAAATCTAGGGCAGGTGCAGAGTTCATAAAGATAATGGTACCTTTGACCAACAAAGAAAAGGCAGACTGGGAGGAAAAGTGCACATGGGGTATAAAATGAAAATGTACATGTTAATACACTGTTCTATTCAGAGTCAACCTCATATACAACTACTGAGTCTAGCTGCCAGCACACCTCACCAGCACTAAACCCCACTTAAAACTGGGAAAGTTCATTATTTTGGACACAAGCCAAAATTAGATGACAGCTGGCTATTTTTTGTCTTCACAATTACATCCATAAAACCTTTGCACTGTAGGACATACCCTAGCCATAAAAAAGAGTCTGCCTAATCTGGCTTTCATCACTAGCAAAACCCATGTCTGATTCATAAATAATACTGACAACTTCGGAGGAGGAGATGAATTACGACTGGAGGGTTGATAGAGACACACTACTATCCATAAAACAAGAGGGACCTATACTCAATACCTTGTAATAATCTATAAGGAAAAACAATCCAGAAAGGAATCAGTTTGCTATGCACTTGAAACTAACACAACAGTATAAACTGACTATACTTCAATTTTTTCAAATGGTTAAAAAGATTTATTGCCAAGTTTAAAACACTATATTCCTTCAGAATTTCAGTCTGTGAAAATATGAGCCCTCTCAGAAGTTCTTGCAACATGATTCTCAAACCAAATGTTTTTGAATAAAGCCTTAAATACACAAATCTACGCAATGGCAAAAGAGAATCTCAAGTTTACCTTTAAGCCTCCACTGAGAAAAGTTACTGAGGATGTTATAAACACCTATTTATTGAAAAATCTAGCAGGCAATTCTCTAAAGTAGGCTCACCAAGGACTTCCATCAAGATTTCAATAGCCCTATTATTTTATATAGCAAGTAAACTATAAAACCATGTATTTTTAATTTGACAAAACAAGTCAAGAATGCACACTTTAACTTCTCTTTTGTTCCATCCTCTCCTTGATCCTACTTCCATAAAGAATTAAATACTAGCATTTCATAACAAAAGCTATTGTGCCAGTGTTATCTGTGGAAAAATAACCTTATACTGAGACTATTTCATAGTGTAATTATCAATTAATAACATGCTGCCTAAAATTGTTCTAAATAATAAGTTCTCACTTAACAAAATCTCAAAGTCAGACTGAGATTACAGGATACTAACATACTTAAGAACAAGAACTATAAGCTTCATCTTTTAAATATATTTTAAATCCCAGGTATGGTTTTTGCTTAATACTTTCCCTTTGGAGGGCTTCCATGGTGGCTCAGATGGTAAAGTGTCTGCCTGCAGTGCAGGAGACCCAGGTTCTAACCCTGGGTTGGGAAGATCCCCTGGAGAAGGAAATGGCAACCCACTCCAGTACTCTTGCCTGGAAAATTCCATGGACTGAGGAGTCTGGTAGGCTACGGACTATGGAGTCGCAAAGAGTCGGACATGACTGAGTAACTTCACTTTCACTTTCCCTTTGGAGAATGTTACTTAAAAGAAGTAAATAAAAGCAAAAAAAAATTAAAAAGGACTAAGAGCAACATCAACACAGCTTAAAAATACATATATTAACCAGTTTAAAAAAATTACTCCAAGTGTTCCCATTTCAATAGCTATTTTTACTTATACTATCTTGAAGTATTTCTACAAACAAAACTAGTGGAGGTGACAGAATTCCACCGGAGCTATTTAAAATCCTAAAAGATGATGCTGTGAAAGTGCTACACTCAAAATGCCAGCAAATTTGGAAAACTCAGCAGTGGCCACAAGACTGGAAAAGGTTGGTTATCATTCCAATCCCAAAGAAAGGCAATGCCACAGAATGTTTACACCACTGTACAATTGCACTCATTTCACATGTGAGCAAAAACATGCTCAAAATCCTTCAAGCTAGGCTTCAAACATAGACAGCATATTAAAAAGCAGAGACATTACTTTGCCAACAAAGACAAACTCTGCCATCTAATCAAAGCTATGGTTTTTCCAGGAGTCATGAATGGATGTGAGAGCTGGACTATAAAGAAAGCTGAGCACTGAAGAATTGATGCTTTTGAACTATGGTGTGGAGAAGACTCTTGACAGTCCCTTGGACTGCAAGGAGATCCAACCAGTCCATCCTGAAGGAGATCAGTCCTGGGTGTTCACTGGAAGGACTGATGCTGAAGCTGAAACTCCAATACTTTGGTCACCTGATGCAGAGAAACTGACTCATTGGAAAAGACCCTAATGCTGGGAAAGATTGAAGGCAGGAGGAAAGGGGGACGACAGAGGATGAGATGGTTGGATGGTGTCACCAACTCAAAGGACATAAGTTTGAGCAAGCTCCGGAAGTTGGTGATGGACAGGGAAGCCTGGTGTGCTGCAATTCATGGGGTTGCAAAGAGTCAGACACAATTTAGTGACGGAACAACAAAATCTTGACTTACCTTGACATGAAAATTATGCTTTGGTTAAAAGAAGTAATTACCAAATAAGAAGACACATTATTTACATACCATGAAATTCTGCTGTAGAGGAGACCAAGAATACATTATTGGTACTGAAGCAACTGCATTCAGAGTCTTTAATGGGATGACTTGCGTTGGAAAATCCAAGTCACTGGTCACTGAACACTAGAACAGAAAAAATAGAATTGACTCCTAAGAATAAAAGGACAACCTGAAGCCTCAGTCATCATATTATAAAGAGATGCTGCCTACTTACATCATTTTAAAAAGTAAATTTCTTTACCTGAGACAGTAAGTTGGTAAAAACCAAAAAGCCATTCTCTCCTCCTTTACTTAGTGACCAAAAAAGCTTCAGATTTTGAAAATTTTCAAAACCTTCCAACACCTCCCATATTTACCAGTACCAGTAAGAATCAAATATTATATTTATGTTGGCCTCAGATTAACTGCTCTTTGCTTTCACCATAAATTTCCTACCTCACTGCTTAATTTTGCTTACATCTCAACCACATGAAACAATAACATAAATCTTACTAAATAAGAATTTAGAAACTTGTTAGGTTCACCTTTATCTTTACCTTCCCTTTTTAAAAAGTCAAGTGTCTGCTGATATTATCAGATGATACACTAATATAAAAGGGAGTAGATGTGAGTTTCAATCACAACAAAATGGATTCAAATTAATTCTGCAGAAGTGTAATCCCTAAACTATTAATAACAACAGCTGATGTCATTAAGCACGTTCTATGTGCTAGGCACTATTCTAAACACTTAACATGTCTCATATCAGTCCTCATCACAGCGCTGTAAGATGGGGACTATTCTTAGTGCCCATTTTACAGGTGAGAAAACTGAGAGAAAGGATACATAACTGGCCCGAAGTCAGACATGAGTCAGGGCTAGAACTTAAGCCCAGAAAGTCTGACTCTGGAGTCCCTCTTCTTACCCAATACACACACTGTCAGGATACCACATCTCTAATACCAGTTAAGTGCGTATATTCCCCTGAAACATTATACCGTATTTCATCCAATTTACAATGACATGAATTTTAAAGCACATCATTACCTTCTGTATCATTAAGAAAATAATGTTGCCAATTAAACTATAACACAATACTTTATCATAGTGACTCTAAGATGCATGCCAGTTTCAGATGTTAAAATGTTTAGAAGTTTGCATCTTTCACTTGATGAAATACGGTAAAGATCTGTGTCCAAAGACCACAGCACTTCACCCTGTCTAGGAATCCAGCCTCTCTTAAGGAGCTCCAAAACCCATGGTCAGGTCTCCAGAGCCATCTCAAAAATGCCCTTGACAAATAATCCATGAAAACAGAGCAAAAAGAAGTAGAATTGAAGTAGTAAAATGAAACCAAAAAAGTCATATCTATACGACACACATAATTATTAAGTGTTTCATTTTTATCAAAGAAGATTTAAAAATAGCAGGGCTAGATTTGGTGAAATCAGAGTGGAAGTCTTTGGCCTCCAGGCCCACCTGGCCCTCAGCATGTCCTCAGGCCAGGAGGACAATCTTCCAATAGTCACAGTCACCCAGCACAAAAACAGTTCCTTCCTCAGTGGAAGGGAAGGTTTAAAGATAGAACAGTTAGGAAAAACTGTGACAGTGGTTAATCCATTAATTTGCTTTCCAAAAGGGCAAAGATCAAAGGTGACACTAGAGAGCTCATGGCTCAAGTAAGTGAGACAGTGTGAACAGTGACTAAGCCCCAGAACCCGCAATCCTCCCCGTCTCCCCCCTGGCCTCTGATACCATCCCTCATGCGTCCGTCCAGTAATAAGAGCAGTTAACATTTATTGAGCACGTACTATGTTGCAGGCACTGTGCTAAGAGCTTCATGTGCATTATCGTAACCACTCCTCATCTTAGCCTTTGGCATCGCGACTGCACCATGAGGAGGCAACTGAGGTGCAAAGAAGTTAAATAACTTGCCTGGTCAGAAAGACAGTCAACTGCCAAGCCAGGATGGAAGCCTCAGTCTGACTGCTACACCCGGGAGCCTCGTCCGTACACTCACTCCAGCCCTTCCCGGGATGCTCGTGCCATGGGTGCTATACGCCGAGCATCTTCTCCCCCACCTCCTCCTCTTCCCCTCTTCCTACCACATCTTCATTCCTTCTTCTTAAGTTACTTAACCAGCTAACAGTGGGGCAAAGAATGGCTGAAACTACAGAATAAAGTGATATACACTGTCCAGCGGTTTTAAGTTCAAAACAATTTCAGTCCTTGCAAAACAAATTGGAGTTTTTGAATTTTGTTTTACACGTGGTGGAGGCAAATTAATTCAGTGACTTTAATTCAGAAGACTGGTCCCCTTTAAAGCCTGGGGGACAAGGGGGAGCGGCTGCCTCTCCAACTCTGGCAAACCCAAGGTCACACTCAGAGGAGGAGGGAGAGCTGCGTGTCCTACTCAACCACCAGACGGGAGGGGCACGAGCCCCGCCCCGCCGGGCTGCCCGGCGTCGTGAGGATGCTGAGTCCACTGAACGAGGTCACGTCCCCGTGAACACACAGAGCTTAGAGAAGCGCAGAAAATGAGATGGCAGAGGCTGCAGCACTAGGTGCTGTCTCCCCCCACACCTGCCACACCCTACCACCTAGACCTCAATTCTCAGCCCTCAGTGTTACCAAGGGGCTGGAGATACGCCCTCTGAAGGCAGAAGTGGCTGCGACAGCGCGTGGTGCTACGTCTGCCTCGCAACAACACTCAGCACAGTGTCTCAAAAAAGAGTAGGCACTCAAAAAATGTTCCCGGAATGAACCGACTGCATTTGCTGACTTTTCCCCGATGGAGACTTCGACTTCCATTTCTTTTAAAGCTACGAGAACACCTAAGTAACAAATCGAAGGTCTATACCCACCTCGTTATCTATGCATTATCTCTAGAAACTCTATCCCATTCTTTAACTATTAACTAAAAACCATATCCCTTTCGTTTATGAAATAATATTCAAATGCAAAAGCATTTGCTGGTAAAACAAGTTTGGGAATTCTTATTCATTGACTTACAGGAAAATTACTCAAAAATCCCAGTTACTTACCAGTAACTTTTTTTCTTTGAAAATGTATCATCCTTGACAGTTTGTTATCAAGTCTCACATCACTCAGAGGACTGAATAGGACTTTGACCTCCTGGGTCTCCACAGCCTTTTACCTCATCAAAGCCTTGGGCTCAGGAACTCACTAGGAGACCTATATATCAACCAATGAAATTCTCTAATTCTAGGTCCAACTTGAGGATCACACAAGGAAGCTGTTGCAGGTAATCCATCAACGATGGTAAAGAAAGAAAATGACTACATGAGTTATCAAGGATGCTACATTTTCAGAGAAACACAGCTTACTGGTAAGTGACCAGGTTCCTCTGAGGATGGATAGACTTACATCAACCAGCTGGTACAATAGGCGACTGTGTGGCTGGACCACTGGGAGCTGGAGAGGGAAGTCAAGCCAAAAATAGGAGTTGTAGGAGTACACAACCAAACTGAGACTCTTGGCAGAAGGCTGGTTCCAAGTAAAAACTGTGTTATGGAAAATCGTAGAGGGAAGAGCAGGTGAGTGGCCTGCAGGGAAGGGAAAGAAATTAACACACCCTACTACGTGCCGAGCACTGTGCTAGACTTTACCAAAGTTAACTTCTTTAAAATTCACCACTACCCTAGGAGGCAGGTATGACTCCCCCTCTTACAGTGGGACGTCCCAAAGGGCATGGCCACAGCCGTCCGGACTCTGAACAGTCTTTACATTAGGAGGGTTGAGGCCAGCTTCCGTACAGTGAGGGGAAAAAATACACTCGGTTAACCAAGTTAAAAATACTCTTGGATCCTGGTTGGTCCCCTTAATTCAAGCCAGAGACACAATGAACTGTTGACATTGTCTAATATCCTTTAGCTTTTCCGAGCGAAAACAATAAGAACTGTCTCACATCTAAAGTGCAGGAAAGAAAGTATTGGCTGCCACCCAACTCCAGGGGAAAGCTGAGGGTGATTTCTGAAACTACTCATATTCCTCACGGTTTCAGCAGAGACAAGATGATACACCAAGTTTTAAATTAGCTAGCCCTCTGGTGAAAATGATAGTGTACATAACTTAATTTCAGACTGCTTTCATGTGAAGGAAGTACTGAAGAGAAAACTGGAATGAGGTTAAGTACCAAGTTTGGGTCAAGAAAAGCTCACAGCAGAAGTGAGCTCCTAACAGGGGTTAGAAGGATTAGGAGAAGGGTGGCTAGAGGAGGGAAGGGTGGTCAGAAATCAAACATCCTGATGAGATCTTGACACAAAGACCTTTACAGTTAATAAAAGCAGCTAATCAAGGTCGTGGGAGCTAAGGAATACAAGAGTGGTTCAGACCAGACTGTAAATTATTTCCTGTTCTGGTGCTGAATATGTGTGCTGCAGAGCCGCCCAGACTAGAGGAGAAGCTCCGCCTAGCGACACGAGGCTCCTGCTCTGAGCTCACTTGAGAACAGAAAGATGTCATCCTACAAGCATCCTCTGGGCGGGACACGGGGGCATATATAGCATCTCACAGAGAACAGGTAACAACAATTACCTTCACATTACCTGTGAAGGGCAATGGCAGGATATTGGGACCTTAAAGCTCCTCCCTGCATCTGAGCTCCTGAGTGAGGAGACCACAGATCTGTAAACCTAGTTAGTATAGTAACTGTTAGAAACCCAACTCTGGTCTGAGTCTGAAGGGGGCTGTAAGGGTAAATAGTCCCCTCTTAATCTGCAGTTCCGCTAAAATCCTACAGATCAGAAGCAGAACAATTAACAGTCACAGGACAAAAGTTGGCAGGACCACAAAAACACCCAACACAGCGTGTAAGGCAGGTAACCAGAGTCCTGCTTGTCCGTGAGAGGCAAACTCAAGTACCTAATTCAGTAAGGGTCCTATGAGAGGTAAATAAAGATCACTTCTATCACTGAAAAAAAAAGGAAAGAAAAGAAAAACTAAGAAGCAGAACAAAGAATAAAGCAGGTTTCCATCAGCTGGGGCAGCAGGGGTTGAAGTGGAGCCAGGACAGTCCCAGGACCTCGGTCTCAGAAGCGCGAGCTCTGCGCTCAGGTGCCGAGCTTGCTCCGTGGCCGCCAGACAGGCCAACTCTGCTGATCTTTGCAAAACAGAAGCATGACTCCCCCCAGCTGCTCACAGATTCATCATTTAGTGAATGACGCTAAAACAACAGAGCTAAACAGAAAAAAATCAAAAACGAAATCTCCCCACTTACTCTTTATACAACAGGAAACTCCTAATAGGGTAAATGATGTTAAAACACAAAAATGAAAACAGAACTAGAAGGAAAGATGGGTAATCTATCATCTTGAAGTGAAGAAAGGCTTTGTCAGCCTTAAAGAAACACAAAAATCAAAAGAAGAAACTCTAATTAACTACACATACATTTAAAACTTCTGTACAACCAAAATATATCAGAAATAACATCAAAATGGGGAGAAAAAGATCTGCAGAACAGATTAAAACCTAGTATTTATAATATAAAGTCCTTAAAAATCATAAGAAAAAGTTCAACCCAATTTTAAAAGATCTGAGCCCATAACAGCCAACTCATAAAAGAAATACAAACAAACAACAGATACTTAGTTTTGCTGAAAAAAGGAAGGCAAGCAAACCGCAGTAGTGTTTTACCTATCACACTGACAAAGGTTAACATTTTACGTTGGGAAAACAGAGAAAGCCCTACTATTATGAGTTGGTGAAGAGTGTAAACAAAAAACTTTTGGGGATCAATTTGTTAACATCTATTAAAATGTTATGTACACATATCCTCTTGACCTAGTAAAACATTTCTAGAAACTTATCCTACAAACTTACTCAAAAGATGTGTAAGAAGAATACTCACAGAAATGCTAACTGCAAAAGGAAAAAATAAAAACCTAAGTGTTCATCAGTTATGAACAGGGCAATCAATTATGGCAAAGCCACGGGACCAGGCACTTGCACTGGTGAAGAATTGTAAAGTGACGGCCCCAAGTAGCAGACATGTTTTATCTGGGAATAATTTTTTTTAAATAAAATACATCATCATTATTACTAACATGTTACAGAAAAAGAAATCTGAAAGAATCACAATCACAAGGGTTCAACTACAGGGTCCTTTGTCTCCTGTTTCATATATTTCTGTGTTACTTGAATTTTTACAGTTAATATTTTATAATGATCTCCTAATTAAGAAAAAGATTTTTACAAAATTTCACTAACCCACAGATATTCCCGGGGGCTTCCCTGTGGCTCAGATGGTAGAGAATCTGCTTGCAATGCAAGAGACCCAGGTTCGATCCCTGGGTCAGCAAGATACCCTGGAGAAAGGAATGACAACCCATTCAAGTATTCTTGCCTGGAGAATTCCATGGACAGAACTCTGGTAGACTACAATCCATGGAGTCACAAAGAGTCAGACACAACAGAGCAACTAACAACACACAGATATTCACATTAGCTGGTAAGAAAGTACCTTATCAATTGCCAAGGTAGCTCATGAAATCTACCCATCCCTCCCAAAAGGTACTCAAATTATATACTTTTACAAAATCTAGTAAGAGCAAACAAAACAGAATCCTAAGCAGTGGATTTGTCAATCCATAATATCAAGCTAAATTATGACAGAAGTTCCAGGCCTAAAAAGTGTTATTTCTTCAGAGCAATAAACAATTTTTAACACTGTAGACTAGACAAGCATTTCTTTGGGCTTTGGTTCATTCTGTTTGTTTTTAAGACAATTGTCAAAATTTGGTTTTGCATTTTGAGAAGAGACTTTGATCTTTGTAATAATCAATTTAACAATTTTTAAAACCCAAACTGTATACACAGTGTTCTCACAGAAAAACAGCAAATTAAACACAACTTCTGCTAATTAAACACAACTTCTGCTAGTTTATTTCAGATCACAAAATAAATATTTGATATTTTTGAAAAGTTCACTTTTAAAGTTAAGATATATCATCTTAAGTTTCAAATATGAACTCAAACGTAAGTATATATCTTTAATATACAGTAATAAAATAGAAACTCAAACAACATACGTGATCTTTCTTTTCTTTAAATGGTCTTTTTGTAAAGCATAAAATGCTTATATTAGCTTCCTTTCAAAAGAAAAGTAACACCTCCTTATGGTTACTGAAGTAACGTCCCATCTAGTTCCACTGAAAGAAAGCCAGAAAGAAAGCGAAGGCTGTCATGATTTGAAAAAGTTACATGGGCAGGAAGGACTGGCAGAGTTAATACAAGACTCAACCAACTAAGGGTTAAGAGAGACAGACAGCAGCAGAAAGCAACTAGAAACCAGTTCCTTGAGGAAACAAGAAAGGACGGATATGCTCAAGCTGAGAGTCAAGACACTCACATGGGAGCACCCCTCACCTCTCTCTAAGACATGAGAAAAAGGGCCCAGCTCCTTGAACACTTGCTCAAATGCTGAGCAGGACACACTGGTCCTCTAACGCTCAAGTTCACAAAGGAGAGAAAGCACGCGACTGCGCTGGAGTGAGGAGTAACAAGATGCCAGTACACACTGGGTACACCAGCATGTCATTTTTCTTTGCATACAGTAATTTCTATTTACAATCAACTGACAAAAGTACATGACCATGTCAATAAATGATGCAGTCAAGTGTTTACAGGTAAACAAGTTTCTTCCCCTTCAATAAAAAATAAGCCCAAACTGCAAACTCATGAAAGAACTCATATGTCCTGCATTACAAGAGAAGCCTCCCCCTACAAAAAAAATTCATTTGCGAATATCAAGTGACAGGTGATGAACTTAAAATTCTAAGATATCACTAGGAAGAGCAAACCTATATGTATTGAAAAGTCCAGTAGACTTTTAGTTTTCCACGAATGTGAGAACCTGGGGGTCCTTCTGATGCTGCTTGTATGTTAAACATTCTTAAGAAGCCCCACTCCTTTCATAAGTAAACAAGACACAGAATTCTTACAAGAACACTACATTCTCCTGGAAATCTAAAAATGCATATTGGCAGGATATTTTTAAACTACTACACCAATCACACCAGTTGCCCAGAAGATGGACATCATTTGAGAAAGCCTCCCTTTCAGTCACAACTTGTACAAGTAAAAAAAAAAATCTTGATATGAAGAATCAATGAAGAGGAAAAGTGCCTTGTGGTTTTTAGCAAGAAACAGAAAACGTACAAAAAGAAATGCATTAGTAAGAACTGCAAGAGGAACTCAACCAGCTTCTTCATTAAAACTGGAAAAACAGACACACTACAGAGCATGGCCACTAACATACAGGCTTAGAGAAGATAGAGTTCTTTACTGACTGATAAGACAAAGTAATGATGTTACCAAGAAAGAAGTTTTTGATAAACAGCCACATGTTACAGCAATATGGTGTATATCCCTTGGCCTGTAAGTATCATTTAATAACATTTTTATGCTGAGCACTCCTTAAAAAAAGATAAACTGAAGCGCAAAGGAAATAAATGTAAAGTATATATATTATAGTCACTATCTTCAAGAAGTCAGGAGTATTTTCTAAAAGAAAAAACAGACATACTCTGTACTAAAATCCTGTGGGCAACAGTTTAGGTTCTGCAACTTCAACACGAGCCGCGAGTCTCCTAAAAGCACTCGTGAAGGAAAACAGCAGACTAAAGATGTGGCTGCAGGTCAACTGCAGGGCTCCTTGAACCCAAGTCACTTCATCAGATCAGAAAGTAACCTTGTCAGATTTTCTTTACTAAAATAACCTAGATAAAATTGGTCATTTTAAAACTGAGCGTATCACCTACCTTCTACAAGTACAAAAGGGAATAAAGTATTTGAGTGAATGACTGAAAACTGTCAGTGAATCATCATCATGCTCCAAGAACTTAAACTGAAGACAGCCCTCTTATAAAGGATGAGTTTATAAAGATAAGGACTTAATTAAAGCAGTGTCACAACAGCACTTAACAAATGTTCAAAGAAACAGATTTTTCAGGTGTCTGGGTCAACAGGGCAGTCCCAAATTCTGCCAAGCCTTCAAGCCTACTGCAAAGAAAGTCTTTGCAAAATAGGCTAACTTACCTATTTTCTCCCTGCTTCTGACCTAGTTGACTCCAACTTTCAAAGCATAAAAAAGAAACTGATCTATTTTGGAAATGCTCAAACTGAAGAAAAACTAAACAGAGATAGAGTCTTATCTGAAAAGTAAGGAGACTAGACAGAGATCATTAAAGTCCTTTCCAGCCCTGAAGTTCTATTACTTACTATAATAACACCGAAAAGCTTATCACAAACTATATAAATCTTTAGCTTCCAAAAGTCAGTGATGACGGTTTTAAAGGGGGTGGGTGGCTAGGAGGAGTATAAGATGAATCATTTGAAGCAGAATCAGCTGTCAAGAGACGCTCAAAAACAAGCGAGCCTGACCAGGTCAGAGCTCCAGGCAACAAACCCTGAACCCTGAGGCTAGGGGTTTCTTTCCTCCTTTTCCTTCCTATTTTGTGAAAATATTTCTTCTCAACCAGTATGGAGTACTAAGTTTAAAAACCACTTGTTTTTATCAAAATACTAATTTCTTCTTACCATTTGTCCCATAAGCTCAATAAAAAGTTAGGTATCTTTACATTCAATGACTTTTATCTCTACTAACAAAATTAAAAGCAAAATTCAATTAGTAAATATTCATTTGAATAAACTATACTCTTTGATTAACACCAAAAATTGTATCATGAGCAATTCCAGTTGTACATAAATAACGAACTTCAATAATTTCTTAATGTGTCTGAGCAAAGAGTACTCTTTCAGGCCCACATCAGATCACTAGAGCAAGGAAACTGACTTTAAGCCCTCTAAGTTACGTTTCCTCACCCGGGAGTGGAAAAGGGGCAACACAGCCATCACAGTGATCAAATCACAACAGACCTAGTGCCCTGCCAGAAATCACCACTGCTGCGACTTTTATTATCAAGGCAGGCCGGGCTTTTGGCAGCATTTTGAGATTTGTAATGGGTGGCAAAAACAAGTGTTCCATGCATTTCCTACTTTATTTCTTCAAATTTCTAAGATTTTTCTCTCTGGGGAGAAAAAAACAGAGGTTTCTTTTTCCTTCACTTCAACACTTTCAGAACATCACCAGACAAAACTTGCCAAAGAGCTAGTGAGAGGCCACACCCTGACCCTTCGAGGGTGTTCTCACCAGCACAGAAGGGGTCTCCTTCACCTTCAGTTACAAAATATTTAGTGCACTTTATTTACATATGTACAGTAGTAAGTACATATTAATAAGTCATTTACCTCAACGCGTAGGTCCTGACCTGTTCCATGTGACTGGAAGGTGTTAATACTTTTTTTCATATAATACATTTTATACAACTGCAAATCAGAGCTTAAAGAGCTGTCACCCGACAAAATTTATAAATAACTAAGAATCATCCCAAGCCATTTTTCACCATCAAGACCATGAACATCATCACTAAAACCACTTCTAGGACCATATCTGTAGCACTGACCAGTCCTTGAAGCCAGTCCATCACATGACCTCAACAGGCCTCATATGACAGCAAATTACTGCTTAATTATCATAATACCATATTAAAAATGTCTACTCGTTGAAAACATCATTTTAGAACAAATTCATTCCATTGTTTAAATGCATCCCATGTTTAGACACCCAGGTCAACAATCATCTACTCCGTGGTGTAATTTAAATTTCATCTCACTTTCTTCCCTCTGCTTCCATGCCCGTTCAGGTAGCATTTCTTATCATATGCCATGTCTTCCTGTATAAAACTGGCACTTAAGTTGAAACAACTTAACCAAAATCCTACTGATTGGTTCATACTGTGTAAGTTTCTGCCATTTTCTCTTCATCTTGCTACTACTACATTTTAAAGTGTTACCTCATTATAAACCTACCATAGATTTACTGCCTTCCTTGGAAAACAATAATTTTTTGGAGTGATTAAGATCTACTTCATTCATCCAAAAAAATGCTATTAACAAATGAAATTCTGACCTCTCAACCCCAAGTTTTGAAATTCCCAGTGAGCCTTAGAATTTAAACAAAATGTGTTATAAAATGCTTGTTAACTCCATGAGTATGCATGAAAAAGAAACATTCTTCCAGCATGGCTAATTCATAAGAAGAGGGAGAAAAAAAAGAAAAGTGTGGGTCAGAAAGCCGTGCTCTAACTTTTGATCTGATGAGGACATTTAAGAGTATTTTAAGTTCTTTTTTAATGAATAGTCTTATAAAGTCTAGGGATCTATCTAATAACAGTGAAAGTAGAATTCTAAACATAAGAGCTCTGTTACAGGAATAACTAGAAGCCATTAGCAGTTGCACATTAAAGAGAAACAGCAATAAAACAAGGGACATCCGAGGTCAATGGTTCCCTCTCAATAACCAACCAACATTCCAACAGCAAAAACCAAAATGCACTGATAATTTGAACAGCGCATGAGTTCACCAACCTCCCTGGTCCCGCGCAATGAGCTCACAGAAGTCAGGATATGCACAGGCTGGATTCTTCGCTGTTTCCACTCTTGGTTTAAGATTTCTGTTCTTTCCAAAATTTTCTGACGATTGGAACTAAACATACTCTTTTAAGAAAAAATGAAGGAGAGAAGAAAAGAAATTGTTCATTGTTAGAAAATTTGTAACATCTCTAATGAAGGTTAAAATTGCATAATTTGTCAAAAGTACCAGGGATATTCCTTCAAAAGCATACGGATTTTACACTAAAATGTGGCTTCCCACATTCAAATAATACAAAAACACAACATCTATTATTTTACTGAGAGTAGAAGGGGAACAAGAAATCATTTTTGTCCTTTGTCAACTGTGTACATATCTTTTTTAATTACAAAGACTTCAGGAACACAGTACCATGAAACACCCCTTTATGCTTGGATCCTAGGTCTTGTCATGCAGTGCACAAAGCTATACTGAAAAGATGGTGACAGCCAAGTAGGCTGAATTAGACTAAAAACTTATCCTTTCACTATGCGCATGGTATGTTTTTATGTTAGTTAAGACAGACCAAGGACCTCAACTTCCAAGCTTCCGTGTCTCTTACAGTAAAAAGGCCACTTTCCCTCTCACACTAAAGCTTATCTTGAGGGCTGTGCCGCGTGCTCCCAGGAGGCAGAGGGTACCTTGACTTCGTCAGCGCGCCTGAATCTCTTGAGCTGCCGCAGGCGCATGTACTCTGACTTTACGCGCTTCCGCCAACACACTGGTCCCTTCTCAGACTTCTTCCCAGTCTGGCCCATGATTATTCTAAAAGCAATGGTTTCATATTAAAATTGCTGATCTGACCAGCCTGAATATGATCACTTGTGTTTTAACCCCCAGCAAACTAACCACCAACTAAAGAAATGACACATAATTACGCTCTTGGTATTTGCAAGAAGGGTGCTCATTTGTTCTGGGTTGTGAAGTCCTTAAAAACATTTCATTCCAGGTATAAATTTTTATTTAACATAACTTTTCAAAGACATTTTTATATACAGATACTCCACTCCTAAACTGCAGTCATTCTACCAAAACAAGACCCATTACAGGAGTTAATTATACACAGTAAGGAGCTATGAGATTCACACTTGTGGAGTGAAATAAAAATGTAGACACATGTTCTAAGTTTTTCATCATTAAATTAGCTGATATAGGCACAAATAAATGACTGGAAGAGAAATCCAAAAAAGAAGTAAAATCTGCATACAGCACTAAAGGTAGAAAATATACAGAACAATATATGATACAGGTACAAATTAAAGTATTCCCCCTACATGCACTTTCAACCATGCTTCTCACCTTCAACATGGCGATGCAAGGCTGTGGTTTTACCTGTGGCCACCTTTCCTCCCATGCGGCCTCCCAGAGAAGGCAGGGACTCAGAGGCTCTGGAAGCCCGTTAGGTGCGGCATGGGCTCAGCCTGCGGCCCACCAGGTGTCCAGTTCACACTACAGAGTCTAACAAGTGTCCTCTTCTAGAACATTTTCTCAAAGTGCTAGAATTGTACTTGTATCTTCAAAAGATTAGAAGGACAGTCCTCTGTCGGATGGCGCAAAGGGGCCGCGCTGGGGATCTGGGCTCTACTTTCTCTAGGCACAGAGGAAGTCATGGAGGGTTCTGAGTCAAGTGGAAGGAAGACGTCCACTGTGGAGGGGCCCGCTGGCTGCAGCAGTGACAGAAGGGGCTGCAAGAGAGCCAAAGGCAGAGGCGTGGCCGGGGCGGGGGGGCGCGCTCGTACAAGCCCACTGGGGAGGACAGCAAGGGAAGGGTTTCAGTCTGCGGAGGCGGCTTTCTGGCCTGAGTAACTGAGCAGTTTCAGCACCTGTTTACATACAGCCCTCAGGCACAGAGAAAAATGCCTAAGGAGAGGAATCAGAGAAAGAAAAGGAGTCCAGAGGTCAGTGGAACTTTCTGTAGGAATATTCCACCACCAAGCCACGACAGACAACGCCAATGGTGGATGATTCAGGCTGAAAGAGGAGCAAAGAGAGCAAGTGATAAATGACTAGTAAGAATTGGACGATGAACATACAAAGATGAATGGAACACAGAACCTGCCTTGTGGAGCTTATAGCCCACCTAGGAAGGCCTGAAAGAACAGACTTTACAATATGAGATAAACACGCAAAAGTACTGGGGTTGAGGGTGGGGGAGTCAAGTAAGCAGGGGTAGAAGGAGGGCAGAAAAGTGACAACTCAACCTTCACAGCTGAGGCGATTTCAAAAGCACAGAGAGCAGGCGCTAAGAGCAGGAGCCAGGGGTCGCCGGCAGACCCTGCAGACAAAGGCACCCCAAACAGGTGAAGAGCCCAACCACAAGAACTGAGGGAATGAGAAGAATGAAGAGATTTCAGAACTTCAGATAAAGACAGCTGAGTGAGATCAGAGATAGGATGAGTCCTGTAAAAGGTTCAAAGTGCGCCCTTGCCTGGGGTGCTGAGTGGAACACTCCTGGGAGCTGAGGAGACTAACCTCCACAGCTGACTCCAGCTTGGCAGAAATGAAGAACCCCAGGAAGAAATGAGGAAGAAGGTGAGGCCAGGCCAAAGGACGCCCGAGTCTGGGAGAAGCTAAAGCTCTATTTAAAAAGTGACTCTGTGGCAATTTTTTGCTTTCATATCTGTGGTTAAGACAACAGATAGGCTCAGGTGATTCTATGCAAATCATTTTCAGATATTTGGCACTTCAGAGGCCTACCCAAAAGGGGGAAATATCAGGTAAAAAGGGATTATCACCACTTCATTAGCTCATAAACTCATCACCACTACCGCCTCCACAAATTCTTGGTCCCCAGCAGGCGGTGGTGGTGCCGAGTCCGATGAACCTGCTCTGGGAGCATGGCTCTTGTCCTCACTGATGTCCAGCACAGTTATCACTACAGTCTTTAAGGTGCATTTTTTCTGTCGTGGTGAAAAGGCATCATCAGTTAGCACTTCATGTTTTCAACCCTGGAATAGCTTCCAGAGTCTGTCAAGACAGAACCAAGGCTGTAACTAAACTACCAAGTCTCACAATCAACAACAGGACACTTCAAAGCTTATTTGAAACCAACATCTCCGTAAGAGGGCGTGTGTGGATACGTATCCACGTTTATAAATTTCACAAAGCTCTCCCAAATAATGAAAATGAAGGTTTTTAAGTCACAGAATGATCTGGTAAATATGCACAATAGACAGGAAAAGAAAATCATGATTCATATAAGGGGAAATTATCCAAATATAAGGTTCATGACCTCTGAATTAGAATAACAAATAAAAGTATACAGACTGCTCCTCAAAAGTATAGGGATAAACAGGCAGACCCATGAAAAAATTAACAAAACTTAAGGGACCATTAGAAGGATGTTTTACATAAAACAAGCTCCCTCCCTCAGCACTGACAACACATTAAAATCACATTTTCATGTTCTTCACCCCACTTCACCCCCACTGGAGGTTCCTCCACCTCAAGAACAGTTTTTCTCCTTTGTAAAACCCCAGGGCCTGGCTGTATGCCTGACAAACAGATTTTAAAACAAACAATAAAACCAAAAGGCAGGTCTAGTGACATGTGCGGGTCACGAGCCGCGGTGCCACGAGGCATGAAGGGAAGGGGCTGCTGTGCTGAGCACGGAGGGGGGGGGGGACACCCCATGACGAGAAACCTGGGAGAAGCCGAGTCTCAGGGCGGTCAGGGCCCTGTGGTCCTCCTGCCCTGCAACAAGTGAAGAGATCCTGAGCGTAAAACCCGGAGCCTCCAGGATTCCCTTAAGGAAGCTGCTCCTGCCTGAGACACCTCATCCAAACAAACTGGGTACCAGCACCCCCCACAGCTGGCTGCAGACACCCAATCCCGGCAGGCCCACCCACCTCTAGGCCAGCAGGCAGAAGCCTTCAAGCCTTCAAATTTGAGCTCCCCCAGCCCCTGCCCACCCTGAAAGCAGACAAATGAGTCCTTCTGACTCCTTCCCACCACATCTCAGCCCAGTAAGAACTAAGATAGCGCTCAGAGTACTCGTGGATTAGCAGAAAGGAAATTTCACTAAAATGACTTGCTACCAAATGGATGGGGATGTGGGAGAAATCCAGTTTTTAAATTTCTCACTCAAAAGATCTGTTTAGTCTCATAGATGAAATGACACGAATATGATTTTTATTCCAGAAAAAAAAAAAAAAAACCAGCTTTTCTTATTCAAAGCAGATATAGCTCAAGTCCACCTGTATACAATGAAACTAAAACGACAGTTATATGCTTTAATTCAAAAGACAAACCAGGGTATGGCAGGGGACCATCCACAACTTAATACAATGTCATACAGCCTGTCAGGACTACAAATAGAGAGATTAAAGAAACTAAAGTAAGATTATACATAGTTCAGAGTCTGTTTTATGAATCAACCAAACCTCAATTGTTTTGGATTAGGCTTTCTGCCACATGAGACACAGCAGGGATCTGAGGTATAGTCTTAGTACTGCGTGAGTGAACAGAAGACAGGTTCTGGCCCCATGTCCTCCGGGTCCATAGCAGCGGGCCCAGGAGCAGACCTACTCCACCCCTGCCCTCGGGTTTAGACACCAAGACACACCTCCACCTGCAGTGACTAGGCCACACAGCCCAGGAATCTCATTCTTGTCTATCAGGTCCAGCCCTCAGCCACTTGTGAGGGGCCTTTATTACCTAAGGTAACATTCCTGCCCCTCCTTACTCAGCTGAGGAATTTAAAAAAAAAAAGAAGGAAAGAAAAAAGGTTCCCTGGGCATTTTCGGTGCCCTTGATGCCCTTCTTTAAAAGGTTTTTCATTCCTAAAGGATTTGCTGCATCAAGGCATTTGCCATCTACTCAGTTGCTGAGTTATGCTTCTACTTATCTAAAGAAAATTATACATTATGTGTACTACTTATCCTTCTCACCTAATTGCGTTAACTCTGACTCCTAACTGAAGACTCGACTGAGGAAGGTGAAACCCAAACAACATTTAAAAGTACTACAAGTGCAATACTCTCAATGTCCTTCCCTAAAGAAAATTGCCAAGTTTGAAAAATCACCAATCTTTAATAGTGCTTTTATATTTAAAACACTTTTGAGGGCAGCTCAAAGTAATATAGGTAATATAGTAATATAGTCTCACCTATTTATCTTTTTAAGTTAAAAACCACTGTTTTAATAAATTCAAAAGTAAATTAATGGTAAATAAGATTTTGCAGGTTAGGATTAGGAGAACTTAGACTTATAGATGTGAACTCTTGGTAAGAGATAAAAATTACCAAAGGGAAGTAGGTCGTATGCCTGAAGAGCTTCACAGAAAACACCCCCATGAGAAGCAGACCGGGAGCAAGGCATCCAGGGAGGCAGGCACACGGAGCTGCTGCCTGCGCCCCCATTCAGGGGATTCATGAAAACGAGCAGACACTACTACATGTCACCGCCCGCCCCAGCTGGGCAGAAGGGTGCCCTGGTGCATAACAGCGCCGGTTATGGGCGCAGGGCACAGACGTGGGCCGCACGCTCTCCATGTCCCACCCACAACTTAAACAGAGGCGCATGCACGGCCTGCAAAGCCAGTCTCCCTGGGCTGGACCCAGCTTTCCCAGAACCAGCTGTGTGAGAACCAGGCCAGGTTCCCACATCTCTTGGTGCCTCCCTGTCCTCACACCATGAGGAGCATCCAGGTCACAGGGCAGTCCCGAGAAGCCCGCTCAGGTCAGGCACTGCCCAGCGCCCATCAGAGTAGGCGCGGCACCAGGGAGGTCCTGCCACCATCACCCACAGGTGAGGGAGAGGAGGATACAACACCCAGAGAAAAAGTCACACGACAGATGGGTGTGAAAAGTCACATTCTCACATGGGAGGCTGTAGGCAAGTAAATAAGAACAGAACGGGATTCCAGGGATCTCAGGAAGGAATGCAGACCACACAGCGGATCCAAGTGAATTGAAACCTCAGGAGATAGGCCCATGGAAACAGGCGGGCTAAAGGAGCCCACCTGGGAAACTGTGGAAATCTGTGTTTCAACCGGACAGAAGAAGGCTGAGGACAAAAAGAACTGGGCAGAAGCACTGTCCTCTAGCTCAATTTCCTCATGGGGAACCAGGGCCAAATAAGGAAGAGACGGTGATGGACCAGAATCGGGGACAGCCGCGCGAACTCCGAGAGATGCAGAGCATCCCCGGGTGAGCTGGCGGGCGGGGCCTTTCCCAGGCCATGGAGCCCAGGAGCAGGACCCCACGTCTTCTTCCCCTGGATCCCATTCTCTGGCATAAGGAAGCCGGGCTCTGAGGAGACGGCCGTTCGAGGGCTGGGACCAGGAAACCAGGAGGAAGGCCTGCAGCAGAAAGGAAGGGAGTACTCTGAGGAGGAAAGGCAGGAACCAGACTGAAGGACTCCCAGGGGCCAGAGCTGCAGGGGTGTTAGCTGCAAAGGACCACAACAGTATTACAACCAAACTAACAAGTATCCATGAGTCTAGGAGCGAAGGACGTGGAAGCTAAATAAGCAAATGGGGGTGGGGGGCAAGTCTTCCTTCCACGGAATTTCAAAACTGGGGTGGGCAGGGTCCCAGTGCAGAAACCAGCGACACCCCCGACCGGGTTATTAGCTCACCCTCTGCCTGCACCCCATGACACTTGCCACATACAGGTACACATACAGAAGGTACTCATATCTTCCCCCAACCTCACGGCCTGTCACTTCAGTTGCCGCTTAAAAATGTATCAACCCAAACTGAAGAGTATTTCCACCAAACACCTGACCAATAAGTTAGGTTATGATAACAGGGAAAGACTGAGGAATTGTTACTGATGGGAAGAGACTAAGGAGACAGCTGAATGCAACCTGGTGTCCTGCGGCAGAATAAGAACTAAGTAGGACACCTGGTGATATCCAAATAGAGTCTCCAGGTTAGTTAACAGCAATGTAATAATGGTTTCTTAATTATTGACAAATATACCATGATTACAGAAATCTAAAATTATTCCAAAATAAAGTTTCTTTTTTAAAGAAGAAAATTAGCTTATACAACAACCTAAAGGTTTTCATTCTAAAAGCACCTTTTTTAAATGATAAACTGAACAGAAATATATTAAAAATTAAAGTGCTATGTAAAATGTTAAATAGGAAAAAACAAAAAATATACACAGATGGAATTTGAGGGGGAAATTCCCACATCTAATTCTACTATTTAAAAACAAAGACATTACTTGAGTAATATAAGGGAGGGGGGGAATCTCCATATGAGCTTATAAGATGGTGTCTACTTAAAAAGATAATATAGGCTATAGGCTATATTATAGGCTATATTAATAAAAATACAGACTCTGAACCAAGGAAAGTAATTGTTCCATTGATTATACACATACTGATCAAAGAAATCAAACAGTTCTATACAATTCAGGTGTCGTGTACAACTAGTCCTGTTCAGGATGAACAGAGAAGCATGTCTCTGACCCAGCTGGGAGATAGCAGTAAACACCTATCACAGAAAAGAGCATCTGAGTTTGGAGTTTTAACAGAGAAGTGTCAATACACATTCACCGAGTTATTCAATATTTACTGAACATCTAGCACATTCTAGGTACCCTTGTAAGAACGGAAGGCTCAGAAATAAATAACAGACAAAAATCAATGACCTTACAGAACTTAGTCTATTGGGATGGAAACAAATCAAAAACAAAGAAAAATGTTTAGTATGTGAGATGGTGTTGAGGGCTGTGGAAAAAAACACCACCAACCAAACAGGAAAGTAAGGTGAGCCAGGTCCGCTGGGGCTAGCAAACACAGAGCCCTGCTGAGGCGCTCAGCACCCAGTGCGGGGTACAGGCCCACGGGGCGCAGAGCTCACCAACCTGCATTCTGTTCCCACCAACCCACTCGTAAAATGTGCAAGAGTACTTTCCAGTAAAGACTCCAAAACTAACTGAGTCCGTATCTATCCAGAGCAGGCTTCAGTGACTCCACAACGCTCCAGCGATCAACACAGCTCTACAGAATCTCCAAGTGGCGTTCAAGCGGGCATTCAAGGACTGCTAGGTGTCACAGCTCAGGTGAACCACTAGGTCAATTATCCTGAACAAACAAAGACTAAACGTTAACAGCACTTTATAACACATACATGCTCTCTTTGTTAGCATTATTAAGCCAAATTAAAGAAATAGATTGGCTATTCATGTTAACAAAACAGCATCATTAAATATGTGTTGCTGATTTGACTGTCTATTTAATCTGTCAGTTTGCTTTGGTGATACCATAAGATGTTTATATCTGTACATTTTTAGAGAGCATATAAATAAAGCTAAAGTCAAAGCTAAACCCAACAGTTGCATTCAACATTCAAGGTTGAAAAATATATTAGAAACTGCGTTACTGAAGTAATTTAGGAATAAAGTGATAAGAACTTCTGACTGGGTTGGTAGTAGTGTGAATGGAGAAAATAGACAGCAAGAGACACTCTAACATTTAAAACCCTGATGCACTCAGGTGGAGAAAAAACTGAGCAAAAGAGATTAAGACTCCCTAAGTTGGCCACTGCAACCACTAAGAATCCGAACGCAGACCCAGATGGAGACATTAATTACTCACATAGCAATCAGCCAGCACAAAGCGCAGACAGGACGTTCTAAGGAAACACGACACCGTTCATGAGCTAAAAGGGTCTTAGGACACCTTGAGCTTATACAAGGTGTATCTACTGATATTTTTCATATTAGAAATGTAAAACTGAGAAAGTTTTAAAACATATTAAAAAAACCAATAGCAAGTCTGTCTCATAATATAATAACATGTAATGTTATTATAAAATGTTAATGTAACACATTTTATTTTTAAAAAACTATTTTCCTTTTTTAAAAAATTAATGAGGGGTACTGTTTTACATTTTTGCCAATTCTTTAAATATCTGTCTTAATAGCAAACAGCTGGATTGCCATATCTGCTTCTGCACTCAATCTGCTCCAACATGCTGTTTTGGTTGAAGAAGATCCCTTCCCAAACAAACACTGGGCTACAGCAGGGAAGGGCGTCCTCATGGCTTCTGAGCTCATGGGCAATCTCATGCTCGGACATTACTCCAGAACTGTTTTAAGAGAAAAGTGACCAGAGCAGCGTGAGATTCAACCTCACAGCTGCTTTTCCTCAAGACAACCTCTATCCTTTGGTAAGCAGCGGTTGTTGCTTAAAACATTAGTTGCAATGAGGGATCTAAAATTGTATCAATAAACGTTCCTACTCTGCTACATTAAAATTCATTGGTCTGTCTCCTTTGACTGCATCTTTAACCCATGCGTGACTTTATAATATCATTTCCTCAATTTGAAAAACACTGGTCCACTGAGTTATGCAGATTTTCCGTAAGTTCCCATATTTCAAAAAATCATTGTTTGTTAAATCCACTGATGTCATCAGAAAAGTCTTTAAGTATTTATTGGAAAAGCTGTCAACCTCACCATGACAGATACCAAGTTTTCTAAAAATTCTAATTTTTGCTGGAAAACTCAAACATTGCCACTGGCAACAAATAATGGTCAGTTGTTCTCCATCAAGTGACAGGCTCACTTTGTTGAAAAACGTCTGCCCCATACCCAAGCTGGAATAATCACTGTCTGTAAACCCCTCTTTCAAGTGAAAATGGCTCCGCGTGAAAAAAGCAGCTGGTGCAGCCTGGAACTCCATCACGTAAGTGCGGCTCCCAGAGACCGTCGGACTCGGGCAGCGTCGAAGCCCCATATGCACATTCCTTTCCTGTGGCACAGAATATTAAGGTATGTGCACTCAGGATCAAGAGTATATAAAATTAGTAACTGCTTTCACTTCACTTCACATTCTCAAAAAAACATTTTTTTTTAAACTCCAAGTGCCACAGTGCCAACAGTCCTTATCTACCACTGCTCTTCCACCACTGGAGCAGATGTCAACAAGTAACATCTTAAATTACTACCAAAATTGTTTTTTAAAAGTATCTATTTGGCTGGATCAAGGTCTTAGTTGCTGCATGTGGGATCTGGCTCCCTGATGCCCTGCCCTGGGAGGGCAGTCTCAGCCCCCGGACCACCAGGGAAGTCCCACTCCCTGCGGCCACAGAGCACACTTGGAGAACAAGCATATCCAGACCATGTGAATCAGAAATCCCAACAGTACCCCAGCTTTTCATCTGCCTAGCAGACAGCCTGGAGCTGCCATATATTCAAATTATATTTCCTAAAAGACAAGTTTGTAAGAATGAAAGCCTAGAAATCACCATTTTGTAATTAAAAAAAAAAGGCAAACAAAAAATCTCTGTGAGAGCTTCGCTGGTGACTCGGTGCTCAAGAATCCGCCCGTCAATACAGGGCACACAGGTTTGATCCCTAGTCCAGGAAGGTCGCACATGCCACACACAAGGCAACTAAGTCCGCGTGCCACAACTACTGAGCCCACACGCCCTGGAGCCTGTGCTCCGAAATGAGAGAAGCCTCCACACCACAGCGAGCGTAGCCCCTGCCTGCCACAACTAACGAAGACCCAGCACTGCCAAAAATAAATTAAAAAAATTTAAATCTATGTTAAAAATATTTAATGAGGGATACTTCGTTGTAACTGTCAACTACAGAATACAAAAGAAAGGCTGCCATACATCTGTGCCAAATTAAGGGACTAACATTAACAAAATTTGTCTTAAATTGCTTGCTTTCATCCGTCTGTCCTACCCTTCACCCTCGCAGGAAGGCATCATCCCTCATCACCGTTTCTCTTCTTAACCCCCTGCTTTGCTTCCCCCGAACAACCCTACCCTTCTGACCAACTCCCCACATACTCACTGGCACTTTGCCCTAACCACGTAAGAGAAAGATAAAAGTAAATATCTTGTCCCTTTTCACTTTCTAGCATGCCTCTGTTTTTATTTAAAAGGGAGAAAAAAGTAACAAAAATACACAAGCTCACTACTGCTGCATCCAAACAGTCCGCCCAAAAGACTTGTGAAAATTTACAAAAAAGAAATTTCTGAAACTTCATTTTGAAGGACTTGGGAAAGCCAGGAATAGAGGTACTATCCACCAATCAAAATCAATTTATAAAACATTCTGAAAGTGCCAAACACTTAAGAGACACGAGTTTGCAAGATACAACAGGCACCTTAGTGCCTAAACTTCAGCAGATCATAGTCACACAATCACTAGTACATACAACTACAGGTGAAAAAGTATTATGAACAGCATTTGTATCAATATGTTTTTAGGAACCAAATGTGCCATGACTAGTGATAAGGGAAACTAAAAATTCAGATCCCATTAGTAGCCCTGGTTGGAGCCCAGCTAAAAAGGCACAGGAAAACTACAGTAATGTAGCAATCTTAGGTGAATGATAGAAAACATTAACTGAACTGCTTCAGCAAGAGTAAGTAGACTCTGCAGTAATGTATTTTCTACAAAAGTCAGGTCATCTTCCTTTCAGCAGAAGAGTAAACTAAACCCCGGGGTCTACAGACCACCATTCCTATGTTATTCGAAAATCCTATCCATTCACAGACATGTCTTAGAAATGGCATATAAATTTACACCAGGTGGAAAACTGAACTATCATAAAGGTCTTAACAGTTTGCTTGGACAACAGATAATACAGATTGATTAGCTAAACTGACATCTAAAGGGTGAAGTTCTCTTTGAAAACTGTACAAAACCTGTTTTTAAGAGCTAAAATCCCTTCATTCTCTTAGGTGCTATTCAGTTTACCGAGACACTGTTGGAGAGGAAACAACAAAAACTGATGCACCAGAAATTAAAACTGATACACAACTCACTGTAATTCAAGGATGGGACGTGGGACACGTATTTCTTCAAAACTCCTTTTAATACTTCCTTAGAGGAAGTCTATTCTAAATCATGTCTCAAATAAGCCAACACCCAGTACACATTTAACAACACACGCTGGGGAAAGTTTTCAGAGAAGCCCACTTGAGGTAAGTTATCCCGGTGAGCATTAGGCGGGTGACAGGACTCTGCCACCCAGACTCTGCAAGGCCTTGACACTAGTCAGCCGCGCAGGGCGCCAGGGCACCCTCACAGCACGAGCCCATCCGTGCAAACCAGCAACTGTGCTCAACAGTGACCTGTCCTCACACTGGAGGAAAGATGGGCTGCTCTGGGGCCTGAAGAGAAGGGATTTGCGCTACAATACCTTCCTAGAAATTCTCCACGGGCAATTCTGCCAACATACTATTGTCACCTGAGACACTGACTTTATGTCTTAATCCCCAAACAAAATTCCCTCTATATTCTTCTTTTTTTTTTGGCTGCACCACACAGCAGGTAGGGTCTTAGTTCCCTGACCAGGGATCGAACCTGTGCCCCCTGCAGTGGAAGCACAGAGCCTTAACCACTGGACCACCAGGAAAAAGTCCCCCAGTTTCCTCCATATTTTGAAGACAGTATCATAAAATGGACTTGGCAGTTCAAACTACTAATCCCTAAGTATTTACAGGCTCTCTCAGAATTTCCAGGCGTTCTACAATCAAGTAACCCTTACCTGGAGATTTCAGCACTGGGGTTCGTGTCCACCACAAGGGGATAAAAATGTCTGTCAGTGCCATTTCTTTAGATCATGGACAAGACTCCTCAGAGACCCTTCAGAAACTCCTGGGGGTCATCTCCACCCTGAAATTCATTCTCTTGCTTAAAAATGTAGTAGTTTCGGGCCAACATGGAAGTAAAAGAGATAGGGGTCATGATGAGCTCTAAGTCTTTTCATGACTTTCCCATACTTAAGGTTTATGATAAATAGAAATATACTGCTGAAGTACAAGGAAATGCCTAACCCTTCAAGTGTTACTTATAACCAGTGATATTTCCAGTATTTGTTACCAAAGTAAATTGTCTATTTAATTATTTTATCACCATAACATCATGTGCTGTGCTTAGTCACAAAGTCAGATCCAGCTCTTTCCACCCCATGAACTGTAGCCCACCAGGCTCCTCTGTCCATGGGGATTCTCCAGGCAAGAATACTGGAGTGGGTTGCCATGCCCTCCTCCCTCCAGGGGAATCTTCCTGACCCAGGAATTGAACCTGGGTCTCCTGCACTGTAGGCAGATTCTTCACCCTCTGAGCTGCCAGGGAACCAGCTTATAATTAGCATTAGATGTTTTAGGAATGGGAGAAGTACACAGAACAACTCAAATGCCAGCCAGAAAGCATCACAATCACCTGTGAAGGTAATATGAACTCACGCCCAGTATTTCTCAGTCTCCAGAGAAACAGACATAAGTGCCTACAGTAGCAAAGCACCGAGCATGTCAGTATTTGAGCTAAGAAGCCTAGAAGCAGCAAAACCCTATTCTCTAAGGGACCTCTGTCCTTGTTGTATGAATTCAGGCAAGTTACTTAACTCCACCAAGTTCCTATTTCTTTATCTATGAAAAAGGCAAGTGGTAGGTCCTAAAAATCACAAGCTGCTCAGTTTGTTTGCTCATCTCAGTCACTAAGCAGTGGAGATCCACGAAAGCTACTTGCCAAGGAAACACAACTACTTTTAGATGATCATCATACTGTTAAAAGATGATTAAATTCATCCTAATAGAATCTTTTATAATATTCAAAGAACAGGTAACTATCTTCTCATTCAGCAAATGCTATATATTTTTTTAGAATAATTATAATGTATGACTTTCAATAAATTTCAAAAGTAAAATGATTGGTTTATAATTGCATAGATATTAGGCACAGAGCAGACTCGAAGTAAACAGTAGCTAGTAGCATGACTTGGAAGCACACGATAGCTACTCACCCGCCTGTGAACAGTGTATAGTGAAACTTCACTACAGGCACCAGCATCAAAAACATACAAAAGCTGCTTTAATGATGATTGAGATTCTTTCAATAAAGAAAATCAACTAGTTTTTGTCATTTTTTGTGTTTGGCTTACAAAGCACTTAGGTCTTTAGTATCAAAAGCCAAGGTACTAAAATGGATAAAACAGTCATGATGTCTTTTTGACACTTTTTTAAAGCTTACTAGAAACATCTTGATATGCTATGTATGAATTTAGTGTGCATAAATTCAACAGAGGGATAAAGACCATCCTGAGGTAAATCTGCAGAATCATTATTTTATATTCCTCACTTATTTCCATGTTTCTCAAGCTAACTTTAATCAAGAGTATATTATATTTATAAATTAAAGTTGCACAATAGTACCTGACAGCAGGTAGCAAAGTTCACTGGGTGATACACACAGTGAAGGAGAACAAAACTCACTTTTGAGACAGACTTCTGAAGCCTCTGCTTTAAAGGGTAGAGTGCTATTTAAATAATTATTTACTGAGTTGCTGCTAAAGAAGAGAGGCCCAAGTTTTCAATTTTATTGATCCTAAATCAATTTCACAAAATGTTATTTCTACCTGCTACGTACAAGACTTTTTTCTAACCTCTCCCATGTAGATGAGGAGACCAGAGCTTCACGTGAAGGGGAGAGGGAGAGAGAGAAAGACTCAACAGCAGCTTGAGATGCTACAACGGTGCGGAAGGGATTCCAGAAAGACGACAGAACAGACTCCACATGAGGCTTCCTGGAGACGAGGAAGAAGACCAGCTGAGCTCAACAGGGAAGAAGTACAAGAAAACTCTTGAGAAAACAGCTAGTTTACTGTGTGACTGGCTGAGAGAGCTTAGGCTGTTTCCGAGATAGCCTGGAACACTAGCTTCGGGAGTTTCTCACGGAATCGACAGCCATGGAAAACAACCCACCTGCAGTGGTGTACAACACCCAGCAGAAGCCCTGGCACTATTTTTCTTTATTAAAGAAGAGACCATCTCAGGATGGTCTTTATCCCTCTGTTGCATTTATGCACACTAAATTCATACATAGCATTTCAAGATGTTTCTAGTAAGCTTTTAAAAAGTGTCAAAAAGACATTATTTTGTATAGTGAAGAAAAACTAAAAATTACTGTGGGAGTAAATCAGGTTTTGAGCAAAAGAACTGATATTTTGCAGAAATAAAGCAGTGAACAAATCGAGTATATATAATCTGAAAAACTATTTGATTATATAACAACAAAAAACTACTTCACTATCTAAACAGGTAGACCAAGCTTGACAATTTTATTATCACTTCTACATAACCAGATACTAAGATCAAAGTCACTTTTAATATTCCCATTTATCCTCTGAAGAAAAAAATAAAAGCAAATTGTTAACTCACTAAAAAATGGAAAAGGTCCAAACTACTCCAAATGAAAATTTAAAGAATTACTAAATATTATCACTTTCAAATTTTAAAATTCTCCATGCCACATAACTCACACACCTAACACCATCAAGATAAATATCCTTTTCATGTTCATGTTTCTACAAACATGACATTTTGTTATACCAAGAACTAAATGACTTGTGAATTAAGAACAAATTTGTTTTCACACAATTTTACTGAATTTAAACATTATGCTTCTAGTGTTATTACTTAACTTGATCTATAGATTGTCAAAAATACACAAAATCAAATAGGAAAATTTGGAGAAAACGTTTGGAGAAAAAAAAATGGAGAAAATTAAGGAGAAAACATTTCCAATATATACATTTGACAGAGACAGTATACCCAGAATACAGAGACGCCAATTTTTAAAATGGGCAAAAGGTTTGACTGAAAAGTACACCCAAATGGCCAATAAGCATGTAAAAAGATATCCAGCACTGTGAACACTTGGGAAATGTACATCAAAACCACAAAAGGACACTCAGCACTCATTAGATGCCAGTGACTTAAACAATAGACATCAGTGAAGACGGAGTGGAACCGCAGGTCCCAGGCAGACACCACCACCCCAGCTCCACGCAGGATGGCACAATCGCTTGTGGAGATGGCCTGGCAGTTTCTCATGTAGTTAAATCAGTATTTACCAAGTGACCCCACAGTCCAACTACAAGTCTACCCAAGAGAAAGGAAAAGATCCATCCACAAAAAGATTGCCCAAATGGTCACAGAGGATTTACTATAACAAGAGCCAAAAGGGACCAGCCCATTCAGCAAGCAATGAAGTGAAAAAAAGCACAGGATGTTCACACATGGACTACTACTGAGAAATAATGACTCCTGAAACAAGCAACACAGATAAACCTCGAGAACATGCTGGATCAAAGAAGCCAGTCACAGAAGAGTATACCCTGCATAATTCCATTCACATGAAATTCCGCAACGGGAGAAATCTGATCAGCAACTGAGAGAATGACGGGAAAGGAGCGTGAAGAGCTCTGCAATGGCAGCAAGGTTACATCATGGTTGAGGTGACAGTCACACAGATGGTTACAGCTGGCAAAACTCTTCCAACTGTACCCTTCACATGGATGGATCTTAAGGTATATAAGCCACACTTCAGTAAAGCTGATTCTGTACCCCCCAAAAACAGACACCTCTCTAGAAAGCAACTGGGCAACACCTATTAAAACCTGAAATGTGCATAATCTTGACGTGCAGAGGTTCAAAGCTCCATAAGGATGTCCCCCCCGCCCCCCGCCCTCAGAGGGCGAGCACAGAACCCACACAGACAGCTGGTTCACTGCCTGACAACACAGAAGCCGGCACAAGGCGTATTCCACCTAAAAGGGCGGTACACTTCTGCAAAGAGTCGGGTGGTTAAGCACTCGAGGCTTGGCAGGCCACAGCCAGTCGCCTTGCATATTCTTTGGGGGGTTTTGTTGTTGTTTTACAACTCTTTTAAGAAATGCTAAAATCATTGGTAGCTCAAGGGGCCTTACGAAAACAAAAAACAAGCGCGCGCGCGCGCACACACACACACACACACACACACACACACACACACACACCCCCTCCAGACTGAGAAATCAGGGCTTTGAAGCCCAAAGGCCTAAATTCAAATCGGTAACCTACCACTGACTGGTAACATAATCCCGCCATCTCTTGTCATTACAGTGTCCGTGTAAAATAAACGAAAGCACTTAAAACCGTGTCAACCACAGAGCAAGCTTTAAAGAACTACCAGCTTTTTAAAATGAAACAGACCTCTGTACTGACCTAAAATAATTATTTTATATCAAAAGAACTTAATCCTGCTTTTGTAAAATACCTAAATACACGTATAAATATTGGGTTGACCAAAAAGCCCATTCTGGCTCTAGCAGTGCGCTTAGTTGTTCTTCACTTCATTCGAAACAATTCTTTTAGATTGTATTGTGACAGCTCTCATATCAGTGTGCGTTTAAAAAAACTTATCAAAACTGGTCAATTTTTTAATAAAAGATTTTTTTGTGTGGACCATTTTTTAAAGTCTTTATTGAATTTGTTACAACATTGCTTCTGTTTTATGATTTGGTTTTTTTGGCCCAGAGGCATGTAGGATCTTAGCTCCCCGACTAGGGATTGAACCTGCATCCTCTGCACTGGAGGAAAAAGTCTCAACCACTGAAGAGCCAGGAAAGTCTCAAAATTGGTGAATTTTTATGTAGCCATTTTAAAACTGAAGATGGAAGACAAAAGGAATATTTTCGGCAAACTATGCTTTATTACGTTAAGGCAAAAACCCAACTGAAACACAAAAATAGATTTGTGCAGTGTATGGAGATGGTGCTGTGACTGAAAGTATCAAAAGGAATTTTCCAAGTTTCCTGCTAGAGATTTCTCACTGGACGATGCTCTAATGTCTTAAATCAACGTTATACCACTCGAGAGATGGTCAATAGTCTCAAAATACCCAAATCAAGCATTGAAAATCATCTGCACCAGCTTGGTTACGTTAATCACTTTGATGTTTGGGTTCCACTTAAGGGTGGGGGGGGGATGGGATCCATTACCATATTTCCATATGCAACTCTCTATTGAAACATAATGAAAACGTTCCATTTTTAAAACAAATTGTGACGGGGGATGAAAAGTAGATACTGTTCAATAATGTGGAACAGAAGAGATCTTGGGGCCAGCAAAATGAACCACCACCAACCACACCAAAGGCCGATCTTCATCCAAAAAGGGTGAAGTTATATATATGGTGGGATCAGGAGGAGTCCTCTATGATGAGCTTCTTTCAGGAAACCAACTGATTAATTCCAACAAGTACTGCTCCCAGGTGGCTCAGTGGTAATCACCTGCCAATGCAGGAGATGCAGGAGAATCAACTTCAATTCCTGGGTCGGGACCCTTGGAGGAGGAAATGGCCACCCACTCCAGTATTCCTGCCTGAAAAATTCCATGGACGGAGGAGCCTCATGGGCTGCAGTCCACAGGGTCGCAAGGAGTCTGACACCACTTAAGGATAAGTATGCACGCCCACTGCTCCCAATCAGAACAACTGCAAGCAGAGTTCCACAGAAAGCGTCTGGAATTAGTCAACAGCAAACCATAACCTCCCGTCAGGATAACCCAAGACCGCACGTTTCTTTGATGACCAGGCAAAGACTGTTACAGCTTGGGTGGGAAGTTCTGATTCATCCACCATATTCATCAGACACTGCACCTTTGGATTTCCATTTATTTCCGTCTTCACAAAATTCTCTTAAGGGAAAAAATTGCAATTCCCTGGAAGACAATAAAAGGCACCTGGAACAGTTCTTTATTCAAAAAGATAAAAAAGATTAGGGGAAACAGAACTATGAAGCTGCCTGAAAATAGCAAAACGCAGCAGAACAAAATGGTGAATACATTGTTCAGAAAAGTCCGTCGTGAAAATGAAAAATGTGTCTTTATTTTCACTTTTTAAACTGAAGGAACTTTTTGGCCAAACCAATATATTCGCATGAATACACTGGAAAGTTTGGGACAAATACATGGCAAACTGTTAAGGGAGACAGAATGGGGCTACAGGGATCAAGAAATTTTCACTTTATAAACATCTAAATTATTTCAGTATTTTAAATTGAATACATATTGTCTGTTTTTTTAAACAGCAGACAGTACTGTTTAGAAGTAAACAGATAAATCATATGTGGCACCATTTTCTTTATATACAGATATTTAAGTTTGGGAAGTGTTTAGTTCCATGAAAGTACATCTAGTCTTTAAAAAACAATACTGGCACAGTTACTAAGAATCACTTATTAAACAATTTGTGCCAGGTGTGGTTCTAAGGGCTTCACATGTATTAATTTATTTAATCCTCTCCACAACCTTATGGAATGAATGCTTATCATTAAGACACCAATTTACAGACAGGGAACTTAGACTTCAAGGACAATGTGACTCCAAAGACCACACTCAAAGCTCCCGTGTCCTCCCCCTAGAGTGCACACTATTACAATTCTGGCTGGAAAAAAAAAAAAATCCACAAAGACATCTCTTAGTCTGGGGCATAGATCCCATAAAACTACAATTCAGTTCAGTTCAATCTGAACTACAATTTATCTACTTTTAAATATAATTTTCTGATTGATTCAAATAAACTCATTCTTCTTGGAACCCATGCCTCTTCAATCATCCAGAAGACAAGTAGATAACATGGAGCTGATAATAGGAGCCAAACAGAATCTAAGTTTGGATCCTGCCTGCAAATTCCTAGCTGATAATCCTGGGCAAATTCTTAACCCTCTACACCAAAGCTTACTTATCTGTAAATATTTGCAGAGTGTGCTGTTGTTGTTAAAGTTCTTTTAATTGTAAAATATACATAAAATTTACCATGTCAACCATTTTTAAACACATAATTCAGTGGCATTAAACACAATCAAAACATTGACCTTCCATGTCCAGAGCTTTTTTCACCTTCCAAATAGGAGCTCTGTCCCAATTAAACACTAACTTCCCATTCCCCTCTCCCCTCAGCCCCTGGTAACCTCTTGTTCCACCTTCTGTCTCTGTGAATTTGCCTGTTCTAGCTCCCTCCTATAAATGGAATCATAAAATTGTTTCCTTCTGTGTCTGGCTTCTTCTCCTTAACATAACGTTTTCAAGTTTCACCTGTGTTATAGTATGTGTCAATATGTCATTCCTTCAATAGTTGAACATTCCATTGTATGTATACGACATGTTTCGGTTTATCCAAACCTCTGATGATGGGTACAAGGTGGTTTTCACAAGAATCAAAAACAAAGCATCTGATGTGAATGTTACCACAAATAAAAAACAAACCAAGCAAACGAATGAAGCATCTGGCAAACAGTAGGCTCTTTAATATTAATGTTTTTTTTTTTCACTTCGTTTTGTCATATTTTTGCACCACATAGCAGGGCAATGGCAAGACAAAAACAGTACAACCATCTTACATATTTATCAGCTATGCCTTTTGAGATATTATTGGATTTACAACTACATTTATCATCTTAAAAGAATGATGAAGAGCATCCCAATAAACAATCTGTAATTACACTAACACTACTTTCTTCAGGTTTAGCTTCAAAACCTAGCTCAAGTTATTTCAACCAAGAATTCATTAATGGTAACTAAACCCCTTTTGATTAAAAGATGTATTCGTCCCCTAAATTTCAGTATGACTCGATCAATTTCAACATAAATTAAGCAGACACTATGTGCCAGGTATATCCAGATGATCCATCAAGCTTCTCTCTGGCTGCCTGAAATATCAAATATGAAAACCAACAGTTACATCTAAAGTATATCCAATTTTCAGTATCTTAGAGTGTTAATAACTAGGAGAAACCGTGGAACTTGTACACCTTGATAACTATTTTTCATTGTAACCACTGCCAGTCAGGGAGAAAAATACCTTCCAAAGTTCTTCACAACATGAATATATCCTGTTTGCTTTGCAAGCTGCTTTGTCAAAACATTTCCCTACATTTTCAGGATTTCCTTTATTCATTCAACTATTAATCCCTGCTCTCTAGCAACTCAGGTGCGCAGAGAAAACCAAGAGAGAGCCCCTGCCTGAAGGCACTTCAGAGTGAAGGGGGGGACGCACCAGCGAGTGACTGCAACTGGATACAGGCTACAGCAAAGGTACCAACCAAGCCCTTCAGAGACACGGAGGGCCTCCAGCAGGTGAAGCTTTCTCCGAACCTAATAAGCTGTTCCTCTCCTGCTCTCCCCAAACTGCACATTTCACCTGCCCACGTAGAATTTCTTCATCATTCACAGAAAATGTTTTCTTCATCTGTACAGACATAAAGACTGCAAGGCAGATCCATAAATCATTTCCAACTGACCCCAGAATGCATTAGATCGTCAGAGGACTTTCCTTGCTGTTAGTGTTTTAAAAGCAGATCAACTTTCTTAATCACTTCTTTAGGCCAAGTGAGAAACTAATTCAGACTCCTGGAGCATGCCAGCTCAAAGGATGGGGGATATCCTGGAAAACCCCATGTGACCTGGGGAAATCTGCCTACACATTTTTAGCGGTCAACACAAAGATAATCACTTTTACGTATGCATGCAAGGCAAAGCTGGTATAAACGGATTTGAGCTTTTTTCTTTGCCTGACTACACTAAATCAACAAATATGGTTTTTTATCACTGCTACTTAAACTAAATACATTCTCAATTCAAACACAAAGAATTTAAAACCAATTCCCCCCAAAAAACTTTTCAAACAAAATCTTGTGGCAAGTACAAAGATAGTAATTATCAAATATAATGTACACAAGATGGGAAAAACTGGAATTCTGTATCCTAAAAGATTCAAATTTCTGCCAAAATCTGCGTAACTAGCTCATCTCATAACAATGGGCAAGATTATCAACAGGACTTTTTAACATATAATTACCAACAACTAATATAAATGTAGACAATACTTAGGAACAGCACCTGGAATGTCAGTTCAGTGATGTCGAACACTGCAAAATGTGTAATAAAGACTTTTAGATTGCATTTCTTTGTCTCCATTTTTTTGAAACCGTAAGACAGAAGGCTGCACATTAACTCAACAGATAAAACAATGCAAATAAGAAGAGTGCCTAAGTGTTTCTAAATTTCGTTCCTTTGAATACATTCACTTTTCACAAAAACTACTATTTAAGATGCCATTTTCCTAAGCGTTTCCAGGACTTTAAACATTACATTCTCTAACACATCTCCAAAAAGAGAATAGGATTCTTTATATCTAAGACTAGAACCCCATCTATTCCTAACTTTAGGGAATAGGAAAAGGAAATTAAAATGTATCTTGAATACTTTCGTTTTCTTGCAAATAAAATGATCAATAGTTAGGTTTACACACTTGCTCTACATTTTATCTCCAAACATAAAATAGTTACTAATGGTCATGAATGAAGAGTAATAGAAAATAAACTCCACAACCACCCGCCCCCCCGCCCCCTGGTGATCTAAAGGTTAGTATCCCACCCGCTCGATCTCAAACCCCCCTAGAAGTATAGACTACATTCACTGTGTTAGCATTAGTGTTTTTTAAAAGCTTTTTTAAACTGTTGTTTTAAATGTTGTTTTACGTGACATTGAAACGCCACAAAATTAAGCTGACAACGACCTTTAAAACCCAGCAAGCAAACCCTGCAGCATTTAAAACATTTTAAATACCAAAGACATCTTTATTTCCAAATGAATTAAAATTTTACAGATCCTGTGCGACAAACAAAGGAAGTTTAGCTTAACTGCGGACAGCACACGTTCGATTTCTTAAGCAACAAACATTTCTGCAGCCAGTCTTTTCTGACTCAACAAAGCTATTGTTCACGGAAAACAAGTCCAATTAATGAGAAACTGCTAACCATACCATCCAAACACACGTTTAGCATAAGCGTTTTCTTTGGACCAACTCTTTCTACCATCTCGTCCCCGTTCATCCCCTAGGGATTTGGGGAACAATCGCTCCTCACTAAATGACAGCTGATTTCGTTAGCACCTGTCGCCAGTATCAATTGTATCACACGAGTTGGCCAAAACAGCCTGGACAGTTTTTGGGGGGTTTTTTTGCTAAGATGATGATTTCTTCAGAAAGTGGGGATTCACCAGGCGTGAGTTCACCAAGTTTTCCAAAATACCGCGCTTCTCGATCCCTCCCGTTCTTCACAAAGTGACCCTGCGGCACCGACTTTGGGGGGGCGGAGATGGGGGTGGGGGACCCACAAGGACGCAGGAACTCGACAGAAAGCCCTCCGTAACGAACAAAACCGGGGAGGTCGGGGGAGAGGGGAGAACAGCTCAACCCTTGCCTCAAACTTAACCGAGAGCCCCGCCGAAAAGACGGAGGCGGCCGGGGACCGCCTGGTCCGAGCGGGGCTCGGGGACGGGGGACTCCGGGGCGGCTTTCCGCGGAAATGTCAGCAAGCGCGGCCGCCCGAGTCCGGTCTCCGCGCGCCGTCCCGGCCCCCGCGGCCCCGGGCCGAGCCTGCGCGCTCGCGGGGAGGGGGCGTGGGGCCGAGCCCGCCCGCCCGCCCGCTCCCCACGCCCCCTCTCCCGCCCGCTGTCAGGCCCCGGTGTCACTGCCCCTGACTCGCGCCGAGCTCCCCCGAGACACAGTCCGTCCTTTGTCTGTGAGTGCGCACTCGGCGCCGAGGTCCCATCAACTTGTGTGCGTCCCGTCCCACCCGGGCGCTCCCGCCGCCGCGCCGCTCCACACAAAGGAGACCGGGGCTCGGGCGGCCGGGCCGCCCCGGGCACCGGAGCGCCCCCAGCCCGGCCCCGGCGCCTCGGGAGGGGCTGGCGCGCGAGGGGACCACCCCCCACCCTCCCCTCGGCGCCCGCCCGGGCTCCCGCCTCAGGTTTCTCTGGCTCCCACACAGCCCGCCCGCCGGGGTCGCGCGGGTCGGCCCGGACCCACGGCCCCTTCCGAAGGGGGTGAGGGGCGGTCTCTTCTCACCCCCCACGAGCCCCAGAGGCACCCCGGGAAAGCCCGCTCGGGGGTGGGGGGAATTACCCGGACCGGCTGAGCGGCAGCGGGGATGTCCCGCCGCCGCCGCCCCACGCCGAGCTCCGGAGCCCGGCCGACCGGCCGGCCCGACAGCGGCGCGTTACCTGCGCCCCGCGCCCCAGCCCGCGCCGCTCCCGCGCGCCGCTCCCGCGCGCCGCCGCCGCAGCCACCGCCGCCGCCGCCGCCGCCGGGGCTCCACCGCCTTCTGCGTCCCAGTGGGTGTCGGACGCTCCCGGACCGAGCGCCAAACCGGGCAGCCCAATCGCCATCGCTTTTATTTGGCCCCCCCTGTCCAACCAAGCGCCGCCCCGATTGGCGGGACGCGAGGCGGGCTCCTATCCAATCACAGGGCCCGCCGGGCTCGGAGGCGCCGAGCCAGCCCCACGCAGAGGCGCCCGCGGGACTCGGCCGGGCCGGGCCGGCGGCGCGTGCGCGCGGGCGGGCAGGCGCTGAGGGACGCTGCCGCCCGAGTGGAAGCGCCGCGCCGGCTCTTTGTTCTTTTCGCCGAACGCCCGGCGCCTCTCAGGAAGGCGGCGGGTCCGGCGCTCGGGGAAGAAGGGCCTCCAGAGCCCGATTCCCCGAACCGCGGGCGGGAAGGCGGGCTGGGCGGGGTGGCGGGAACCGGCCGGAGGGCGGGACGGCGCGCTCGCAGCGCTTGGCGGGAACCGCCGCCTCGGTGTTCCCGGGCCGGAGGGGCGGGGCGGGGCCGAAAGCCAAGTTTGAACCAGTTCAAAACTCGGGGGTGGTAACGGTTTCAACCGCCGCGCTCTTTTTCACCGCGCGCGCAGCGGAGGCCCCGGCCGGCTGGCCGGCCGGCGGGCGGGAGACGCCGGACGTGAGGGCCCGCAGCGCCCCGTCTACCGGCCAGACGCCCTCTACGGCCCCAGCTCCAGCCGGGCTGGTCTCGGGCGGGGAGCAGCGAGCCTCCCGCGCTCCGGCGGGGCCGGTGCGCCGTCCCCCGAGCCGAGCGGAGCGCCCTGCCCGCTACTTTTGTCTGCTGCCGCCCCTCGGCCGCTTGGCCCGACTCGGGTCCCACGTCCCGTTGGACTTTGGCTAGTGGACCCGCAGTGCCCATCGCCTTAGAAACCCTGGGAAAGAGAGAAGTCACGATTATTTCAAATTCCTCATTCAGAGCGCCTTGTTCAGACCCTTTCCAGTGTTTGTAGTGCCAAGCACGTGTCAGCGTTGAAAATCATTGATCAAGGATGCGTGCTGTTCACGTCCCTCGCGCTAACTTCTCTACAAAGTATTACGATTCCAGCATTTTTCAAGTATTAAAAAAAAAGATCATGGGGTGAGCCTGCCTCGACCCAGAGGAGTTAGGAATATTTCACTTAGGATATAGTCGCCCCTTTTGATTTATCTGGCAGTGAAGTTAAGGTTATTCCGATTTTTTTTTTTTTAATAGGATGCAGCTATAGGGCAAAGTAACCCCCTCACCCACATAAACTGAGATTCCATATTGAGAGTTCTCGTGCGGAGCGGGGAAGACGGTCACTTACGAGCTCGAGTTAAAAGTCTAACGGAATCATGCTTTTAGTATTTTATTTAATTTTTAAATGACTAAGATTTTTAGTAACTAGTCGCTCGCTTTGTGTTCCTAGAGACTAGAACAGTCATTTAACCCATTGATCTACCGCCTTTCCTAAGTCACCATTCCGTTCCTCACATATTAAAGTATGAAGCTGAAAGTCGCACAGTAGTGTCCGACTCTGCGATCCCATGGACTGTAGCTTGCCTTGCTCCTCTGTCCATGGGATTCTCCAGGCAAGAATACTGGAGTGAGGAAATCAAAAGACAGAAAACAATCATGTGCCCAAATAAAAGCATGAATAAATGATAATAGGGCAAAAGCAAATTATGCATCTGAGTGCGTGTGTGCTCAGTCGTATCGGATTCTGCCCACCCTATGGACTGTAGCCCGCCAGGCTGTCCATGGGATTTCCCCGGCAAGAATACTGGAGTGGGTTGCCATCTCCTCCTCCAGGGTATCTTCCCGACCCAGGGATCGAACCTGAGTCTCCTGCCTCTCATCCATTGGCAGGTAGATTCTTAACCACTGAGACACCTGGGAAGCCCTATGCATCTGAGATGTAACTTTAAGCTAATGTAACAATTCTACCTGTCTTATACCAGACAGACATTCATAGTCCATGGTACAAGGCTTCCATCTAGACCATTAATTTACAATTGCTTAACCATTTACATCTCAAAAGTTAACTTTATGACTAAATCACTTATCAAATTACTGATTTTACCTTTTATATTAAAACAATGTGGGCATTTTTTAAAGAAAGATAAATTACATTAGCAGAGATTATAAGCAAATTCAAGCAATATACAAACACAGCATATCATGAAATGTCATGTGAGTTGCTAAGGCATTTAGAATCAAGAAATGATGTTGGATCAAGATGTCCCCCCCCCCAAAAAAAATACCTCAGGAAAGGATATTTTAGCCAGACTGTAAAGAAAGCATAAGATTTAGATTGATGGGGTAGTGAGGGCACTTGAGAACGAGCATGTACTCCTCAGGATTACATAGAGTATAATTAGAGCTGAGAACTCCAGTTGGCAAAGAGTGAGAGAGCAAATTAAGAGAGCCAATATTGTAGAATTTATATTTACAATACATATTTATGTTAAATATAATACGACGGCTGACCTGGAGCAGGAAGTGGGGGTGCCAGTGGACTACAATAGTCTTAATTCAGGGATAACATTGTCCAGTTAAGCAAGATGTTTTAGGTTACAGTGTGGCAAAAAAAGAGGATACATTGAAAACATTGCCAAAAGACCTCGTTATATATGGAGGACATATGTTATTGTGCAACTCAACTTTGTATATTCATAAATACAGGAAAATTGAGAGGAAGAAGTATTTCATTTTTGGTATTAAGAAAAATTAAAGATTTCCAAGCTGGGAAAGCAAGAAAGCATGTGTGAACCCCCAATTATTGGGTGTGAACCCCAAATTACTAAAGGGACCTCGGTGAAGCAGAAAAGCAGGTTGAACACAAAGGTAGATATGAACAGTAAGAGTCACCAAGCATTTTTACCTCTGTGAAGATGCTCAGAGGACAGTTATGCTCCTAATGACAGGTCATCATGTCCTCTGTAAAAGATTCACTATTACAGGATAAAACCAAAAGGTGGAGAATTAAACTCTGAAGTCAGGATATAGCTCTACCTTATTCACTGCTCTTCTCCCAGGGCCCACCATTGCACCCAGTATATCACCAGGGTTTTCCAGGGGGAAGGACAGGAGAAGGTCAAGTGCAAAATTAAGGTTTATTGGCATCACAGAAGTTCCCTTTCAAGCCCACGAATGGGATCTACTTCTCACACATTCATTTGTTCACCTTGCACCCAAATATGGAGGGCTTACTACGTGAAAGCACTGTTCCGGGGTCTAGAAATACAAAGTGAGCAAAACAAAAGTCCCTGCCTTGGTGGAGAGAAACAAACCATAAATTATACAGAATATGAGGTGGTGGCAAGTACAATGGAGAAAAACAGCGTGGAAGGAGAGGAGTGAGTGTTCAGTTCAGTTGCTCAGTCTTGTCCGACTCTTGGCGACCCCGTGAACCGCAGCAGGCCAGGCCTCCCTGTCCATCACCAGCTCCCAGAGTTTACCCAAACCCATGTTCATTGAGTCAGTGATGCCATCCAACCATCCAACCATCCCCTTCTCCTCCTGCCCTCAGTCTTTCCCAGGAGTGAGTATAAATGCTGCCATTTTAAAAACGCTTAGTCAGGGAAGGTCTCACTGAGAAGATGACATTTGAAGAAAAACTTGGGGACTTCCTTGGTTCAGTGCTTAGGACTCTGCAGTTCCACTGCAGGGGACACGGGTTCGATCCCTGGTCGAGGGACTGAGATCCCGAGTGTCTCATGGCATGGCCAAAATAAATAAGTAAATAAATAATTTAAATGGTCAGAGTCAACATTTATAAAAGAAGAAGACTGAAAACAGGAAAACTTGGAGGTGAAGGAGCACTTCCTGATAAAGATGTTCAAAGCAGAGGGGACGGCAGGTACCTGGCCCTGACGTGGGCGACTGCCCGGTGTTCTGGGGGGGTGGAGGGAGTCGAGCAGGAGGTGAGGGAGCACAGGCAGCTCTTCTCAGGCCTGTGGACACTGTGAGGACTTGACTTCAGCGACAGGATGGGGAGCAGAAACGTGATCTGATCATTCAAACGAGAGCCTTCTGTCTGCTGTGCTGAAATCAGCCCGGAGTGGAGCAGGGCCAGATCAGAGAGAACAGTCAGGGGTCTGTTGTCATAACCCAGGCAAGAAAAGATTGTGACTGGGAAAGAAAGTGGTGACGGGGAGCTGGTGAGAAGTGGTAGATCCCGGGCGTGTCTGGAAAGAACAGCCAGTAGGAGCGAGTAGAGATTTGAAGATCAGAGTTCAGTTTGGGACAGAGTGAGTCTGAGATGCCTGTTTTCAACCAAATTGAGTTATCAAGTAGGTGGTGAGTTACGGATGGGAGGAAACACTTGTCCTCTACCAATTTAGGACCGGGTTACCAGTGCCAGCAAATTAATTGATGGCAGGTTAACAGGATAAATTTTTAATATGCCTGCAGGAGGACTTCTACAGAGAGAATAGTTCCCCAAACAACACAAGGTAAAGGTTTATATACCAGCTTAACAAAGGGCAGGGGCACAGGGGAGGGTTAAGTCTTCCAAGGATGGAGGTTCTGATGAGTCTTGTTTAAATGATTTTTTTTTTTTTTCTTTTGGAATGTCCCAGTGCCTGAAGTAAGTCACTTCCCTGATGGGAGACTTGCTGGGGAAAGGGTGGAGGGGAGGGGAGGGCATATAGCTGACTCTCATGAAGCTCTTGCTTTAATCAGATGAGGGAAGCCCGATAAGTTCTTTCAGCATCTGTTAGACTCAGATGTTCCCACTCTGGAGTCATCTTTATAGCATTTTGGCAGGGGGTGGAGGGTGGGGTGGGGGCAGGTTGCTGCCCTAGGACTTTGCTGCTGCACATGGACTTTCTAGTTGTGGCTCCCAGACTTAGTTGCCCCGTGGCACATGGGGATCTCAGTTCCCTGATCGTCAGTCAACCCTGTGTCCCCTGCATTGGAAAGCATATTCTTAACCACTGGACCACCAGTAAAGACCCTATACCATTTCTGTTATTAAAAAAATTTTTTTCATTACAGGAGTCTGGAGTTAGGGGCGAGGCTGTCCCTAGGAATGTAAGTTTAGGAATCACCAGCATATAAATGGTGTTTAAAATCAAGAGAATAAAGGCAGACAGAAAAGTTGAAGGTCTTCTTCTACTGTGACGTTTGTGGTGATGAGGAGACACCAATGAAGACAGAGGGAACAACCAGCCAAGTGGGAAAGTGCGGCAGCCTGGAAGCCTAGGTGTCTCAGAGAGAAGAGTAACCATTGCATGATAAGTAAGATGTCCGAGACTTAACCCTCAGATTTAACAACATGGAGGTCATTGGTGATGCTGAGAGCACTCTTTCAGTAGACTGGTTGGAGTGGATTTCGTAGCGAGTGAAAATTGAAGACAGCAATTGTAGCCAACTCGCTCAAGGACTTTACTAAAAAAAAAAAAGAGAGAAAATGAGCTAGAAGAGTAAGTGGGATTGAAAGATTTTAAGATCTTTAAGAGAAATACCACATTGGTATTCTGATGAAAGATCTAGTGAAGATGAGAAAACTGATGATTCAGGAAAGAAAGCGTATTGCTGGAGCAACATCCTGGGGTGTTAGAAGAGATGGAGTCCAGAGCAGGTGAAAGATGAGTCCTGGAGCCTGAGTGGAGGACTTGGCCTCTGCTAGGTCATGGCCAGGAGAGAAGGTAAACTACATGGTCGCAAATGCAGGTATGTGGGTGGATTTAGTGAATTTGGTACGTGTTTTCATATGACTGCAACAGACACGCGTGGGTAATGACCTGACTGAGAAGAGGCAGTATGTATATGAGTATGCAGTTTGTTAGGGGGAAAAAAACTATGTATAGACCATTATATTCCAGCATCACATTTTTATCAATTCTCCCTTCTTGGTCTTAATGTCTCAGCCCTAACAGAAGTAGAAAACTGATTATTTTGGTTTTAGACAGAGAATACAGAGCAAAAGTGAAAAAACTAAAAGTTTTTGGAGGACAAATGAAAAGCCACAGGATATAAAATCTGTGTGAGAGATTTAAGCTTGTCAACAGAGGGGCAGCAACTGGAGGCCTCAGAAAGATGACCTCTAATAGAGAACAAGAGTGGCCTTGTACTGCAGGCTGGAAAACACCCGGGGCTGAAGCTGGGGAAAGTGTGGCACAGAGGGCAAGCTTAATTAAAAATTATAGCATAATTTGGTCATGATTTAAATGAGCCTGACCTTTGCAGAACAAGGCTGAAATAGTCACCTGTAGAAAGCCAGAGGGGGAAGTGGTAGGCAGCCTCTAAAATGCTCCCAGTCATTACTGCCTCTTGGTGTTCACACCCTTGTGTAATCTCCACTTGAGTGTGGCTGGACCCACTGGCTGATTCACTTCTAATTAATAGAATATGGCCACATGAGTAATGGGATGTCACTTCTGTAATTAGGACCACCCCCCCACCTCCTTCTCTCTCTCATCTCTTGCTCTGCCTGAAACAAGCTGTCACATCAATTTTCTCTCTCATACCTTTACCACCCTTAATTCCAGCCATATTGTATTGATACTACTCACTATCTCAAACACAAATTCAGCTAAATTGATCAGGCTGTTACCATTTTACTTTGACATTTATAAGAGAAAGTTGATCAAGTCAAATGGATAGATTAATATAGATTTAAACATTTAGGATATCTAGAAATTATCTAGAAATTATTTCAAATCCTAAAAGATGATGCTGTTAAAGTGCTACACTCAATATGCCAGCAAATTTGGAAAACTCAGCAGTGGCTGCAGGACTGGAAAAGGTCAGTTTTCATTCCAATCCCAAAGAAAGGCAATGCCAAAGACTGTTCAGACTACCGCACAATTGCATTTAGCTCACACACTAGCAAAGTAATGCTCAAAATTCTCCAAGTGAGGCTTCAACAGTGCATGAAGTTCCAGATGTACAAGTTGGATTTAGAAAAGGCAGAGGAATCAAAGATCAATTTGCCAACATCCTTTGGATCATAGAAAAAGCAAGAGAATTCCAGAAAACATCTACTTCTGCTTTATTGACTGCACCAAAGCCTTTGACTGTGTGGATCACAACAAACTGTGGAAAATTCTTAAAGAGATGGGAATACCAGACTACCTGACCTGTCTCCTGAGAAATCTGTATGCAAGTCAAGAAGCAACAGTTAGAACCAGATATGGAACAACGGACTGGTTCCAAAGCGGGAAAGGAATACATCAAGTCTGTACATTGTCACCCTGCTTATTTAACTTATATGCAGAGTACATCATGCGAAATGCCAGGCTGGAGGAAGCACAAACCGGAATCAAGATTGCTGAGAGAGGTGTCAATAACCTCAGATATGCAGATGACACCACCCTTATGGCAGAAAGCAAAGAGGAACTAAAGAGCCTCTGGATGAAAGTGAAAGAGGAGAGTGAAAAAGCTGGCTTAAAACTCAACATTCAGAAAACTAAGATCATGGCATCCCGTCCCATCATCTCATGGCAAATAGATGGGGAAACAATGGAAACAGTGACAAACTTTATTTTCTTGGGCTCCAAAATCACTACAGATGGTGACTGCAGTCATGAAATTAAAACACACTTGCTCCTTGGAAGGAAAGCTATGACCAACCAAGACAGCATATTAAAAAGCAGGGACATTACTTTGCCAACAAAGGTCCATCTAGTCAAAGCTATGGTTTTTCCCATAATCATGTATGGATGTGAGAGTTGGAACATAAAGAAAGCTGAGTGCTAAAGAATTGATGCTTTTGAACTGTGGTGTTGGAGAAGACTCTTGAGAGTCCCTTGGACAGCAAGGAGATCAAACCAGTCAATCTTCAAGGAAATCAGTCCTGAATATTCATTGGAAGGACTGATGCTGAAGCTGAAGCTCCAATACTTTGGCCACCTAATGCGAAGAACTGACTCATTGGAAAAGACCCTGATGCTGGGAAAGGTTGAAGGCAGAAGGAGAAGGGGACGACAGAGGATGAAATGGTTGGATGGCATCACCGACTCGATGGACACGAGTTTGAGCATGCTCCGGGAGTTGGTGATGGGCAGGGAAGCCTGGCGTGCTGTAGTCCATGGGGTCGCAAAGAGTCAGACAGGACTGAGCGACTGAACTGAACTGAACTGAGAAATTATCTGGGAGTTGTAAAGGAATCCAAGTATGAAACTGAGGAACACTTGGCCAAAGTATGACTACAAATGACCCCTGGGTAAAATATCATTTTACAAATGTGAAATTTCTCCTACAAACGAGGACTGAGGATTTGGGGAAGTTGAGAACTGATAACTCTTACTTACCATTGACTTTGGACTATAACAAGAGAAATGATCAATAAAGACTAAAATATCTAATAGGAAAGAGAACATGGTTTTAGCAAGGGATAAGAGCTAAAAAGGAAAAAACAAAACTGATCACATGATTGTATACATAGATACTCCAAAATAATCTTCAGATATTAGAATTAATGAGTGAAGTTACCAAGGTCACTGGATACAAGGTTAGTTTACAAAAATCAATTTCTATATACCAACAATAAGCAAAGAGGAAATTAAACCCTTAAAGTAAAACCATTTGCTTTTTGAAAAACTAACACCTAATAATAAATCTGATGAAAATGCACCAAACCTATATACTGAGTATTACAAAATTATATTGAGGAGAACTTTTAAAAGACCTAAGTAAATAGAATGTCATTTCTGTGACTTAAGAAACTGCCTAGATTCAACACAGTGCCAATCAGAATCCCAGGAAGGTTTATGGGGGTGTGAGTGTGTTTGTGTCTCTGTGTGTAACTTGCCAAGCTGATTCTAAAATATATGTGAAATTCAAAAGGCTGAGAAGAGCCAAGACAGTCTTGAAGAAGAAGAATGAAGCCTGGAGACTTCACTGCCAGATATCAAAACCTAGCTTTTCAAAGCTATGGTAATTAAGCCAGTGATATTAACACAAAGATGGACAAATGGACCTGTGAGCAACAACACAAACATCCAGAAATAGACCCACACCTAAAGGTTACCTGATTTATAACAGAGGTGACCAGCACTGCAGTGGAGAAGGGCAAGTCTTTTCAACAGTTGGTCGTGGATATCCTCAGGGGGAAAAATCTTGGCCTCTACCTCTTACCAGATGGGTTACTGATTTAAATGTGGAAGAAAACTCAGAGAAACATTGTTATGATCTTGAAGTAGGCATAAAGTGCTTAAACAAGATGCAGAAAGTACTCATCATAATAAAAAAAAATGATAAAGTGAACTATATTATAATCAAGAACTTCTGTTCTTCAGAAGACAACATTAAGATATTCAAAAGGCAGGCCAAATAATAGATCCACTATACTCGTATCTGATGAAAGCCTTGTCAATAGATCATATAAAGAACCCCTACAAGACAATTTGAAAAAGAAGACAAAATGTTAGAACATGATCAAACACAACCCACCTTACACTAGCACTCTGAAAGAGTAAATGTACAAATGTCTAATAAGTATAAAAAGGTACTCAATTTCACTACTTGCCAGAGAAATGGAAATAAAACCATAATGTAATACCACTACAGACATACCAGAATAGCTAAAACAAAAAGAAATACAGACGATACCAAGTGTTAGCAAGCATGTGAAACCACCAAAACCCTTAGACACTGAATCAGGGCTATAGGACTATAAGTTGGTACAACCACTTTGGAAAATTGAGAGTTAGTAGCTGCAGAGTTTGAACAAACATTGAATACTCAATAAATAGCATTCTACTCCAAGATCTACATCTATCAGGTATGTACATGTGTATGTATATTTACCAAAACATGCACACAAGAATATTCAAGGGCTTCCCTGGTGGCTCAATGGAAAAGAATCCACCTGCCCTTGTAGGAGACACGGGTTCAACCCTGATCCGGGAAGATCCCACATGATGCAGAACAACTAAGCCCATGTGCCACGACTATTGAGCCTCTGCTCTAGAGCCCGGGAGCTGTAGTTACTGAGCCCACATGCCATAACTACTAAAGCCCGAGCAACCTAGAACCCATTCTCCGCAACAAGAGAGGCCACCGCAAGAAGTCTGCGCATCGTAATCAGACAGTGGCCTCCGCTTGCCACAACTAGAGAAAGCCTGCACATAGCAATGAAGAGCGAGCACAGCCAAAAATAAATCAGTAAATAAAATTTTATAAAAAACAAATGTTAAAAAAAAAAGTGCCAGGACTAATAGGCACAAATCGGAAACATCTAAATGTCCATGAACAGTGGAATGAATAAATTGTGGTCAGTTTACAGAATGGACTACCCTACCACAATGTAAACAAACAATCTCCAACTACATACAAGTGAATAAGCCATTAAAAAGAATTTGTACCATATGATTTTGTTTATTTGAAATTCCTTAATGAGTAAAATGTACCCATGATGTTAGAAGTCAGGACAACTGGTCATCCCTGGTGAGCTAGTGACTACAGAGAATGGGAGGGTCATTTCTGGGTGCTCAGGATGTTCTACTCTTTGATTTGGGTACTGGGTAAACAGGTGCATTTCCCTTGGTGAAAATTATTTAAGCCATTTCTATTTATATGTTATCTTTCAATAATAAGTTTTCCTTAAAATCAAGGAGAAGAGAAAGAGCCAGCAAAGAAGACTGAGGAGAGTAAACAAAGATGGAGGAAAATCAGTGTCATGTCCCCAAAGCCAGGTGAAAACAGTTGATGAAGAAGGAAGAGGTGTACCCATAATATATGAAGAACTCTAACAACTCAACAATAAAAAAAAAAAAAATCCCAAATGGTATAAATAATAGAAAGACAAATGAAGTGTTAGTTTCTCAGTCATGCCCGAATCTTTGCGACCCCATGAACTTCAGCCCACCAGGCTCCTCTGTCTATGGGATTTTCTCCTCCTATGGGATTTTCCAGGCAAGGATACTGAAATAGGTTGCCGTTTCCTTCTCCAGGGGCTCTTTCTGACCCAGGGATCGAACCCAGTTCTCTTGCACTGCAGGCAGATTCTTTACCAACTGAGCTACAAGGGAAGCCCGACAAATAGAGGATTTGAATAGCCATTTCTCCAAAGAAGACATGTGAGTGGCTAACAGCACATGAAAAGATGGTTAATACCATCAGTCATTAAGGAAATGCAAATCAAAACCACAAAGAGACACCACTTCTCACCCACTAGTATGGTAAAGATAAAAAAATTAAAAAAGACAATAACAAGTGCTAGCAAGGAGGTAGAGAAATCGGAACCCTCAGACATTGCTGGTACAGTGTAAAATGGTGCAGCCATTTGGAAAACAATCTGTCAGCTCTGCAAAATGTAAATCAGAAAGTGTTACCCTATGAACCAGCAATTACACCCCCAGGAGCGTAATTTTCATTTCAGCCAAGAGGAATGAAAACATATAGCCACACAAAACCTTGTATATGAACATTCATAGCAACATTGTTCATAATAGCCCCAAAATAGAAACAACCCAAATTTCCATCAACTGATGAAAGGATAAAGCAAATGTGGTATATCCACATAGTGGAATATTATTCAGCAGTAATAGGGAATGAAATACTAATACATGCTACAACATGGGTGAACCTCAAAAACATTATGGTAAGGGGGAGAAACTAGACACAAAAGGCCACAATCGTATGGGACCATTTATATAAAATGTCTAGAATGTGCAAATATACAGAGACAGAAGGTAGAGTAGTCATTCATTGCCTGGGCCTGGAGGGGGAGGAGAGGATGGGGGAAAGAGGAGTGACTGCTAAATTATACAAGGTTTTCTGAGGGACGATGGAAATGTTCTAAAATTAGATTATGGTGGTGGTGTAAACAGAACACTGTAAATATACTAAAAACCACTGAATTGTACAGTTTCAAAGGGTGAACTTTATGGTATGTAAATCACTTCTCTAAGTTTGCTTTTTTTTTTTAAAGAAGGAAGTGGTGATTACTCAGGAGAACTTGCTGAGGCACCCTTCTCACCAAAAGATCCTACTTCTAGAAAAAGGATATTTGCTCAGGTGGAAAGTTCCAGATGACTTATTTAGAGATAAAATAAATCCTCTATGCATTAATAAAGAAGACCTCTGAGCCATTGGTCAAAGACCTGTGGAAAGTTCTCCCGAGGAATCAGTTGCTTGAAAATAAGGGCTTTAAGTCCCAAAAGGCAGTAAAACATTACTTGTCCTGGCATCAGACTTAAAAACTTTGAGGTGTCCACAAAAGAAAATACTAGAAGCATTTTCAACCACTGTACCTAAAAGGATTGAGAGGGAGATGGGGGTTGGAAAGGGAAAAGAAGAAGTTCTGCTGAAAAAATGACCGCATCAGAGACCCCTCTGGTGGTCCAGGGGCTAAGACTCTGCACTCCCAATGCAAGGAACCAGGTTCAGTTCCTGGTTGGGGAAATAGATCCCACATGCTACAACTAAGACCCAGTGCAGTCAAATAAATACATGATAAAAAAAATTTTTAAAGACAGCATCAGAACAGTTTAGGCTAAAAGCTCCAACATTGAGAAGTGAATCAAGTGTTCAGATTCTCTGAAAACATATACAATCTGGATAGAGTGAATCCAGGTTTTTTCACTGAATCCCAAGATGTTTCAATTAAAAAGTACTGCCTGCATTCTCTATAACATATAATGAAAACAATTAAGAATGACTTCATTTGGTAAGTAACAAGCTAAAGAACTCATTATGTAAAAATACAGCATAATTAGACAAACATAAAAGAGTTTAAAATGTTTGCATAAATGTTTAAAAGTCTGAGTCACACATGACCATTAATTTATTCATTCAAAATACATTTACTTAATGTTTGCTTTCGTCCATGCCCTGCAGGAATATAGCCAGTGGAGGGAGGGGAGGGACACACAGAAGGATTCCTCAAGAAAGCAAAAGGATCATTAAAAAAAAAAAAGAAGAAGCAAGCAAGCAAGAGGAAAGTAAGGGAGGGAGAGAAGGAAGGATGAAAGTATAAAGGGATGAAGAGCAGAGTCAGCAATGCCAAGAGATCAGGTTGGCAATGAGGCAACCCAGACCTCCTGCTCCCAAGAGCATAGTGACCTGGGTCCTTTCAGCAGCCCATTCCCACAACAGGTGGGGATGGGGTGTGTGTGTGCTAAGTCGCTTCAGTCAGGTTCGACTCGTTGCAACCCCATGGATCGTAGCCCACCAGGCTCCTCTGTCCATGGGACTCTCCAGGTAGGAAGACTGTAGTGGGTAGCCATGCCCTCCTCTAGGGGATCTGATTGGGTGGCAGGAAGTTAATACTCTTGGCCTCTAAAGGCATCATTATCTAGGATCTCAGAGGCAGTGTGTGTGACTAGAACCCTGCAGTCAGGACCAGGCTCGTGATTTCCTGAGTCTGGGATGGATGAGCGCCAACCCTTTGGCTAGTCAGTCTTCTCAATAACAAGATCCTACACCTGATTTCGTCCACTGTTCCAAGTCCACGGTGGTGCCCTCCTCAACCTCTTGCACCTTCTTAGTAGGTGTGAGCTGCAAGGTTCCCCACACCCCTCGTCCCCTCCAGCCCCTGCGGACAGATGGACAGTGCTGTTGTAAACATATGTGCTAACATACATCCAAGGAAGGCAGTTCCTCTATTGTTTTGAAGCGCTGGTTTTATATGAGATTTCGGCAACCTTCTGACATGTTGCTTTGCAATTCTCCATGTTCTAATGACTGTTGACTGAAGACTTACTCCTACTATTCAAAGAAGAGTATGTTCCAAATCAGTATCTTTAATATAAGAAATGTTTCCAACTGCAGAAATTCATCCCTAACTTGAGGAGAAAATATTTTCCCACTGATGAAATTTATCAAACTGGTGTATAATCTTCTAGGAAGAAAAATAGTAGCAGAGATAAAGCTTCATCTGGGAACCATATGTTTCAAAACTCAACCATTTCAAACTAAGGGCAATAAATCCTTGACAGAGCGGGTTCATTCTGCAGCGTTGTCACACTCACACCACCTGTGAAGCATTTGCAAAAAGTATCACTGAACTCGGAATACTGCACTAGAAAATTGACCTCATAATTTACTTTTTGAACACTTTCATACACATACTATTCTAGGATAACCTTAACAGAATGACCAATTGCTTAATAGTTTATTATCTTATAAAAAAAAAATAATGTGTAACAGTCAGTGTACACTGGCAGAAACTTCTCAGTAAAGACATTCATTATACCCATAATTTTATTATTTTTCATATCATATTGTTTTACAAGACAATGTCCTTTTAAATTAGGCTGGGTTCCAGCAGAAAATACTTTGGCCACCTGATGCGAAGAGCTGGTTCACTGGAAAAGACCCTGATGCTGGGAATGATTGAGGGCAGGAGGAGAAGGCAGCAACAGAGGATGAGATGGTTGGATGACATCATCAACTTAATGGACATGAGTTTGAGCAAATTCTGGGAGATAGCAAAAGGACAGGAAAGCCTGGTGTGCTGCCCGTTCATGGGGTCACAAAGAGTCGGACTTGACTTAGCGACTGAACAACAGCAACTAGCAGAAAGCGGTAAGGTAAGTTTTTTCTAAGGTATTGTTATTTCTACTCTCAGAGCATAATGATTATATGTGTTTTAATAGCATTTGCAAGAATCCACTCTAATGTCTGTTCCATATAACTGTTTTTGTATACTGAATACCAAACTAGCATCACTTGTTTGTATAAACAAACCAATTCTATTCTATCCAGTGGCTAACTGGACAGGGACTTATGGCATCTACCTCTCTCTCACTCTCTGTTATTTTCTATATGTTATTTTCTCTATTTATGTTTGACTGTTAGCATCATTGTTTTTAAATTACTGCCTTTTTTGCAGATCCAAAAGAAATGAAAATTGCCCACAGCCTGTCTTCCAAGAAGAACCACTTTTACCATTTTGCTGCATTTGCTCTCAGTCTTGAAAAGCAACATTTCTATTTAATTTAAAAACATTTTTTCTCTTAAAAGGTATACATGCTCATTCAAGAAATCTGTGAAATGTTCTTGATAAACTTATGTTTTTCAAGACATGCTGTTAGTGAAATACAAAGATCTGAGGAAATAGGACTTACATGTGTCGGGAGTACTAAGTGACAAAACCTTTCAGGAAGGCAGCGTGGCAGTATTTGTCATTAAATACATGTGTACCCTCTGACTAGAGACCTGTTTCTAGGGATCTTTCTTAGAAAAATTCATGTTTGCACACCTAAAGATAAGGATCATCAGTGAAACATTGTTTATAATAGAAAAATTTAAGGAATGACTTAATGTCTATCATAAGTGATTTAGTTAAATGAATTATGATAGAGGTATACTATAAATATGTATTTATTTTCATATACTATAAATAATATGCAGATACTAAGATGAATATCATTAAGTGAATAGAATTAAATTTATTTTTAAATTTCTTGAAGTAGAAATATGAGTAAACCCCCATATACTGATATTTAAAATTCTCCCAGATCCTATAAAAATAAAAATAAAAGACAAAATTTAAAAAGTGGCAACCCTGGAAATCAGATTATCCTTCTTTCCAGCATTCGTTATTGTCGCTGTCTGTTTTTTTTTTTAGATTTGCTTACTTATTTTTTGGCTGTGGTGGGTCTTTGTTGCTGCACACGGGCTTTCTCTAGTTGTGGAGAGCAGTGGCTACTCTTCATCGTGGTGTGCGGGCTTCTCGTTGCAGTGGCTTCTCTTACTTGGGGTAGTCTCTAGGCACTCGGGCTTCAGGAGTTGCCCCTTGTGGGCTCTAGAGCATGGACTCACTAATTGTGGCACATGGGCTTAGTTGCTCCCCGGCAAGTGGGATCTTCCTGGACCAGGGATCAAACCTGTGTCCCTTGCATTACATGGTGGATTCTTCACCACCGTCAAAGAATGAAAACAATGAAGACAGCCTAAGAGACCTTTGGGACAACATTAAACACACCCACATTCTCATTATAGGGGTCCCAGAAAGAGAAGCTAGAGAGAAAGCCCAAGAAAATATTTAAAGAGATAATAACTGAAAACTCCCCTAACACAGGAAAGGGAATAGTTAACCAAGTCCAAGAAGTACAGAAAGTCCCAAGCAGGATAAACCCAAGGAAGAACACACCAAGAGACATGGTAATCCAATTGACAAAAATTAAAGACGAAGGTAAAATAAGAAAAAGCAACAAAAACAACAAATAACATACAAGAGAACTCCCATAAGGTTATCAGCTGATTTCTCAACAGAAACTCTACAAGCCAGATGAGAATGGCACAATATATTTAAAGTGACGAAAGGGAAGAACCTACAACCAAGAATACTCCACCCAACAAGTGTCTCCTTCAGATTTGATGGAGAAATCAAAAGCTTCACAGACAAGTAAAAGTTAACAGAATTCAGCACCACCAAACCAGCTTTACAACAAATGCTAAAGGAAGTCTTCTAGGCAGAAAACAAGAGAAGGAAAACGCCTACAAAAAATAAACCCAAAACAATTAAGAAAATGGTAATAGGATCATACATCTTGACAGCCCTGCTGTCTGTTGTTCTTAATGTTTGTGTTTAGTGACTTGCCTGAATGAATCCTATAAAGATCCAAAAAAAGTCTTCCAAGATGCAGTATGAAATGAAAAAGGTAAATCATAAAACAGTAGGTATAGTATGATCACATTTCATACTACGAGCATGATATACACATACGTACATATATACAAAGAAGGATGCACACAAAACTGAGGGAGCGTCACCCTCAGCTCTGTGTTGTCATGGCTGGCCAGACTCTTTACAATAAGACTGCATTCATGTATTCTTTTTTTTTTTTTTTTGGCTTCATTAGGTCTTAGTTGCAGCCTACAGGATCTTCAGTTGTAACATGCAAACTCTTAGTTGCAGCATGTGGGATCTAGTTCCCCAACTAGGGATTGAACCCGGGCCCCCTGTATTGGGAGTGTGGAGTCTTAGCCACTGGACCACCAGGGAAGCCCCTATTCTGTAATTTTAAAAAGCAAAACTGTACAATGCACTTCTTGATTAATTAGAGACCATATAATTAGAGACCTAATATTTTAAAATAGCCCTTCTGAGATTATAAAAGATATTATTATAAAATGTTCAGATATAAAAAATATATACCTCTCAAGATAAGAGATATCGCCAGAGAAAGTCTTTTTTATTTTATTCATATACATGTGCATATGTACATATAGATACACATATATATGTATCTGTATAGCTATTACTTTAAAACAAAATTAAGATCATACTGTGTATATATTTTATATCCTATTTATTTCCTTTTTCTGTTGATTTATTCATTTAATGTTTTATCATGACCATGTCATATGATTAGAATCTGAAACATTATTTTTAATTATGAAATAATTAAGCATACAAAAAGTATGCAGACTCACACAGTGAAACTCCACGGACCCATCCACCCACCAGCTTCAGAAATAAACATTACAGATTATTAACTCCATTCAGGGACTTCCCTGGCAGTCCAGTGGTTAAGACACTGCACTTCCAGGGCAGGGGGCATGGGTTTGATCCCTGGTCCGGGAACTAAGATCCCACATGCTGCCCACAGCCAGGCCAAAAAAATTAAAATAAAAATGTTTCCTAAAAATAAACAAACTCCTGAACCTCATTTGCAGGTCCTGAGCCCCATTTTCCCTATTCTCTCTCCAGAAGTAACACCTCAGTTTGAATTTGGCCTTTTTCATTTCCACATTGGTTTCAGACGTTTCCCGTGTATGTTTGTATGGAACAATCTTATAGTATTGCTTTGCTGAAAAGCAGGTTTTTAATGCCTGCTTCATGTTCTGTGTTATAGAGATGCTATAATTATTTAATGTGTCCCTTAGTAGTGAGCATTTTAGAACAAAGAGCAGTTTTACATTTCCTTTTTATGTTAAGATTGAAATAAATTGCTACAAAAAGGTACAGTCTCCTTGGGGAAAATCTGTATTATGTTCACAAACTCTGGAGCCAACCCCAGGTTTCCAGTGTCTTCTTTACTAGGCTCTGTTTTCAGAGCCTAGTTTGCAAATCCACAAGGACAGGAACATTGCAGACGTGGAGAGTCAGAGAAGCAGTGAGTTACAGCGGAGATCTTCCCACTTCTGCTCTGGGTTTGTGTCTCTCTTCCTGCAGACTCCGTCAACTTGCAGCCGACACGCTGAAAGCCAACGGCACGGGCTGTCTCCTTAGTGTCACGGAGCTGCTTGGTTTCTCTTTCCAAATTCAACTCTTTCTCCTTTATAATGTGATCATGGTACACCTCCTTTTCTAATCTAACCACACTCTCCCCTTCTCTCCAGACTAAGGTTCCCCAAATAAGTCAGGCAGTCTGTCATCTGACTTGATATTTCATCAACATGACAGTCACTTCTTGGAAGCCACCATTAAGTATATCAGTCACCAGGAAGTATGATAAAATAACAATACTTGTCTTTGAATAAACATGCTAGAATTTCTGTGTTCTCAACCAGCAGTACCCTTGAAGAAGGAATAACTTAACCCAGTCACTGCTCAAAATCTCTTTGAAAACTTTCTTTTGAAACCGCCTTCAGAAACGGAATTTCCTAAATGGTGACAAATCTTTTCCTTGGACAGCAGATTCTGTTTACAAAAGCACCTCCCAGAAGTTTGGATCCAGAGCTGGGGTGACGGACCTGAGTGCCACCGCTGGTGTGAACGGGAAAGGGGCACATCTGGTCTCGAGGCGACACCAATACGGCCACATAGGCTGTTGATGAAGTGTCCACGCTGAATGGTCAGCACTCCGGCCATCTTGGTTATAAAATCATTTGAACCTCACCCTGCTAAGGGCCTTGATCACCCTCCCCTTTCCTTTACCCATCTCCAAAGCATCCCCAAGATCATGTCACTCTTGTTAAAGAAGCAAAAATAAATGCTGGTTAAAGGAGTGACTGTTGGCATGAGTCACAAGAAAGCACTCCTGGGCTTAAGGAATGTGCTTTACTTTCTCCCGCTCATACCAAAGTATTTTTCTTAAGAATACCCTTTTAAAAGGAATTAATTCATAAAACTTAAAAGAAATGAGACATAAGTGATTGCTGAAAGCACTTAAAAGCTCAGATTCATTTTGTTCAGATAGATGAGCAAGGAATGAGATTGAATGCAGAAGAGTTAAATTCAGACACAGAGAAAGGCTCCCCATGGACCTGAATTCTGGGGAGGGTCCTCCACTGTTGCTCTATGTGCTGAATTAACAGCAGATTTCCAAAAAGAAGGCAGAACATAAAGACTCAAGGAGAGGAAAAGAAAGACTTATAGGTGACAGCGGGGACACGAAGAGCCACCTGCAGGCAGCTGTCCACAGGTAAGTGAGGGGCATCGTCCGGCACCTGCCGGGCAGGGGCAGCAGGTCACAGGGAGCAAGGCTTTGGGCTGCTAGTCCACTGGGGGCATTGCTGGCCCAGACCACACTGGTGTGAGAAGCCAATGATGCCAGACAAATTGGTGCTCTGGTCAATCAGGGAGCTAAGAGTGTTCAAAAATTCACGTTCATTCTGTAATATGCATTCTTCTGCTAACAGTCAACCCAAATCCTCAGGATGCTGCACTCAAAAGCAATCTAGGTAAGATATTTTCTGAATTATGACACATGAAAATGTAGTGGAGACACATAATTTGTTTTATTCTACAGCATGTATATTTCATGGTGGTGGTTTGGGTGCAGTGGCTTCACGTGCTGAACAGGACTCTGACAGCATCAGCTCGACAGTGTCTTCCCTGGGGGGCACAAGGAGCAGCCTGTGTCCTGTTAAGCAGGCAAGTCTTAGGTGAGACTAACTAGGTTTGATTCCTGGCTGCGTTAGCTGTGACCTTCAGCAGATCGGGGGCTTCCCTGATGGCTCAGACAGTAAAGAACCTGCCTACAATTCAGGAGACCCGGGTTTGATCCCTCGGTTGGGAAGATCCCCTGCAGCAGAGAATGGCTACTCACTCCAGTATTCTTGCCTGGAGAACCCCATGAACAGAGGAGCCTGGCGGGCTACAGTCCATGGGGTTGCAAAGAGTTGGACATGACTGAATGATTAACACTTTCTTTTTTTTTTTTTTCAGTAGGTTGCTTAACCCAGGACTCAGCTTCCTTATCTGTGAGACAGGCATGATGAAAAGTTCCTACTTCACAGGTTTACTGTGAAGATACAAATGAAAGAATGCATGTGAGGAACATGACTACTATTTAAGTTATTGTTATAAATACTGGCCATTACACATCATGGATCTTGTAAATACAATCGCTATACAATTCCAGCATATGGAGACAATAAGCAACAATAATGAAATAAATTACCTTTAATGACTGAAAGAAATGGAAAGATAACCCATGATCTTTGATTGGAAGAAGTATTGTTAGAATGGTCATACTATCCAAAACAGTCTGTAGATTTAACTCAATCTGTATCAAATTATCCATGACATTTTTCATAAAACTAGAACAAATTATCCTAAAATTGGACCCAGAATTGCCAAAGCAATCCTGAGGAAAAAGAACAAAGCAGGAGGTATAACCCTCCCAGACTTCAGACAATACTACAAAGCTACAGTAATCAAAACAGTGTGATATTGGCCCAAAAACAGACACATGGGTCAGTGGAAGAGAATAGAGAGCCCAGAAATAAACCTACTCAGTTAATGGTCAATTTATCTTTGACAAAGGAGACAAAAATATACAATAGAAAAAGTCTCTTCAGCAAGTGGTATTGGGAAAGCTAGACAACTGCATACAAATTAATGAAATTAGAACACATCTTCACACAATGCACAAAAATAAACTTGAGTGTCTTAAAGACTTAAAAATATACATCATGAAACCATAAAATTCCTAGAAATGATCATAGGCAAAACATTCTCTGACATAAACTGAACCAATGTTTTCTTAGGTCAGTCTCCCAAGACAATAGAAATGAAAGCAAAAATAAACAAATGGGACCTAATCAAACTTACAAGCTTTTATACAGCAAAGGAAAATATAAACAAAATGAAAAGAGAGCCTATGGACTGGGAGAAAGTATTTGCAGTTGATGTGACCAAGAAGGACTTAATCTCCGAAATATACAAACAGTTCCTACAACTCAACAACCAAAAAACAAACAACCCAATCAAAAAATGGGCACAAGACCTAAACAGACATTTCTCCAAAGAAGACATACAGATGGCCAACAGGCACGTGAAAAAATGCTCAGTGTCACTAATACTAGAGAGAGGCAAATCAAAACTAAAATGAGGCACCACCTCACACTGGTCAGAATAGCCATCATTAAAAAAATCCACAAACGGGAATTCCCTCTGGGTCAAGTAGTTAGCATGCAGCGCTTTCACTGCCAAGGGCTAGAGTTCAATCCCTGGTCAGGTAACTAAGATCCCACACGCCACATCTAAGACCCAGGGCAGTCAAATAAATACATAAATATTTTAAAAAAAAAAGATAAATAAATTCTATATTCCACAGAAATACTAGGTTAGCTCTACAAAGGTGCATGAATATGATAATGGTGGGTGGTGATTTTTTTTCTTATTTTTACTGAGGAATAATTAACATACATTACTATATGGCATGGGCTTCCCCTGTGGCTCAGCTGGTAAAGAATCTGCCTGCAATGCGGAAGACCTGGGTTCGATCCCTGGGTTGGGAAGACCCCTTGGAGAAGGGAAAGGCTACCCACTCCAGTATTCTGACCTGGAGAATTCCATGTACTGCATAGTCCATGGGGTCACAAAGAGCTGGACACGACTGAGCGCCTTTCACTTTCACTTCACTATATGGGCACCTGCTAAGTCACTTGTCACCTCTGACTTTTTACGACCCCATGGACTGTAGTCCACCAGGCTCCTCTGTCCATGAGATTCTCCAGGCAAGAATAGGAGTGGGTTGCCATGTCCCCCTCCAGGGGATCTTCCCAACCCAGGGATCTAACCCATGTCTCTTATGTCTCCTGCATTGGCTGGCGGGTTCTTTACCACTAGCACCACCAGGGAAGCCCACATTACTATATTAGGTTTAAGGTATACTGCATGATGGTTTGATTTACATGTACCAGGAAATGTTTACCACGATAAATTCAGTCAACATCCACCTTCTCACACAGATAGAGTAGAAAGGAATGGTGATCTTTTAAAAAGCCTTGTGAGGTCATCTTTCCAAGAATAATGTAAACATGTTCAGTATGAGGAATTTCACCATAGGACTACCACACATCTCTGTTTCCTAAGAGTCTTCCTTTAATTCTTAGCTCTGTGGGGTTCTCGGAACTGTCAGGACAGTGTCAGAAGCTGGTCCTTTATTACCAACTCTCTTCCCGTCATTGTTTTCGATTCTTCCCCACCCCCTTCCTGTGACCTCAGATGTGACTTTGCAGTGTCCCCTCCCAGCTGGTAGTGAAGCCCATCTCCACTCCACGGATATTGGGTTTGGCCCTCTGACTCATTTTGGCCAATGGCATGTTAATGGATGTGATACAAGCAAAGACTTGAAACCTACATCTGGGCTGGCCCTCTTGCTTCTCACGCTTTTGTCAGCACCACAAGAAAAACATGTCCCAGCCAGCCTGCTGGTCCAAGAAATGTGGAGCAGACCTGCATCCAACCTTCAGCTTGAAGAAAGACGCAGTCAACCGTAGGCCACTCCAACTGACCAGACACCGAGGTGACAACACCACTGCTGTTTAAACCACTGACTCTTGGAGGGGCTTGTTACACAGCTAAAGCTATCTGATAAACCGCGAAGCCTCCACCTCTGGTGAACGACCGATAAAGCACTTTAAAAATATGCCCCCCCACACGTATATATATGTGTGTGTGTGTATATATACAGATATATATGAAGTAACATATAAGTTTATATAAATGGCATAGAAATATTAATACATGTGACTAACTTCCCTGGAGAAGAATGTGCTAACTAAATTCAGTGGCTTTTTCCTTCCTCAAATTTCCTAAGGGACTTTTATATGTTGAAATGGCTTTAATGGAGTGTAAAAATAAATAAATAGAACAAAAATGCAAACCTTAATTAGTAGATTTGTCTTTTATGTTGGTCTGTGAGCTATATGATAAAATAGCACAAATATTTACTGATACAGAAATGTCTAGAATAAAAAAAGCCTGAATACTTCAAATTAATTCCTGAGACTTCCCCGGTGGTCCAGTGGTTAAGAATCCACCTCCCAAAGCGGGGGACACTGGTTCAATCCCTGACTGGGGAAGACCCCACGTGCCACGGGGGAGCTCAGCCCGGGCGCCACAACGACTGAGCCTGCACCCTAAAGCCTGTGCTCCGCAACGAGAAGCCACCGCAATGAGAAGCCTGCGCACCGCGATAAAGAGTAGCCAGTCGGCACAACCAGAGAAAGACTGCGCACAGCAGCAAAGACCCAGCACAGCCAAAAACAAACAAAAATTTTAAAACATTAATTCCCACTTTGGAAGTAGAAATGTACTCTCTTTGCCTATATAATGATTTCTGTTCATTGATCATGGTATTACTAACCAGAAATAAGGTAAAACCCACTATTCTTTATTTAAGGAAGAACACTGCTTAAGTTCAGAGGATCTTTTTTCACTCCTGATTTTTCCATATGTTTCTTGCATGCATATTTAGAAGGTTAGTATAATAATAGGGTTATTATCATCCAATGAACATATCATCTAGCTATAAGTGGTATATTTTTGAACAAACGGAATCAATTAATTTTATTTTAAGCTGAAAAGATTATTCACTGTATACACTAAGATGGCAGAAATCGTCCACTAACTATAGCTTAAACCATTAGAATGTTTAGAAAGAAAAGAAAGATAGTGCTAACTTGTGTCCTACTCTTGCAATCCCATGAACTGTAGACTGCCAGGCTCCTCCATCCATGAGATTCTCCAGGCAAAAATGCTAGAGTGGGTTGCCATTTCCTTCTCCAGGGGATCTTCCAGACCCAGGAATTGAACCAAGGCCTCCTGCATTGCAGGCAGATGCTTTACCAACTGAGCTATGTGGGAAGCCCTTAGAATGTTTATGTTTACTTAACAAGAAACTCAAACATGGTCCATATCAGGATCGGCCTGCCAGCTTGCCAATTCATTAGACATCAGAGATACAGACTCTTTCTGCCTTTCCATTTTGCATATTGGCCTATTATCCCCATGCATGTCACCTCAAGGTTACAAGATGGCTGCAGCAGTTCCAACTATCACATGCAAGGTCAAGGCAAAAAGAAAGGGGAGGGAGGTGAGTCAGACACTACTTTCTCATGTATAAAGAAAGCAAGAACTGGGAATTCCCTGGCGATCCAGTGGTTAGGACTTCATGCTCTCGCTGCCAAGGGTTCCAGCCCGGGTTGGGGAACTAAGATCCCAAAAGTTGCAAGGCACAGCCAAAAAAAAAAAAAAGCAAGAACTCTTCAGAATGGTTGTTGATTCTTCTCACCATCAAGAAATGGAACACATTAGAGGGTGCTAACAACACCCTCGCTAAGGGAGGCTGGGCAGTTGACAGTCTAAGGCAAGAGGATGGGACTGTCCTGACTCGTATGCAGTGTCATGAGGCACCCTCTCACGCGGGGCCCCCGTCACCCTGAGCACAGTCAGCGCTCCACTGGCAGAAAGAAGCAGGAACAGACAGCATCTGCGCATGTCTTACATCCCTGTCCTTACATCCCTTGTCTTCTTGACCTGATGGAAGCAGGGAAGCAGAAGACATGGAAATGTGGTTTTACCTTTACTTTTTTTGGCAGGGCAGCCTGAACTCTTCTGAGCAACTGAGTGAGCAACAGACCCACTACTTCCTACTCTCAGAATTTCCAAACAGGGCATTTTAGGGCATGTCCAGAGTCCCTGAGGCTCACCATGGGTGACTCAGTTAAGAAACCAACCCACAGTCAACTCAACCTTCCATCACACAGCTCCTGGGTTCCACTCTGCTGTCTCAAGTATGTTGTATTGTGAGGGTAATGGCTGTCGACTCTGAACACAGCAGTACCTCATCTCTCTGTAAATAAGCCTGCGATGGAGGAAACCTGACAATGTCGAAGGTGCCATAACAAGGGCTTCCCTGGTGGTCCAGTGCTTAAGAATTCACCTTGCAATGCAGGGGACGCCGGTTCGATCCCTGGTCCAGGAGGTTCCACATGCCACGGAGCAGCTAAGCCCAGGCACCAATACTACTGAAGCCTGTGTCCCTAGAGCCTGTGCTCCACACAAGGGAAGCCACTGCTGTGAGAAGCCCGAGCACCGCAATGAAGAGTAGCCCCCACTTGCTGCAACTAGAGAAAGCCTGCACGAAGCCACGAAAACACACTACAGCCAAAAAATAAAATGAAGATAAATAAATAACAAGAAAAAGTAAATTTTTACTCTTTTCATGGCCCATTGTATTGAAAATAAAAAGACCAAACTTTAAAAACTGAGTTCATACTTCAAAGCATGATCATTATCAAGCATCTCCGTGCAAAATATTACACGGAGGGAACTGCATGGTTCCGGTTCCTGCTACTGAGAACCTACAATCAGAGACAGTCTGGTGATAATCCCATTTGGGTCATGGAGGAGAGGCATGAATAATGTTACTAAGTCATTAAATAACACATGATGACTTTTAGAAGCATGAACTATTTTGAAAATACAAAGTTCCGGATCAGTTGTTAAGTCCTGCCTCCATGTTCCAACAAGTAAAAACCAGAGATCACTCTGATTGCCATAATCAGGGTTAAGTACAAAAAACAAAAAGAAAGAAATAGTTTTGTAGTAAGAAAAGCCCAATAAAAACATTATAAATTTAAGAAATAGATTAAACATCAAGGTCCTACTATATAGCACAGGGAACTATACTCAGTATCTTATAATAACTTATAATGGAAACTAATCTGAAAAAGAATATATATGTAACTGAGTCACTTTGTTGTACACCTGAAACTAATACAACATTGTAAATCAACTATACTTCAATAATAAAATTTTTTAAAGATTTTGAAAAAATGAGAGATCACTAACGATGCCCTACATCACATCTGATACTTTAGAAACACAGAAAACTGAATCAGCTTTTTGAAATGAGATGTAATTGACACATAACATTGTATTGGTTTTATACAACATGATGGTTTGCTACATGCACATATTGCCTGTATCTGCTTTGATTATAAAATAAGAACAGTGATTTCCCTGCATGGCTTGTGGAATCAGTATCCTTACTTTGGAGTCATACCTGGCACCAGTGTGAGATCAGTATCTGATCATAACAGAATGGTGAATCAGAATTCTTAGGCACTCCATACACCTAAAACTAACACAACATTGTAAATCAACTATACTACAATAAAAAAAATTTCTTAGGCATGTGTAGCCAGAGAAAAGGGTACATAAAGAGACTTTTCTAACAGAAAAGTGTAGAGGAAAGGTAAATTTTTTTTTCTTTCTCCTGAATCTCCACATGAAAGAATCGGCTCTTCCATTTTATTTCCTTTTTTGTCAGTGCAATAAAGTGGTATCATGTGCAACTTTATGCTTTTTCTTAAAAAAAAAAAAAATCTAAGCTCCTGGTTCAACTTAGCACATTTCCTCTCTAACAACAGACATTCTCCACAGTTCCTCTTGGTCTCTGCGGGATCCTGTGCTTTGCACTAGTTTTGATTTTGTGGAGACCTGAATCATTCTGTAAGCAGTTATGAAATATCTCCTGTAGAGTCGTGGCCCAGGGCAGATGGAGGAATTAACTCAAAGAAGGAAAGAGCGCTCTGAGCTGTCTTATTTTCCAGCAGACAGCTGTCGACATGATCTCAGGGATCATCAGTTCTTCCCCCGGTCCACGGGTCAGCCCCCACAGCCTCAGCCCCATGGAGTGGGGTGTGGGCTCCGATTTCAGCCCAGTGGCAGCAAGATCCTATTTCCTCCATGGCTGAGACCCCTGATCTGAAGCAGATGCTCCGTGAAGGCTGCCTGCAATTCAACCTTCCTTCAGCCTCTTTATCATTTCCTTCCAGCTCCACCCCGGCTGCCCCAAGTTGTCCTCGAGTTGAGATAAATAACCCCAACCTTTACAGGGCTTCCTAAGGGTGGGGAAAAGGCTGGGATTCAAGGAAACCAGGAATGAAATATCTCCCGGAATGTAACCCCAAGTACAGAGGCTTGACATCTACTTCCTTTTCTTTTTTTTCATCTATACTTTCTCTCTCCTCCTTTGTAAACACAAACTTATAGCAGAAACCTGCCGTTCTAGTATGTCATTTAAAATCTATTTTACCCTAGTTATTAAAGATGTCCCATATAACAGAGCTTGGGGTTCATTTCATGAAAATTTATTTCCATACATATGAACTAACAATTTCAAAGACTGCAGTGCATATAAAGTTAATAAACCTGAACACGGCTTGACAGCACAGCCATGCTGAAATCTACAAATTGAAGTCGCGGTTGCAGCCCAAACAGAGTCACATTTTAAAACCAGGTGGTTTCCTAATCAAATGTGTGCCCTGTCGTGAACAGTCTCGGTACGGGGTTGGGGCTTAAGGGCAAGGTCAGAGGTCCTCAGGACGTCTGGGTAAGTAAGACGGCAGCAGGTCTAGATTTGGGTCCATGGAAATGTCCTGGGGATGGGCCAGAGTGGCCTGATTCAGAGCCACCCAGACCACATGCTTCCTATATGAGGAAGGGAGGCTGTCCCTCTTAAAGACGTGGAAACAGTTCTCTGGGAACGCCCTGGCAAGCCTTCAGCCCAGAAGTCACCCGATGATACAGATCCTGTCTACCTGACCGCATCTCTCTACTGCTTTGCCTGTGCCTCATCTGTAAGTGTCAGTTGCTCGGTCATGTCTGACTCTTTGTGACCCCATGGGCTGTTGCCCACCAGGCTTCTCTGTCCGTGGGATTTCCCAGGCAAGAACACTGGAGTGGGTTGCCATTTCCTTCTCCAAGGGATCTTCCTGACCCAGGGCTCGAACCTGGGTCTCCTGCATCTCAGGCAGACTCTTGACTATCTGAGCCGCCAGCATTGTGCCTCATCTATAATACTGTGTAGTGTGAGTCGCTGTCATGTCCGACTCTTCGCAACCCCAAGGACTGTAGCCCACCAGGCTCCTTGGTCCATGGGATTTCCCATGCAAGAATACCGGAGTGGGTTGCCATTTCCTTCTCCAGGGGATCTTTCTGACCCACAGATCGAACCCAGGTCTCCTGCATTGCAGGCAGATTCGTTACTGCCTGAGCCACCCAGGAAGCTCATTTATAGGAAACCTCTATTTAATGCTTGTTGAATAAGCGGCCTCCCCTGACTGTCTCCCCAGTGAGGCCGGTCCCCTAAAGCAGACCTCACTAGACTTTAATGAGTCCTTAAGTAATTAAGGATATTCTCTATTTCCCTTTAGGCAGGGGATCATCCCTAAGCCTCCGTTCTCTGATACAAATCAGGACCATATGCTCCAGCCACATCTCTGTCTCAATCCAGGGACTCATATCTGTGAGGGGCTCCTGGGGTCAGGTTCCCAGGCTCACAGTCCACACTCCAGAGTTGATATCTGGAACTGTCTTCATCAGGTTTCTCCGAGCAAGGCAAGCACGTGACCTATAGATAGCATCTTCTGTCTCTCTGTCTTACTGCCCTCCCCCGCCAGGTATCTTAATAATATCGTGTCCTGTATCCCCAGGAACATTTGATAAGAGCCATCGGAACAAATACAGATGCCGCAAGGGACTACTGTCCTATTCACTTTGATTTTACATCTACGATCATGAAATTAATTCCTTCTGCGCTGAGACTTATTCGTTTCTCACAATCACTATAACACCAAGCAGAGGATCTTTTCATTTTCTGTTATGATCTAGGTAATTCTATCTTTTTGCATCTAGAAAAAGCAAAAAGATTGTTTTGCAAAACATTCGAGAAGTTGAGGCAATTATACGGAATCTGGTCGCATGATTTCCCAATTTCTTGGTAGCACTGTTGAGTTTTTGTTGCTTCCTACCCACCTCCAACACACCACCATCATCACCAGGACCACCACAGCCCTTTCTCAGCTGTTAAAGTGTTATACGGCATGTATTAAAACTTTTGGGGTTAACTTTGAAAAAATGTTAGGAAAAAAGTTGACAAAGCAGTGCATGACTTCCCTGGTGGTCCAGGGGTAACAACCTGCCTGCCAATGCAGAGTACACGGGTTCAGTCCCTGGTGCGGGAAGACTGCACACACCAAGGAGCAACTAAGCCCATGAACCTCAATGACTGAGCCCACACGTGCCCTGCGGCCCATGACCCACAACGAGAGAAGCCACACAACGAGAAGCCCACACACCGCATCTAGAGAAACCCTTGTGTGCATCAACAAAGACCCAGCACGGCCAAAAGTAAATAAAGGAAACAAAACAGAAAAGCAGGACAAAGAATTCCCAAGTCTCCTTCACTGATGTTCCCCAAATGTTAACATTTTACAGCATTCTTTCTCTCAGTAAACATACACATACACATACACATAAAGGGTACTCAATCACTGCGCATTGACCTATTTAGTATTTTGTGGGCATTGGATTATATCACTGCTAACTTTTCTTCTCTAAAGAGTCTATGATCTTACCACTTATATATAAAGTAAGTCTTTTATAATATTTGTAATACGCAATCATACACAGTCTCAAAACACTCATAGCTGATCAGTTCAGCCCAGTGATAAGCTAATAGTTCAGATGTAAATATTTGGCATTTCCAGAGTAACGTATCACACTAGATGCCAAGTCATACAAGAAGTGTCTTGTAAATGGGACATGAGTGATGGTGAATGACCCCCACCCAAGAAATCAAACATGAGAGAAAAGAGATGCCCCATAAGAGGTAGATGAAAAAATCAGCTGGAGATGAGTCAGAATAGCCCTCCAGTAAAGGATTTACTGGATGGGATGTCCATGTCCAATGTACAGGTCCAGCTGCTGGTCTGACATTCACACCGATGGGTCTCACAAGTGCCACAAACTGAGGTAGCCAACATCGAAGTCCTTAACTGCCTGTTTTCCTGTCTTCTCTCTCTGCTTGGTGATACTGTGACCAATTCTGAGACTTGGGATTCCTCTTCCATGAAATGTTCTTTCATCCCCAGTTTCTAATCACTCACTAAGTTCTGCTCATCTGGGAGGTTGAGACCTCCCCAGGAGAGTGAGGAGTAGTCCAGGTGAGGAGCTGAGTGCCTTACATTTAGAGGGTCTTCATCAGGAGATGCCCAGAGATAAATATTTAAGGAAATTCAGTCCAGAAAGCTTCCTGGTGAAGCCCGAAGCGTGGTATATTTCTGTGGATGTAGCAGTTTCTGTTCCATTGTGTCATGTAAGGTTAGTGCCAGCAACAGCTACAGACGGCTTGGTGTGAAAGAACTTGGATGTGGGGCCCTACATGGATAGTCTGCCACCCCCATGGTGGTTCCTCAGACTCAGGGACCATCAGGTCCCCTGGTGGTTTGTTGGGGCAGTAGTGGTTGGGGCTTCCCCGGTGGTTCAGATGGTAAAGAATCCACCCGCCATGCAGGAGACCTGAGTCTGATCCCTGGGTGGGGAAGATCCCCTGGGAAAGGGAATGGCAACCCACTCCAGTATTCTTGCCTGGAGAATTCCAAGGACAGAGGAGCCTGGAAGGCTATATTCCAGGGGGTCACAAAGAGTTAGACACGACTGAGTGACTAGTGTGCAAGAAGGGGTTGAGGGGTAAGGACCCTGGAGAAATGAACTAGGAAACAGCCCACAGGACCTGCCTGCTTCCTCCTGCGCTCACCACCACGTTGCCAAGGGGTGGTTCCATGTTTCACTGCATTAAAGGTGAGCATTTGACACAGAGGTGTAGCCTAATCACTGCTTTCAGACACACTGAATCAGGTCAAGCCTAAGCTAGAAAGTAGTTAGAGTAGGGATGAAAAAAGAGAGAAATCCTTCAGCTCTAAAGCAAACAGGGAAAACATGGAGACTGACAGATTTTATTTTCTTGGGCTCCAAAATCACTGTGGATGGTGACTGTAGCCATGAAATTAAAAGACTCTTCCTCCTTAGAAGAAAAGCTATGACAAACCTAGACAGTGTATTAAAAAGCAGAACATCACTTTGCTGACAAAGGGTTTGTATTGTCAAAGCTATGGTTTTTCCAAAAGTCATATACGGGTGTAAGTGAAGTGAAAGTCGCTCAGTTGTGTCCGACTCTTTGTGACCCCATGGACCATACAGTCCATGGAATTCTCCAGCCCATTCTAGTGCATAGCCTTCTCTTCTTCAGGGGATCTTCCCAACCCAGGGATCAAACCCAGGTCTCCCACACTGCAGGCGGATGCTTAAGAGTTGGACCGTAAAGAAGCTGTGCACCAAAGAACAGATGTTTTTGAACTATGGTGCAGAAGACTCTTGAGAGTCAATTGGACTGCAAGGAGATCAAACCAGTCAATCCTAAAGGAAATCAGTCCTGAATATTCATTGGCAGGACTGATGCTGAAACTCCAATACTTTGGCCACCTGATGCAAAGAGCTGACTCATTGGAAAAGACCCTGATGCTGGGAAAGATTGAAGGCGGAAGGAGAAGGGAATGACCGAGGACGAGATGGTTAGATAGCATCACCAACTCAATGGACATGAACTAGAGCAAACCCCGGGAGACGGTGAAGGACAGGGGAGCCTGGCATGCTGTTGTCCATGGGGTCACAAAAAGAAACGACTTAGCGACTGAACAGCAACTAGAGACAAAATACTCAGGCCTTAAGGATTGAAAGTGGGAAGTGAGCAGGAGGTGCAGAAGTAAGCAGTTCACCCTGGTTGAGGCCCTACTGTGTGCAGGTGCTCTGTGTCCCATATTCGTATGAGGCAGCCCTCATTGGCCCCATCACATGAATGAGACATCACGCTTCAGAGAGGTGAAGTGATTTGCTCAGGGTCACACACCTAACTAGTGATGAGGTCAAGATGCTGCCTGTTAACTTAAAACCTTTTTCTTTGCTTCTTAAGCAGCATGACCTCATCTTCAAAGGAAATCTCAAACAAAAATCCAATATGTAAACCACATCAGTTGTGGTTAGAAAGGGGTCAGAGAAAAGGCAAAATGATGGAGACAGTAAAAGGATCAGTGGTTGCCAAGGGTCTGGGCAGGAAGAGAGGCAGAAACAGACAGAACTCAGAGGATGCGGACAGCAGTGAAAATACTCTGGGTGATATTATAACACTGAGATACACGTCATTATATGCTTGTCCAAGCCCAGAGAAGGTACACCATCAACAGTGAGCCCTCATGGAGACTGTGTAGCTTGGGTGTTTATGATGTGTCCTGGACCACTCTGCTGGGGGATGCCGATAAGGCGGGAGGCTGTGTGTGTGTCAGGCTAGGCAATATGTGGGGACTCTTGGTCCCTCTCTCTCAGTTTTGCTGTGAAACTGAAACTGCTCTAAAAAATAAAGTCTATCTAAAAAAAAAAAAAAAAAAGGATGAGGGTCCTTGAGTCTCTCCACCAGTCTCTCATCCCTTTGGAGGTAGGTCCCAAAGCAGAGACATTACTTTGCCAACAAAGGTCCATCTAGTCAAGGCTATGGTTTTTTCAGTAGTCATGTATGGATGTGAGAGTTGGACTATAAAGAAAGCTGAGCGCCGAAGAATTGATGCTCTTGAGCTGTGGTGTTGGAGAAGACTGTTGAGAGTCCCTTGGACTGCAAGGAGATCCAACCAGTCCATTCTAAAGGAGATCAATCCTGAGCGTTCACTGGAAGGACTGATGTTGAAGCTGAAACCCCAACACTTTGGCCAACTGATGCGAAGAGCTGACTCATTGGAAAAGACCCTGATGCTGGGAGGGATTGGGGGCCGGAGGAGAAGGGGACGACAGAGGATGAGATGGTTGGATGGCATCACTGACTCAATGGAGATGAGTTCGGGTAAACTCCAGGAGTTGGTGATGGACAGCGAGGCCTGGCGTGCTGCAGTCCATGGGTCGCAGAGAGTCAGACACGACTGAGCGACTGAACTGAACTGATGCCACCAAAGGCTCTGCAAGGAGCTCCACCACAAGCCGTGTAAAAGCCATCGGCCGCCCCATCAGAGAACAACCCCTTCTGTGAAAACCCAAAAGCAGTTCCATACAGACACGTGGCACTGCTCTTTCTTCCAACCCCTCTGCACTCTCTTCCTGGTCTCCTCCTGCAAATGGACAGCAGGAACCTGTCTCCCAGAGGGGTTCCTTCCAGGCCTCACCCCACCTGCAGCCTCTCAGGTCACAGACAGCTTCCCCACCCTACCAGAGGAAATGGACCAGTGAGGTAGAACGCGCTGCCGCAGCACTACAGCCCAGGGATCCCTCAGGCCAGCCAGTCCATGGGAAGGAAAGAGTGTCTGGGGACAGACACGGCCAGAGTGGCACCGCAACCCAGTGTGCTTGGCCCCTTCTGCAGCCTGGAAAGGAAACAGGAAGAGGAAGGACCAGAGTCTTCTTGGCTCCATCACCCCAGACTGCAATTTTTTTTTCTTTCTTCTAAAATCCCTACTTATTTCTTTGTCTCAGCAGCCAACACAATGTGGACCGCTCCCCAGGAGATACCAAAGGCACTTTGAATAAAGAACTGTGAGAATTCTCCCTGAAGGAGAAAATGAAGCTTGCCTCATCTTCTGGGAATGCCTGAACACCACTCTAACCGTTGCTATAAATGATTCAAAAGCAAGGGGAGAGATGTCTCGTCTAGCCTCCTCCTCTGTGACCCAGGGGTGAGACAGTTTCTGGGGAAAACTGAATTGAAGACACTCTACTTGTGATGTAGAACCCCCTGGGGGCTTCATTAGGCCTTCTGGGTCCCAGGCAGCGCTGGCTATGGTGAAGAATATTTTCTACAACCTCACCTTGTTAATCCACATTACCAGTGGGAGGCAATGGCTCAGAACATCTCCAGGAACTGTCCCTCCTCACTAAGGTCAGCTTCAAAGTGGGTTACATCTCCCTAAAGGGTATGAGGAACAGAACTCAGTGAAAGAGTTGTGCCGATTTCCAGCCAGGGCCTCACTGCCTCTTTGGAACAGTCGTTCTTGAGACGCTGCCGTGCTGAGAGAAAACTGTGTCACACATAGGTGCTCCAGTCCACAAGCCCAGCTGAGGCCCCCAACCAAAGACAGCACTGACCGTGGCCATGTGAGTGCGCCATCTTGAACATCCTGCCAGGTAGAGCCTTCACGTGCGCCATCTTGGACATCCTGCCGGGTAGAGCCTTCACGTGCGCCATCTTGGACATCCTGCCGGGTAGAGCCTTCACGTGCGCCATCTTGGACATCCTGCCGGGTAGAGCCTTCACGTGACTCCAGTCCCAGCCGCTGAGGAGAGACCCCCGAGCAAGGAGGACACAGCTGGGCCTGACTAACCTGCAGAAACACAAGAGGCCTGTTCACTTCCCCGGGCTGCCTTCCACAGACAGCTAGCTGTCCGTTAGCTGTGGGGCTGAAAACAACAGAAGATCATTCTCTCACCATTCTGGTGGCTGGACGTCTGAAATCAAAGTGTCAGCAGGATTATACATGTGCAGACTCAGTCGTGTCTGACTCTGGGCGACCCCAACGACCGCAACCGGCCAGGCCCCTCTGGCCATGGGATGCTCCAGGCAAGAATACTGGAGCGGGTTGCCATTTCCTTCTCCAGGGACTCTTCCCGACCCAGGGATCGAACCTGCATCTCCAGCACTGGCAGGTGGGTTCTTTACCACTAGCACCATCTGGGAAGCCCTCAGCAGGGTCCTGCTCCCTCTGAAACCTCTAGGGGAGGATCCTTCCCTATCTCTCCCAGCTTCTTCTCTATCTCTTCCCAGGTGCTCCTCAGCTTATGGAAGCATCACACCAAGGTCTGCCTCCATCTTCCTGAGGCCTTCTTCCCTCCGAGTGTCTTGTATCCAGATTTCCCTCTTTTAAAAATTTCATTTATTTATTTGGCCATACCAGGTCTTAGTTGCAGCACTTGTGATCTTTAGTTGTGGCATGTGAACTCTCAACTGTCACATGTGGGATCCAGTCCCCTGACCAGGGATCAAACCTGGGCCCTCTGCATTGGGAGCATGGCATCTTAGTCACTGGACCACCAGGGAAGTCTCGATGTGGACCACTTATTAAGTCTTTATTGAGTTTGTTACAATATTGCTTCTGTTTTAGGTTTCGGTTTTTTGGCCTTGAGACATGTGAGATCTTAGTTCCCCCATTAAGGATGGAACTCAGCCCCCTGCATTGGAAGGTAAAGTCAACCCCTGGACTGCCAGGGAAGTCCCTGGATTTCCCTATTCTTATGAGGGCACCAGTGATACTAGATTTGGGCCCTGACAAACTCATTTTAACTTGGTGACATCTGCCAAGATCCTATTTTCAAATAAGGTCCCAGGCCCCGAGGATTAGGACTTCAATATGTCTTTTCAGAGGATACAATTTAACCCATCACAAGAAGTGAAGGTAGATGTTACAAGCCTCTTCCTTTTGGAGAAGTTTGTGATGCAGTAATAGAAAGGTTGATAATAGAACGGGTTGACACTCCTGGTCCACCAGGCATGTGAACTGGATGTCTAAGGGAAGCTAGCCTACAATGAAAATGGTGAATCTGCAGATAATGGCAGCTTTGTGAAGCTGTGTTTCACTTGGTTTTTGTATACAGTTGTTTCATTTTTTTCTCTTCTTAGGGTGTTTTCTTCACTGATCTCCAAGGACTTTTACAAAATTCAAGGTCTTTATTCTAAGCCTATTCTGTACAGAGCAATAGCCAAGAGTCAGAAGACATGGATCCCTCCCTGAGTAACTGTATGATCCCAGGCCAATCAAGCAGTCTTTCGGGGTGGGGGTTAGTTTCATTCATTCAACAACCACTTATTAGAAGCCTGCAAAATGGTGGTGGTGGGTGGGGATCAAGAGTTCATACAGCCCAGCCTCTCCTTTCACAGACCAGAAAGCTGAACTCTGGGAGGGTAAGGACCTGCAGGCCATTAATGAGCCACAATCATCAGCATTCATCTGCAAAATGATGAGCTGGGAACAGATTTTCTCAAAGGCTCTTTCCAGTCATTAAACTGATTCTAAAACCATGAATCTATATTTTACTCGTTTTAAATTAAAAAAAAAATATTACATTCGATTCGGTTGCATGCATTTCTGAGACTCAAAAATTGCGACTGTAAAATTATGTCACCACAGTTTCCTTGACTTTGATGTTTATGAATTATGAAGCCAGTGAAGAGAAAGTTTCATCAAACCATCAAAAGCTAAAACATTTTTTTGTACTTTCAATTTGCATGACTTTTGACGATCTTGTTTTTACTGATCTTAAGAATGTCTCCATCCATACCTTTAAAAGCCCCAGAATACCTCCTCATGGCAAAGCTGAGTCACAGGGCTCGTTTGCAAAGAGTTCAGTCTTGGAAAGTGTACTCATTGCCTGATTTAACAGAAAAAGTAATAGACTAATATGTGAAAGAAGGTCAGTATATCACATATTACTTATATGATATACTCAAGTACACATATATCATATACCCATTTATGTATTGAGTATACTCATATCATTTTCTTTGAAAATAGGATGAAATCTCAAATGTTATACAGATAGATGTTGGCGTTATTTGTGGATTCATCTTCCAATTATGCCTGGTACCAGAGATTGCAGGCTTAATGATCTGTGGGAACATTTACATGAATGATTTGCTTTTGGAAAGGAAAGCACATCCTACAGTCAGATAGAGCCACAAAGCATGTGATGGGTAAAAAGATATTTTTACAATGCATCATGAGAGAAGACATGGATAAGTAAGGTTAACATACAGTTTAAGACAGCATGTTCTGCCATGGTAGTGAAACCTGAGAATATGAATTAAAATGAAAAAGTCATAAAATGGGGACATCCCTGGTTATCCAGTGGTTAAGACTCCAAGCTTCCACTGCAGGGGCTGGAATTTGAACCCTGGTCGGCGAACTAAAATCCTGCATTCCATATCGCGTGGCCAAAAAGATTTCTAAAAAGTCATAAAATGAGAAGGTGTCTGCTACATGATCAGGGTGCAATGTCAACCATCGTCAGGTTCCAACGGTGGGAGACTGAGAGGACCACTGCTTTGTTCCCGGGTACTCATTGGCTTCTCCCTCTTCCCAAACACTTGGAAAAAGTGCTTTTATAGCACTTGACCCCTGTGTGGTCGTTACTAGTTTATAGCTCACATCTCTGTCTAGGCTGTGAGAGTCTATGTGAGAGAAATCAGGTCTAAAGTCTCTCTGTATACCCAGAGCCAGTACCCAGTACTCAGGGAACAGAAGGTGATCAACAAACCATCTTTCTCTAGCCCCTCCACCAAGGGCAGCAAAGATGCTGGGGGTGGGCTTCTCTGGTGGCCCAGTGGTTAGGAATCCTGCCTTGCAATGCAGGGGACACGGGTTCAATCCCTGGCCCAGGAGGATCCCACATGCCACGGGCAGCTAAGCCGCAACTACTGAGCCCACATGCCCAGCTACTGAAGCCCCAGACCCTAGAGACTGCACTCTGCAACGAGACAAGTCACGGCAACAAGAAGCCCGAGCACCGCAACTTGAGAGTAGCCCTCACAGCAACAAAGACCCGGCAGAGCCAAAAATAAAATTATATTTTTACAAAAAAAGATGCTGTGGGTGATGCATGCACAAAGAGGCAGCTGAAATGATGCAGGTTTGGAACAGAATGGATTTTCCCTCCTGGGCAGCTCTAGGTAATTAACAAAGTTGTTACTCATTCATCACTTTCCCCATCCATCCCTGACTTCAGCGTGGGAACGTCTAGGCTCTGGACTGTTCACAGAGGTGCCAGAGACCCATCACCACCCGATCTGCAGCCTCCAGTGCAGCTGTCTTTCTAAAGCACCTGCCGCTTACTCAGAACACACCCTGAGAGCGGCGTCTGCCAGGTCCTCTGTCATAACTGCTTGAGCGAAACCCAGAGCATGACTCACTCACAGCAATTATGAAAGACAGGGAAGTAGTCTCAAGAGGGTTTTGGAGGCAAAGACCTGGCAGGGCCTCCACGCGGGCAGACCTCGGGTGTAACTGACAAGGGCACGCGTGCCCCAACTTGTGGGGGGTGCCCCCATCACCCCCACCCCACCACCACCATTTCCTTCTTCTCTTCCATGAGCTGTAATTCCTGGAGATCAGCCAGGAGAGTGTTTCAGCATTGAGCCCACAGCCAACCTGCACCCTCTCCTTTTTCCTAGAACAGGAACAGGTGAGAGGTTCTGGTTCCCTGGAACTGGGTCAGCAAGGCAGGGGCCAGATGTGAGGCCCTGCCACTCAGGTGCAGAGGAACAGGAGGACAGGCGCCAGCTGGAGGGCTGTTTTTTTAAGGTGGAGCTGGGATCTGTTGGGTGAGTTCCCTCCCAAGAGTTTCCTTCCAACGCCTGAGTTGGCTGCACGGCAGTGCCTCATGAGCACGTGAGAAGCTTCTTCATAAAATGTCTTTCTCCCTGACCGTTTTTGCCAGTGAACAGATAGGAAGCTGGTTCCGCTCTTCAAATAGCTTTTGTTGTTGTTGTTTAGTCACTCAGTCGTGTCTGACTCTTTGTGACCCCATGAATCACAGCAGGCCAGGCTTCCCTGTCCATCACCAACTCCCAGAGCCTACTCAAACTCATGTCCATCGAGTCAGTGATGCCATCCAACCATCTCATCCTGTGTCGTCCCCTCTGCTCCCGCCTTCAATCTTTCCCAGCATCAGGGTCTTTTCAGATGAGTCAGCTCTTCGCATCAAGTGGGCAAAGTATTGGAGTTTCAGTTTCAGCATCAGTCCTTCCAATGAATATTCAGGGTTGATTTCTTTTAGCATTGACTGGTTGAATCAGTCAATCCTCAAAGTATCTCTAGGCGTTGCCAAATGTCCCCTGGGGGCAAAAATCACAGCACCCCCTCCCCATGTCCCCAAAATTGAGAACAACTGTTTAAAAGCAATTTGACACAGGAACTTTATGTCTGTTCAATCTAATAATAAAAATATTGGACCCTGAATTTTGCAAGTCTTGGTTGCTTTTTTAATTTCATCTTTGCAGTAATTCATTTTCATTGGTCTTATTAAAGCCTGTGTCTGCAAGACACTAGGGGAATAAAGAGCAAAAGAGAACTAGGTTTTCACTATCAACAGTCTGTTCTAGGAGCCCCACTAGGGGAGAACACAGCAGGTGCCCGGGCAGGAGAGGCCACGGGGAGGAGACGGCCTGTGTCCCGTCAGATTCCTGGTCTGTCTTGACCAGCAGTTGTCATCTGTGAACCTGAGTAGAGCCTTTTAGCATTAAAAAAAAATTTTTTTACCATGTGGCAAAGGGACATGGTATAAAATAGAGAAAGTACCCCCCAGTGACACCAGTCCCCCTTAGGCTCACCAGCTTCATGTCGTGTACCCCCCACCCCCCCGCAGATGGACACACGTTCTTAGGCATGATACACATTCTTCCTCTCCCTTCGACGATGGGCTTGCTTTCCTGGTGAATCTTTTGCCATTTCAGACGGGGATGCACAAGCGTCCCCGCGTGCGCAGGCAGGAGATGGGGTTGATAGATGATGCTGCAACCAGATTCCTTTCAAGCTCATGGCAGTACTATTTTTACTGTGGATGTCATCAACTTCGGCTCTGTGTGTTAATATATCTTTTCCTGATGACAAAAGCAATATTGTTTCTTATAAAAATTCAAATAGAACAGGAATATGTAACTCTAAATGTAAAAATATGTTATACTCTTGCTCTGCCCTGATCTTCACCAAAACCACTGTGAAGTTAGGCATTTAGTATTCCAGAGTTCTGTGTGTATATAGTGTGTGTACTTATAAATGTGTGTGTGTGTATACACACAACATATATACATGTGTAATCATATATACATATATAAACACAGTATATATACATATATACATGTGTATATACACACAGTATATATACAAATGTAATCATACATACAACATATATACACAGAACATATATACATGTATGTGATCATATATACACATGTAAACACAGTTATACATATAAATGTGTGTATACACAACATATACACAAATGTAATCATATATACATATATAAACACATGTATATATACATATGTGTATATACACACAACATGTATGCATATATAATCATATATACATATGCAAAACCCCACATATACATATATACACACACAAATAGGATTATAGTGCATATTCTGCCCTGTAACTATCATCCTTAGATATTAAAGGTGACATACAAAAAGCCACTCAATGGTTTCTGATATTAAAATAAGAACAAATCAAAATAATCTATTTGTAAAACAAAGAATTACTGAGAATAAATCTCTCCAGATTTCAAAAATGTGAAAATCACTGATGTGTAGCCATGTGGCAGTGTTTATTTCCTTGAAGTTCACCCTAAAGGATTGTTCTCATGCAGTATTTATTAAAATGTATGTTTTCTGTCTAACATTATTGAACAAAACAAATATTTCCCTGGACCAGCCTAACCATCATATTAACTGTAAATTGCATTATCTGAAATGCAATCAATACTCTTCTGGTATACAATGCTCCTGATGTATAATTCCAAACCGCATTAGTAGACGGAGAAACCTGCCTAAGATTTAACAGGCTTTGTCTTGTCTAGCTATTGTTCAGATTTCTTCATCCAAACAGTGCAGTCTGAACTGAGCATTAATTACCACCGAGAGCAGGGAAAATGTCATTTGAAAAAAGCCACCATTGACCATCGTAGGTAAAGAAACGGCATGTACAGGTTTGGGTACCAAGATCAAACATTCCCACACAAAATATACGTTTTGAGCAGGTTTTATAGTCTAAGCTCTGAGCTGGGCAGGTCAGTGATACAAAGATGGTTAAAACAGTGTCCTCCCTGGCAGAGATTTTCTTAGGAGATGACTTCTTTCTTTAAGAAAGAATCTACTTTAAAACATTCTATCATTTGGTGATTTAAGTTCATGTACCAGATAACAAGCAAAATTCTTTGCTTTCAAACCAGCATTTTTGTTATTTAGGTGCATATTAATATCCCCTTTTCAGTATAGAGGTCTGTCATTCAACACAGGGGAGAATTTTTTTTAAGTTTCTTTAAAAATGAAAATCTGTGCTAAATGGAATCTTCCACAATAAAATCAGATAGGCTTTCTGTAAAATAAAGCACAACAAAAAAGCACTGCATTTGAATGTGAGAAAACTATCATTTAAAAAGCAAGCATCTAAAAATCATGTACACTGAGAATGCACGTATGTACATGAATCATACACAGCATGTAGTAAGTTCTCATGCATTTTTGTTGCTCAATTAGCATATTAATAAGACCAGCTATACTTTTTAAATTCTCCTTTGTCCATAAAAGGCTTATTCACTTACTAGATCTGACTCAGAAAATGCCAACACAACCAGAAATGCCAACTACAAAAAGGAAATATATCTATTAATAAATTTATCCAGAAACCCTGATGGTAATTGGGTGTTTCACATCCTAGTCCTGCTAAATGCACGGTCGTTCCTGGAGTCTCAGGGTTTAGTGAAGTTCTACTTCACCCTCAAACCTCTATACCTATCAGATGTCACTCTATAGCAATTTTTATATATTTTGCTTTAATTCCACTTCTGGAATTTACCTTCATCTCACCAGCTTCCTAGATAAAGAGGTAAGTGGACTGTCAGTTAGGCAACAACATCTAATATCTGATTTCTTCGTTTTTACTATTTATTTATTTTTGGCAGTGCTGGGTCTTTGGTGAGGTGCTTGGGCTTTCTCCAGCTGTGGCTCCCAGGCTCTAGAGTGCAGACTCCGTAGCTGTGGCACACGGACTTAGCTGCCATGCAATATGTGGGATCTTCCCAGATCAGGGATCGAACCAGTGTCCCCTGCATTGCACAGCGAATTCTTAACCAGCGGATCACCAGGGAGGGCCCCAAGTGCTCTAACTTCTAAAAACACATCTTTCTCCTTATTAATCTGGGAACCTGAGCCAAGAACACCACTGTTGCTCTCACCGGAGACACCACCCGGAAATTTCACTGTTGCTGTTACCACCATGGCTGAAAGAACATTCCTATCTATACAGACACGTGTAAAACGACCCAAAGCGCTGAGTTTAAGGTGACACACCTTTGAGGCAAATTTTGAAATTAATGTTAACTCTAAAACATACAACTGAACCTTTTCTACTAGTTCTGAACTTTTCCCCCCTAACAGCCTTTATGCTAAATCTACTCTTTTCCCAGACCTTTATTTAAAAGACAGCCTTTCATCCACCCAAACTCTGCCTTCGATCCCAGGCCCTGGGGACATTGGCCTATTTGCTTTCTGATTCTGTCTGTCTTTCTCTGTATCTTTCTCTCTCCCATCTCTCCCTCTCCTCTATTTAAGAAGTCTTTCCTCTCTTCTTTTAGCTCCAGATGGTGGTGGGAGCCTGGCATTTCTTGAGCTTTCTCTGTTTTTCTTTCTGACTCAAATGTTAAAGCCAAATATCTGTGTCCAGTGGGTATGCCAGGGAAGGGGGCCATGGGGGTGGGAAGCCTGACTTCCTCTAGTCACTAAAAGAAGAAAGGCACTTGAACCACTGCCATCTAATTTGCTATAATATCCACATTTATAGGCTTTAGTTGCCAAGGTTTCCCTTCAGAAGAGACATCTAAGTGAAATCCTATGACAGTCAACTGACATCATCACATCTAAACTTGACCTCACACATCCACTCAGCAGACATAAACACATATACGCATATACAGCAAACACACTCTCTCACACATACACGCTTACACAGTCACTCAACTTAGGAAGTTTCAAGCCTACAGAATTTCAAAAGACATCAGCCGCAGCAGCTTCAACTTTGTGGGCCGGCAAGATCCATGGGTGAAGAGTCTAAAGTGCTTTAACAGTCGCCAGTGGGTTGGTGCTACGGGCTTCCCAGGTGGCTCAGTGGTAAAGAACCCGCCTGCCAATGCAGGAGACACAGGATGTGCGGGTTTGATTCCTGGGTCAGGAAGATCCCCTGGAGAAGGAAATGGCTGCCCACTCCAGTATTCCTGTTTGGGAAAGCCCACGGACAGAGGAAGCTGGCGGGGTACGTTCATGGGGTCACAACAAGTCGGACATGACTCAGTGACTAAACAGCAACAGTTTAGTCTTAGTGACAACAGCAACAGCGGGTTGGTGCTACAAGTTCTTGTCAGGAGGTCACCCCACTGGCACATTCCTTGGGGTGTCCGTCGTGGGCACCAGACCCTCCTCCAGGACTCTCCTGGTGCACCCTGTACTTCCCTTACCCAGGTCCATGTAGGATGCTTTTTAAAGGGAGGAGGGACATGAAATAAATCATTATAAGCTTGGTTTGGTGGGAAGACATGATGGGAAGTTTGGTTCCAGCTCTGACATGTTGTTATGGGGCTGGATCGTGTCCCCCCAAAAGACATGCTGAAGCCCTATTCCCAATGCTTCCAGAAGAATGTGACCTTCTCTGGAAACACAGTCTTTGCAGATGTAGTTTGTTAAGAACAGGAGGAGGAGGGTGGGCCTTTCACCCAGCAGGCTGGCATCCTACAAGAAGAGGGAAGAAGGCAGTGTGGAGTCAGACACACAGGGAGAGCCACGTGGCGATGAAGGCAGAGGCTGGAGGAGGGAGAAATTGGGGTGATATGTCCACGGAATGCCAGACTGGCCGGCCACCACCAGAAGCTGGAAGAGACAAGGAAGGATTCTACCCGGAGTCTCAGAGGGAACATGGCCCGCATCCTATGTAGACAATCTGACATTTTTCATAAGATCTTCACGTCTTCATGCTCTATGAACTTTGCACTTTTAAGAATTTGGTTGGGGGTTCAGTAGAAACGATGTATAGGGCTTCCCTGGTGGTGCAGTGGATAAGCATCCACCTGCCAATGCAGGGGACATGGGTTCAAGGCCTGGCCCATGAAGATCCCACATGCCACGGAGCAACCAAGCCCATGCGCCACAGCTACTGAGCCTGCACTCTAGAGCCGGGGAGCGGCAACTCCTGGGCCCACAAGCTGCAACTACTGAAGCCCGCATGTCCTAGAGCCTGTGCTCAGCAACAAGAGAAGACACCGCAATGAGAAGCCTGAGCACCGCAATGAAGAATAGCCCCCATTCACCACAACTAGACAAAAGCCCGTGCAAAGCAACAAAGACTCATCGCCACCAATATAATAATAATAAAAAAAAACTATGTGTAACTGCCATTTAAAAGTAGTTTTTATTTAAGTTTAGGACCCTTTCATTACCCAATTCTATAATATAATACAGGTCCTATGACAAATGAAACTGGATGTCACGGAGAAACAGATAAGTTGTACCTCTAAAGCCAACAGCAATTCAAGTCCACATTTGCTACAAGAGCAAAGTCTGAAGGATTCATGAATGTTCTTTGTGTCAACCACTGCTATCCTATCCACGAGTTCAGTGATGAAAGTTAACAGCTTCCAAACAGAGCACAGACTTTCTGAAGAATCTAAAAGCTACAAATTGGACTTGTCATCAAAATAGCCCGGTTGACTTGATGTTATCATGCCTTTCTTGTTTTTTCTGTAGAAAGGCAAGAGATCCTTTTAAAATCTTCTTTCCTCTGCTCTCTGCACACAGCCCTTCACCAATGCACCTTCTGAAGGTGTGTTGGCTTCAGCCTTCTTCTCCTTCCCCACCACCAGCAGCCTTACTTCCTGGCCTCTCCCCGGCATGGTACCCGCCGTCTGCTTATTAGACCCTGGGGCTCAGCATCTTCCCTACTCCAAGCTCTCTGGCAAACTGGGGCTCTGAACACTTCCAGCCCCAAATCTGGTTGGTTGTGTCATATGAAATCAAGTGGGCTAGGCAGTTTCCCAAGCTGAAGATTTGAAGTATCATCCAATTCTCATGAGAAAAACGTGGCCACATCTGTGGCCAAAAATCAGGGGCTCCTTGGGCTACCTCCTCAGGGGTTGATCCACTCTCCCTCTGTGAATCCCTGGAAACTGTGTATGATGAGAACAAATGATCGTTTCACGGGGAGGGAGACCCATAATTTTCTCCTACATTCTCAAGGGCATGCTTGACTACATAAAAAAAATAAAAAAGTGTAAAAACCACTTGAGCTATTAGAATCTCTTCTGAGTTTCAACACTAGTCAGACTTATATTGGTTATTCATTCTTTCACTCATTAGAATACAGGTGATGGGACCCAGAGGTGAGCTCTAGGATCAGATCTTTATCAGGGTAGATCACATGATGAGCAATGAGAAGGCACCTGTATAGCCAAGGCATCTTGAGAAAATGGCGTGGTGGCACTATGGTTCAAGGTCATGACCTTGGCTTTCTTTGCTCAAGCTGTTTTCAGCACTGCATTGTTGAGGGATGCTAAGGAGATGCTTATACACTTGGGGGAGAACCAGGCAGCACTTGCCTGTGGAACTGTGGGAGAATCCCTGAGTCTTTCTAGGTCATGACTGCTGTCAACACATCGCCTTTCTCCAAAATCCCCCTCCTCCTCCTGACCTTCTGTAGGGGCCAAAGGGTAACCCAGAATGACATCTCCATTTGGACCCTGTGAATGTGACTTATTTGAGAAAAGGGTGTTCAGCGATGTAATTAAGAATCTCAAGATGAGAACTTCCTGGACTGGGATGAGCCCTAAATCCAGTGACATGTATCCTTGCAAGGGAGGAGAGGCAATGTGAGGATGGAGGCATGGACTGGAGAGGCGCCACTGAAGACCAAGGATCGCCAAGCATTGCTGGAAGCCACCAGAAGCCAGGAGAGAGACATGAAATGGACTCAACCTCCAAAAGGAACCAACCCTGCTCTCATCTAGATGTCAGACTTTTCAGCCTCCAGGGTTGCAGGGAGCACACTGCTGTTCTCATAAGCCGCCCACCTGTGGTCATTTGTTTCAACGGTCCTAGCAAGTGAATACACTGCATCCAGCTCCACTTCAGTTGCTCAGTCATGTCCGACTCTTTGTGACCCCACAGACTGCAGCACACCAGGCCTCCTTGTCCATCACCAACTCCCAGAGTTTACTCAAACCCATGTCCATTGAGTCGGTGATGCCATCCAACCATCTCATCCTCTGTCGACCCCTTCTCCTCCTGTCTTCAATCTTTCCCAGCATCAGGGTCTTTTCCAATGAGTCAGCTCTTTGCATAGGTGGCCAAAGTATTGGAGTTTCAGCTTCAGCATCAGTCCTTCCAATGAACACTCAGGACTGATATCCCTTAGGATGGACTGGTTGGATCTCCTTGCAGTCCAAGGGACTCTCAACAGTCTTCTCCAACACCACAGTTCAGAAACATCACTTCTTTGGTGCTCAGCTTTCTTTATAGTCCAACTCTCACATCCATACATGACTAGTGGAAAAACCATAGCTTTGACTAGACGGACCTTTGTTGGCAAAGTAATGTCTCTGCTTTTTAACATGCTATCTAGATTGGTCCTGCCTTCTTCCCTTTCTCTTTCTTGAGTCTATTCCCAACATAAGAGCCATAGTCAGAAGCTATTCTTCTGTTGGAGACCCCAGATGGCTTCCTTCCTCTCCTGGTCCTCTCCTCACCACTCCCTCCTCTTTAGCAGGGCACACTTCCACCTCCAGGAAACCAGATGGCTCATTTCCTCACACCCTCAGGCATTTATTCAAAACCCCACCTCTATGAGAGCGTCCCTAACTGTCCTGCTTAACACTGCACCTGGGGGCTTCCCTGGTGGTCCAGTGGTTAAGAATCTGCCTTGCAATGCAGGGAACACCAGTTTGATCCCTGGGCTGGAAAGATCCCACATGCCTCAGAGCAACTAAGGCCAAGCGACACAACTAGAGAGTAGCCCCTGCCTGTTGCAATGAGAGTAAGCCCACACACAGCAGTGAAGACTCAGTGTGGCCAATAAGTGAATATTTTAAATAAAATATGTGCTGTGCTTAGCCGCTCAGTTGTGTCCGACTCTGCAACCCCATGGACTGTAGCCCACCAGGCTCCTCTGTCCATGGGGATTCTCCAGGCAAGAATACTGGAGTCGGTTGCCATTCCCTCCTCCAGGGGATCTTCCCAACCCAGGGATCGAACCCATGTCTCCCGCATTGCAGGCAGATTCTTTGCCATCTGAGCCACCAAAGAAGCCTAAATATATATTAAATTATTAAAAAAAAAAAAAAAACCTGCACCAGGGACTTCCTTGGTGGTCCAGTGGTTGAGACTCCACATTCCCAATGCAGTAGGGCCCCAGGTTCGATCCCCGGTCAGGGAACTAGATCCCACAAGCCACAGCTAAGACCTGGTGCAGTCTAATTAATTAATTAATCATTTTTAAAACTGTACCTGCCACACACCCTAGCTGCCTGTTGCTTCATTTTCCCCTGTAAAACCCACTACCACCTAACATGTTACATCCTGTAGTTATTTATTTTACTTTTCTGTCTGTCCCCCCACTGTTAGACTGTAAGTTCCATAAGAGTTTTAAGTACTTGATACACTTCTGCTGAATGAATGATGATTTAATGGAAGTACTTGATATATTTCTGCTAAATGCATGAATGAATAGAATGAGTAATGTTCATCCAGTGGAACTTTCCAGGCCACCTTTAACTCCTCCCTCTCAAGTCTCACTCCCTGCATTTAAATTCATCCAGCCACACTGATCACTCAGTTCCAATGGCCTCAAATCCTAGGTCACACTAGTGGTAAAGAATCTGCCTGCCAATGCAGGAGACAGAAGAGATGCAGTTCGATTCCTGGATTGGGAAGATCCCCTGGAGTACGAAGGGCTTCCCTGGTGGCTCAGCTGGTAAAGAATCTGCCTGCAATGTGGGAGATGTGGGTTCAATCACTGGGTTTGGAAGATCTCCTGGAGGAGGGAACAGCTACCCACTCCAGTATTCTGTCCTGGAGAATTGCATGGACTGTACAGTCCACAGGGTTGAAACGAGTTGGACATGACTGAGCAACTTTCACTGGAGTAGGAAACAGCAACCCACTCCAGTATTCTTGCCTGGAGAATCCCATGGACACAGGAGCCTGGTGGGCTACAGTCCATGGGGTCGCAAAGACTTGGACTCAGCTCGGCACAACACTCTCCTTTGGTCACTGCTACCACCACCATTTTGCCCAGTGACCCATGAATTGGCTTCCTAAATAGCCTCCTTGCTTTAGTTCTCCCCCAAGTACATCCTAAACTCCCTGTCATGTTAATTTTTCTAAAAATAGCACTTTGATAATACTTCTCTCCAACCAAAAAATAAAAGGAAAAAAATCACAATGACTCTGAAAGATGATATAATAAGTGATATTTATCTCCTTCTTTATACCTTTTTGGTTTTTTTCCTGATTTTTCTACATTAAAGGTATACTCTTCTTATCACTGGAGAAGGAAATGGCAACCCACTCCAGTATTCTTGCCTGGAGAATCCCATGGACAGAGGACCCCGACAGTCCATGGGATTGCAAAGAGTCAGACATGACTGAGCGAACACTCCCTCCCTTCTTCTTATTATAAAAACTTATTGAAATAAATTTTCCAAATGGTTCCCTCTTGCCTATAGGAAAGCCCTCAATAGTGTGGCCCCCACTGTCCAGATGTTCCCTCCCTCTGAAACAGCCCCACCGCTGGTCCAGATGTTCGCTTCCCTCTGGACCAGCCCCACCACACTCTGTGCAGACCAAGCCTAAACTCTGACCCACACTTCAGTGAGAAAGTCTCCTCCATCCCACAAAAGGAAACCAGATTGGCCAGGGCAATTCCAAAGCACGAGGGGCTTCAGAGGCAGTCAGATGGAAGACATATGTTAAAGTCGAAAATGGACCAGTAAGAGTCCCCAAAGGCAGACACTTGAGTCTCCGTTCTGTTAATCACTCTCACATTCTGAAATTCCTTCTCCTCACTCTGTTATACTTAATTAGCACTCGGAATGTTGCACTGATTTTTCTCATCGCTTACTTCTGTAACGCTAGCATGGTCATTGTACTCTCCTATTCAACAAAGCAGAAGAATTCTGAAATGCAAGCCCTCCTCTGATGATAAATGAAATTGATTTTTTAAAAAACCATTTGGATTCACTAGAAACAACTGCCTTTTAACACTTGTCTCAACTCCTACCTAATTATTTTTGGGGCTTTGGGCTAGGAAGCAAATTGCATTATGTGCTTCTAAAAGTATATACTTACAGAACCATCTGTAATCCCTTCAAAGCAATCTTTGCAAGCCACTACTGGAATACATAATGTTATAAATTCTATTAGATCATAGAATTACAGGGCTGAACGTGATCTAGAAAACTGACAGATCATAGAGCTGACAGATCCCCCACTGTCTTCAAAAACCACATCTAAACGAGGCCAGAAAATAAACGACCAGATGCATTTGTTCCAGGATGCCTTCCTGAGCTGAAAAAAGATCTTCACATTGAGCAAGATGAAGCCATAAACATTTGAATTTCAAAAGGGAACTGGGAAGAACTTTCCAGCGCTAGGATCCGTGATTATTTCCCTGACTATGCACATTCGTAGGGATCACATGTAAATACTCTGAAGCCAGCCCCACCCTTTCCTCTCCTTTGGTCACTAGGTTATCAGACAGAGTTAGCTGGTTAGCTGCCAGGAGCCAAATCTAGGCTGCTGAGTTCACCCCCACCGGAAGTTCCCATGATAGAAGCCAGCAGGAAGAAGAGACAGACTATCTGTCATTTATGTTAAAACAATGGCTTCTTATCACCAAGGCCAGGTTCATTCTAACTTGGGCAGATGCTAAGAAACATTCTGTATAGCTAGGATAAGAGCAAGTCAGACCGTGTCCTAGACGGAAACGTTTATTAAAACCTCTCAGACTTCCCTGGTGGTGCAGCGGTTAAGACTCTGCACGTCCACTGCAGGGAGCACTGTTCGATCCCTGCTGGGGGGAGTTCCACTTGCTGCACGTGTGCGCATGCTCAGTTGCGTCCAACTCTTTGCAACCCCATAGACTATAGCCCGCCAGGCTCCTCTGTTCATGGAATTTTCCAGGTAACAATACTGGAGAGGGTTGCCATTTCCCTCTCCAGGGGTCAACCCAGGGATCAACCCTCGTCTCCTGTGTCTCCTGCGCTTGGCAGGCAGATACTTTGCCACCGTGCTACCTGGGCAGCCCGCTGGCTGCAGTGTGGCCAAAAATAAAACGCCAAGGCTCACTCACCTTTGTTGCCACCACTGTCCCCACCCGCCGGCTGGCTTTTGCACCTCCCTCCTCGGACACTCAGACCCATAGAGCCTTCCACCACCCCTCAGTCAGAACAGTACAGACTTGCATTCACTCAGCACGTGTGTTTTGAAGCTCCTTCCTACACTAACCGCTTCACCAGGCTGCTCTCTCTCATCGTCACAAGGGGGCTCTGATGGGCGTGCTCTGCTAATCCTCACCCAGCTGGTAAAGTGCTGCACAGAGAAGTTACGTAACTTGCCCAAGGTCACAAAGCTTGTAAGTAGTAAATGAAACAGAGATTTGAACCCAGGTAGCCAGACTTTGCTGGCCGTCCTCTGAGGCTGCCTCATTCAGCCTCCTCGCAGGCCTGGTGCCTCTCAGTTGCCAAGAGCAATGGTACTGCGTGTTAGGAAGAGGTAGAAGGGGCTGACAGAGAGAATAAGGAGGTGTCCTGATCTTGTCTGGGGCTTGGGAATAGTTTTTCAAGGGTGAGGCATTGAATTTAGGGCCTGCAGATAGGAAAAGCAGCTGTAGAAAGAGGTAGGGAGGAGCATTTCAGCACAGAAAATGAATTCACTCACTCACCCATTTCTCACTCATTCACTCACTCACTCATTCATTCATTCACTCACCCATTTCTCACTACTCACTCACTCATTCACTCACTCATTCATTCACTCACTCACCCATTTCTCACTCATTCACTCATGCACTCACCCATTTCTCATTCACTCACTCACTGATTCATTCATACACTCACCCATTTCTCATTCATTCACTCATGCACTCATTCATTCACTCATTCACTCATTCATTCACTCGTTCATTCTCTCACCCATTTCTCATTCACTCACTCATTCATGTGTGATGCTGAAATGCCAGTGAATATTGCTTTCTTGCAGGCATTGCCATCCATGGCCTGTTCCCTGGGCAGGAAGCAGAGCTTGATGTTCATGTTCTCATTACCCTATAAATATTTAGTGATCCCTAAGCTGCACCACTGTTAACCTAGGGAATCAAGAGCTGCTGGACGCTGTCTGGCAAATGGATAAGAACTTTCCTTTCTTCCTGGGAGCTTCACATGAAGGCTACTCGGCAGGTGAGGCCAACTCCAGATGAAGGCCGTTGACGTGACTTCTTGGTCACTAATACTCTTCCCAGGGTTCCCGACTGGTGGTGTTCAGGGTGCAGAGCAACAGGTGAGCCAACGTCTAGGCCCCTCAATACCCTGCTTTCTGGGGAGGAAGCCATCCAAGAGGACCAAGGGAAGTGATGCTTCAACCAAAAGCCCCCCATCGTGCCCCCCGCAGTCTGTGTTTGATTCACAGACTCAAAAACCGGACCACACAGGAGGCTTAAGTGATGTGTTCTGTGTTCTAGGCAGTGGTCACGCGGGTGTGCTCACTATCCACAAATGTATCCATTGTGCACATTCTATATCCTCATCACACTTGAATTTACGAGTTTATTTAAAACATCAGGCAATGCAGTTTGCTTTCTGGTTATAATAAGCATGACAGGGAAGGATTGCATTTGAGCTGGAAGAGACCTCTGAGTGTGACTAGTCTAGCATTTATCAGAGTGTGTTCCACAAAACCCTGGCCCCCAGAGATGCTCCACCAAGAAGAGATGGATTATGGGGCAAATTAACTTGACAGATGTTGCATGCTATTGACTTTAGGGAGAGCAGAGCTCACTGGTCTCGACACAGTCCTGTCACCGTCACCTCGTGACTATTCTCCAGGTCAGCATCACAGGCTCCACATTCCAGGCACTAGCACCAGTATTTGCCCAACGGTACAAGCCAGCAACCGGGGCATCGCTTCTGACCCCTCTCTTTCCCTGACTTCTTCCAATTACATCTCCAGTTTTTCTCTCCAGTCCGTCCACTTTGGCCCCATTTTCACTATTATCCAACATCACCAGCATCTCTGATCTAAACACTATGACCCCCTAACAGTTCTGCCTCCATCAACCTAGTCTCTCCAAAGCAGCAGAAGGATCTCTGCAAAATGTAAACATCACACCCCTAATTAAAATCTCCAGTAGTTTTTTACTCACGCCCCACCCCCCACACTGACCCCCCTGGGGATAAAGTCCCAGATCCCCCCAAAGACCTCGAAGTTCCCCAGTGATGCAGCTTCAGGCTGGACCCTCAACAGTTCCCTGTTGTCTCACTTAAGAGCATGTGCTTTCCTCTGGGCAGCTCCCACTCCAGCCTCCAGCTCACAGCACTCAGAGGGCTCCCCCTGCTGTGGGTTCCTGACACCCCGTCGCAACTTCCCTGGAACTGACCAGGGTTTGCTCCGTGGCTGTCTTCTGCACAGAATGACCTCCACTCCAAAACTGTGTCTGGGCTTGGGGGCCTCTTCTCTCACGATGCTTGGCTTAGGAGGCATGTAATAAACGCTTCTGAATAAATAATAATATTTATCATTCAAATAAAGAAAAGAAATACCCTTTACATTTTATGTAACACAGAAATTCCCAAAATTGTCCGCAGAATTTCTTTCTCGTTCAGCCCACCAGGCGTGTGGTCCTCAGAAGAAAAGTGGATCCAGCCCAAGTCTCTCATTTTACAGAAGATTCTGCTAGCCAAAGAAGCGAAAACAGAGACCCAAAATTATTTAGCATGTTAGTTCTTAAATGAGTGCAGTTTATCCTCAGAAAATAACCTACAGCATAGTAAAATGTAGCTATTTTTAACACTACCTGCAGGGGTTTTAAAGCCAAGAAATACCATAGAAATTAGAAATCTTAATTAAGATAAGAGTAAAGAGCCAGGCTAGGAAGATGAGAAGCTGGTTTCTCATTACTCACATTGAAATAAAATTGATTAAAGAGCTAAACGAAAAATAAGAGCAAAACCTAGAAGAAAACATAGGTTAATAGTTATGAATTATCAACAGGAAGGACTTTAAGCTTAAAAGCAATGGAAGAAATCACATAGGAAAAGATGTGACAACTGAAAATTAACCTGGGTGTGGGCTTTCTGGCCAGTTCAGGCAGGACTTCTTTCTCTATGTGTAAACATAACTGGCTGTAGCCCCCTAAATAGTTTAAAAAGAAAAGAGTACCATTAGCATAAATCCAGGAAACTATAAATGCTTTGGATCATAAGAAAGGAAAAAAGGGCACAGATGTAATGTTGGTCAGTTATCAAAATTTAAACTCTGGAAAATCAAACTCAATAGTCGTTAACAAATTACAGTGAAATTTTGAGTGCACATGATAAGTGCCAGGCATTAGATTACCTGCCTCTGGCCCCTGCAGTAACATCTTCTAGGGAAAGAAAGCTGCATGGGGTAAGGAGGAGCCCCGGGTACCACCTTTCATAGAATTTGGTACTGCAGGAAGTTATTTACTTTCTCTGACTTAACTGGAGCTCAAACTCCAATATTTTGACCATCTGATGCGAAGAACTGACTCATTGGAAGAGACCCTGATGCTGAGAAAGGTTGAAGGCAGGAGGAGAAGGGGACGACAGAGGATGAGATGGTCCATCAAAAGTCCAACAAAAGATGGGATAACAATGGGGGAAAAATGAGTGTCCTTATGTGTGCAAGACTCATACATGCAGGAGCAATCAATGAGGAGTATAAGCAGAGGAGCAGTTAGAATTTGGAGTTTATACACCTAACTCAATAGAGGAAAGAAAAGGCCAGTATGGGAAGAACAGAAGTGTTTCCTTAGGGAAGGCCAATGGATTTTCAGGAGAACAAATAGGAAATAAGAAAGTTTGTGATAATGCTTGTCTCTATGGGTATGAGAAGCCTATATGCCAGCTTCAGGGCCATAAAACTCCCCCAGTCAGGACACTTATGAGTAGGTCTGCCCCAAAGAGGAAATTTGTGGCAGGCTTATTTCCCCAAAGTTGGTGCTTTGGGTCAGAAAAGGGAAACTCCAAAACAACTTCTTTCTTCATCTGTTGACTCTCAACAGTCCTTACCTCAAAATAATTTGATGCCAAAATAGCATATCCTGATTCCCATCGGGTCTGATAAATAATAAAGAGGGGGAAAAGCTGACATGTGCAACCAGTTCCTAAAGACATCAATACTATAATATAAATGAGATAATAAAAAGAAAAGTATAAATTATAATAGAAACTACAATGATTATTATCATGTAAATTCCCACCTTAGTCAAAAGACAAAAATCCCCAAATGTATAAGGATGTCACTAGAGCAATTACCCATGTCTGTAACAGAGCATTTGACAATATTTCTATATCTCTCTTAATCTACTAGACTCTCCTAGATTATCTGTATTTTTAAAAACCATGAGTCAGCTATCTTAGATTTAGGGAATTTCTAAGCTTCTTGTGTCATCATTTTCTCTAGGACAATTTAAAAATATCTTAAATTTGATGTTTTCTCCATTTTTTCTAAAATTCTCAACCCAGCGCCGATATTCCCAATTTCTCACATTTTTCTCACTAATCATAATAGTTCATTAGAAAGTCAGCTTGGGGCTTTTTCTGAACAATTTCCTGGTTTTGTCCTTACAGGAAGAAAGAACAGTGAGTTACTAGGAAAACCCGAAAAAATACATTGAATAAGAGCTTTATTTTGAGTAAGTGCAGGAAGTCTATTAAAGTTTCCCCAAAAGGAGTTTGTTTTTTAAACAGACAACCAAAAAAAGCAAAACTATCCTCAGAAATGATTCAGATGATGTCAAAATTCTAAAGGGTTTATTTCTTAAATCTAGCTCATATTTTAGTTTCTGGGTTTAACTCATACCTGACACATAAAACGAGGTTCAGCCACACTTCCTCAGCTGAAACCCTCTTCCTTAAGGAAAATAACTTCATGTTTTTGTTGGCAATGTTTTTTATGTGCAAAATACTTAGGTGTGGGTAATCTCTCAAGTTTATCCTTAGACTTTCATTATAAATATTTAAAACTTGGAAAGGTCACCAATGGTTTGCATTTTCCCAATCGGTTTTTGGAAATAAATACCCCAGCCCCTGTGGTAGGCTGAGAAAAGGTGAGTAATTTATGGGTTGATGTAAACCACTGAAGAACTCCCAGAATAGGGTTTTCAGCACACATGGGGTTTCTTGGACGGCAGCTTTACCGGAGGGAAAGAGGAAATCTTGCTGGAACCACCTGTTTGACTCCTGCTGACTCACTCTTAATCCCTAACCAGCAGAGACCTGAGTGTAGACGTACGGATTTCTGGGAGTAGGGGCTCCTAACGATGAGACGAAGGTAGGTGGGTGCCTGCCAGCGCTGGCGAGAGGGACCCGCAGGCCGGCGCCCCCTAGCTCGCCGCCGGCCTCCGCGCGCGCGCGCGCCGGGTTAGAGCGCACAGTCCGGACCGGCCACGTGCCCCCGACGCTGACCCGACACTGACAGCGCCCGCCCGCCCGGCCGCGCGCCGGAGCCCCAGGCGAGCGCCTGACTTGGTTTCCTCGTCCTTTTCCGCGCGGCCTCCCCCGGTGGGGCGGGGCGCGGGCTCCCGGCCAGGTGGGCTGTCCTCACCCGGGCGAACCTCCACTCCCACAGCCCACGTGGCCGGCGGCCACCCGCCTGCCCGGCTTACTTTCATATTTAGCCAGGCGCTACCCACAATGCTTTTGTTTAAAAAAAAATGAAATGCAAAAGAGGTTAGCGGTTAACATAATCCTTACAAATACTACTTTTAGAAAGAGGGATTTTGGTTTTTTCACATCGTATTTAGTCGAGAAGTTGTTCACATCTTACTTCTCGTGGTTGCGACATGGGCCATGAAAAGTCTCCTTACTTAAAAAAGTGTCTGGAAAGGAACTATAAATACTCAGAAACCTATTCGTGCCCGCAGTTGGTCCGAAAGCTGTGGGTTATCATATCTGTCTCCCCCCACAACCATGTTCGACTAACTTGTGTTTTGCCTTCATCAAGAAGCAGTCGTTGGTAGTTTACATAGATTAACTAAAATGGAAATTTAAAGAAATTTTTAGTTTATGATCTAAAAAATAAAAGACTTAGGATGGCCTGCCTGAGACTTACAGACATAGAGAACAGATTTGTGATCGCCAAGGATAATGGGGGTGGGGAGGGAGGCGTTTGGAGTTTGGGGTTAGCAGATGCAAACTATTATATATAGAACGGGTAAACAATAAGGCCCTACTATATAGCACAGGGAACTATATTCAGTATCCTGCAATGAACCATAATGGAAAAGAAAATGAAAAAAATAAAAGAGCCTGCTTGGTTACATTTTTTTTTGTAAGGTTAACTTTACTGCAGCATTTATATATTTACTTTCAAAGTCCCTGGGGGAGAAAGCTAATGCAGTAAAAGCAACTTTGTTTTAATTCGCTTTAAACTTATCAGAGAGCTTATCAGTTTTTAGAAATCTTATATTGAAAACTGTTAATTCATGGTTAAACAGCAATGCATTTCTTATTATAAATCAGGAAAAAGGAAGGGGGAAGCCAATTAAAGAAGCTTCCTTTCAAAGCTACACTGGCATGATCTCATATGTCTGTATGTATATATAAATACACGTGTGTTTGTCGGTGGATAGAAAAAACCTGGAAGAGACATACCACATTATTAACAGTGATTACATAACTCTGTCTGTGCATGCATGCCCAGTCATGTCAGCGCCATGGACTGTAGCCCGCCAGGCTCCTCTGTCCATGGGATTCTCCAGGCAAGAATACTGGAGTGGGTTGCCATTTCCTCCTCTAGGGGATCTTCCCAACCCAAGGATCCCACCCAAGTCTCCTGCATTGGTAGGCGGATTCTTTACCACTGAGCCATCTGCGAAGCCCTACATAACTCTAGGGAGTAGGATTTCAGGTGAGGGCATTTAAAGAAACTTTCAGAATGAAAAAAGGTATGCAAACAATGGTTGCCAAAAATTCAGTACATTTATAAGTGTCTGTGAATGAGTAGAAAATGAACTTTGGATTATTTCACAACAAACATAAAGCACATACATTCACAGACCCAGATGGAGACCCAATTTAAAACCACGTAGGAAAGAAGGTTTCTAACTCTGGCAAGGCTTCCTGACTCCTCATGGATCCTTTCTGTCTGCCAGTTGTCAGCCATAGCTGTCTTCTCTTTGGTTCAATTGCTATGATTGGTTCGAGTTTACAGTCAAATTGAATCAACAGGTTCCAACACACTGGCTTTCCTTATTAGCAAAGAAACTTGACTGCTTTGTTTAGACATATGCACCCTCTATGGTAACTTTGTTTGGGGGAATAATTTGAAAAAAAAAATCAGAGAGAGTAGTAGTGTTAGTCACTTAGTCATGTCTGACTTTGCGACCCCATGGACTGTAGCCCAGGAGCCCAGGCTCCTCTGTCCATGGGATTCTCCAGGCAAGAATACTGGAGTGGGTAGCTGTTCCCTTCTCCAGGGCATCTTCCCAAACCAGAGATCCAACCCAGGTCTCCCGCATTGCAGGCAGATTCTTTACCATCTGAGCTATGAGGGAAGCAGGTTCTATGTTGACTGAATCTTGATAGATGACAAGGGCATCGTTTGTTGGTAAGGATGGTTCTCAGCTAGAGAAAACCCACAGCTCACACTCTCAGGCTGGGGCAGCTTGTTAAAAATGGGTGCTTTGCATCAGCCAGCCTTGTTGAACTTAATTCTAACTCCTGAATTTAAAAGCATTAAGATACAAAGTCCCCAAATTCTAGCCAACTGGTAGTCTAGAAATGTTAGAGCACTAGAATCTTGCTCAGTGTTACTATCATAATAGGCATTTCCATGTCTATTTCAGATGACTAAAATATCTAGCGAGGTGAGGTCCATTCCAAGGGAAATGGACTAGCATTTGCTGATGCAATTTCAACCTATAACCCAGGCCGAAGATGACAATTATTAAAATGATGTTCTTAGTGTTAGATAATTTTTTTCCACAAAAGTATCTATATCACAGGGGGAAAGGTAACATCCCTACAAAACAATGAAATTTTAAAAAACAATTGGAGAATATATATATATAGAGAGAGGGAGGGAGACAGGAAGGAAGGGAAGGGGAAGGGAGAGGGAAAGGGGGAGAAAGAGAGAGAGGTCTTACTGAAATGAGTGTCATCTTTCAACCCTGTCGCTTCACTTCATGGATTTATGCAATCATCTCCCCTCCCAGTAGTCGCAGCTGTGTATCTACCTCCCTAAGAGTTCAGGAGACCTGAACTTAATGACTCATTTCTAAGGAAACGAACAAGGCAAAAGTAATAGGGTATCACCTCCAAGATGAGTTTGAAAAATGACGGTGGATTCTACCAGGATTCTCTCTCTCCCTCTGCCCCTGTCCCCTTCATCGCTCTAGGGGAAGCCAGCTGCCCCACACGGAGCAGGCCGACAGAGAAGCAAGGAAGGGTGTTTGCAGCCAACAACCACTCTAGCCTGAGGCCGTGTGAGTGAGCCAACAGCCAGGCAGAGAGCCTGCAAGCAAGGAAGTCTCCCCAGGGGAGCCTTGCGAGGACCACTGCCCAGGCCAACACCTTCCGAGCAGCTGGGGAGAGCCCCTCGGCCTGAGCACCAGCCGCTGTACCCAGATTTCTGCCCCACGGATATTGTGAGAAAACAGATGTTGGCTGTCTTAAATTGCTGTCTGGGGTAAGTCTGTTAGACAGCCGTAGATAGCTAATAAATGTCCTTCACTAAAAGTGCCTCCTCTGCTTAAGCATCCTTGGAAGCGTTGTGTTTTGCAAGTCGCCTTCAGGGTCCAAGTGTGAGCCACACAAGATGATGGACCGCGTTCCTATAATTACACCTTGTTTTTGCCAAGATCATCCGTCCCAGCTTGTTCTCATCATATTCACCATCCTTGACTCTGACAGACTTGGGGCTCTTTTCAAAAGCAAATCTGCCTTCCAAAGAGAAAGAGTCACTACCCCAAGGAACACTGAAAACGAAGATGGTTTCTACGGACAGTTTCACTTGCTTTCAGATACATTTTAACCAATGGCTCCATCACTGGAATAATTCTTCCAAGGTGATTATTTTGAAAGTCATTAGTACTTACTTCAGATATTTAATGCACAGATTACTCAATGAATGAGTTGTGCTGTGTTTACGTCCTTAGTATCTATCAAACGTATGCCACATCCGCCAATAACTGCGCTGGGGACTTCCCTGGCGGTCCAGTGGTTGACTTCACCTTCCAATGCGGGGGGCTCCAAGTTCGATCCCTGGTTGAGGTGCTAAGATCCCACATGCTTTGGGGCTAAAAAACCAAAACATAAAAAAAAGAAGCAATATTGTAACAAATTCAATAAAGACTTTAAAAATGGTCCACATTAAAAAAAAAAAAAATCTTTAGGACTTCCCAGTGGTCCAGTGGCTATGACTCTGTACTCTCAATGCAGGGAGTCTGGGTTCTATCCCTAGTCAGGGAACTAGATCCTACATGCCGTGGTAATGAAGATTGAAGATCCTGCATTGCCACAACTAAGACTCGGCACAGCCAAGTAATTTTTTTTAATCTCTCTGTGCAGTATTACCCCTGTTTTGCTGAGAGGAAACTGAGGCAGAGAGGACTTGCCTAAGGTACACAGAGTGGGAGTCTAATCAGAGCAGTCTAGTCCAAGTCTTTGCTGTCTTGCTTCTGTTAATTCACTGTCTTTTCTACTTAGATCTCATATCATGACAATCAACACAGTAACAAAGCCGAGTCAGTTTCTTGTTCATTGTAATAACATTTCACCTCTACTCAGATAATCCTCCAATTTGATGGGCTTAGAAAATGTCCAAAGTACCAAAGTGATGTTCCTTCATACATTCTCCCATAAGGGAAGGAAAAAGAGACCAGAGCATCTGTCTTTGGTCAAATTTAGGAAGGTGTGAGTTCAAAGGATTTTTGTCTTTATGTAAAATCTGATGATTTTTTACATCAGTAACATATCAGACTTTGAGTAGAACTTTCCACGCATTTTTTTGGGTGTGGTATGTCTGACCGAAATGCTGACCAAGCTCACACTGGATCTGGAGTCTGGCTTCTGAGAAGAGGGCTTTGGGGCAGCCATCATGTCCGAGTCTTGACATTGGCTGACTCACTTTGGAGAGGGTTCCTTTACTGACAAACCTCCCTTTTTACTTTCTTTTTGGTCTGTGAGGGTGTACAAGCAGAGTGTATCTCCTCTGACTGTAACCAAGGGAAGTGTCCTTTCCGGTTTGGTTTCCTAGGACCCATGTCTCCCTTCAGGCTGCACCTCCTTCCTCCAAATCAAAGAGCCTTGTTGATACATTTACTTACAGATCCTTTGTTATCTTATAGTAATTTGTAAATTTGTTCCCAGGTAAAGTAGAACCCCTTTGGTGGTGGTCACGGGGCTTCCCTGACGGCTCAGCGGTAAAGAATCTGCCTGCCAATGCAGGTGACGCAGGAGACTCGGGTTTGATCCCTGGGTCGACGAGAGCCCCTGGAGGAGGAAATGGCAATCCACTCCAGTATTCTTGCCTGAAAAGCCCCATGGACAGAGGAGCCTGGTGGGCTGCAGTCCACAGGATCGCAGAGTCAGACACAACTAAGCACAGTGGTGGTTATGGAATTGTATTAGTTCCATCAGCCTCACAATGCCTGGTACGGAAACAAAGTGCTTATTTTTTTTTATAGTTAATGATTATTTTTTTTAAATGAATAGTTTCCGTTTACAAGGAGCCATGTTATTAACTAGAGACAGGATCCAGGTTGGCTTCCAAAGTTAAGCAAGCACCAGGAGATGCTTCAGTCAGCCTTGTAAAGATTCCAAACTGCTAGGACCATCAGGGAACCTCAGCAGGAAGTGAACCTGGCCACTCTGATGAGTTTCCAGACTACTCATTACTGGAAACTATTATTTACGAATGGTTACTTGATTTGTGTGCCTTTGTGTATTATTCTGTTGCTGTTGCCATTCAGCCCCTCAGTTGTGTCCAACTCTTTGCGACCCCATGGGCTGCAGCACGCCAGGCTCCCCTGTCCTTCACTATCTCCTGGAGTTGCTCAGATTCACATCCATTGAGTCAATGATGCCATCCAACTATCTAACTGCACGCAAGGACTTTCTTTGATTCGAGTGCACATTTTTTAATCTCTAAGAAACTGAATTAAAAAGGATTCTGTGAATCCATGAGGTCACCCTCGAGTTCTCCTCTTTTTCCATCCTTTATATGAAGGCATAAACACCATCACTTTGATAAGGAGATTAGCAACAAGTATTCACTGGGCCCTACCATTAGCAAACGCTTTGGCAGGGAATACACAAGAGAAACAACCTCTGTCCTCACGTAGCCAAGTAGATAATGTGTGTGATTCACCTGCACAAGGTAATACCAAAGCATGATGTAAGGTTTCCAGAGCACAGTTTACAAACAAGACATGTGAGCCTGGAGAGGTCAGGAGGCTTACCCAGAGAGGCATAGCTGCTAAGTGACCCAACCATAATTCCACTCTGGTTTTCTGATACCAAGTCCAATGCCCCTGTTCCAAATGAGGCTGGATCTGCAGAAATATACATCCAGCCTGAGGAATGTCCAAGGAAAGAGTGAGACAATCTATGGCTTGAATAAAGAACTTTTATTGCATTTTAAAGAAAATTATAGGGGCTTCCCTGGTGGCTTGGTGGTATAGAATTTGCCTGCCGATGCAAGAGACATGGGTTCGATGCCTGTTCCAGGAAGATTCCACATGACACAGTGCAACTCAGCCCATGTGCCACAGCTATTGAGCTTGTGTTCTAGAGCCTGGTAGCTATCACCACTGCGCCCAAGAGCTGCAACTGCTGATGCCCAAGAGCCCCAGAGCCTGTGCTCTACAAGAAGAGAAGCCACCGCAGTGAGAAGCCCACCAACCACAACTAGAGAGTCGCCTCCTCTCACTGCAACTAGAAGAAAGCCTGTGAGTGGAAGAAAGCAGTGAAGACCCAGCTCAGCCAAAAATAAAAATAATAAATAAGTAAAAGGATAAGCACAATCCAATTTGCAAGTAGGTTATCCAGTCTGTGCAAATGACTAAAGAAAAAGAAACTTACGTAAAATTGTAGTCATGCATTTAGTAAAGAATGTTAATGGCAAAAATATATTTCCAAAGAAAGAACATAGGCAACTTCCGGGCGACAAGCGCTGATGGGAAGTCCATGCCACCGTCCTGTGTGGGCGTCAGGCTCAGCAGGACATGCTCCGGGCTAGCAGGTTGGAAGGCGGAAGCTGCAGGAGGAAGGGGGGCCCCCTACAGCAGGGACAGCCATCTCTGTGAGACCACACACAGTCACTTCAGTACCCAGAACAGATAGCTGGACCATCTGGCAGTAATTCCCACTTTAGTGTTGCTTTCCTTGAAATAACTTGTCATTCCCATTTGCTCCTCTGGGAGGCAATTAGCAGGAGGACCCAGCAGGGGTGAGGTCACATGCCTGAATCTCCCTGCTTGCGTGTGTACTCGATGGATATTTTTGACTAAATGAAAACCATGTTCTACAGCATCATGTTCCAGTGACTTAACTGCTGATGCCTTGGTCTAAATGTCACATACAGAGAAAAGTTCTGAGAGCTAGGGATGGTTGATAAGTTAAAACCAAAGGCTGCCACCACTTTGATATGGACTGAACATTTATGTACCGCCCTCCAAATCTATACGTTGTGTCCCGATCCTGAATATGATGGTATTTGGAGGCAATGCCTTTGGAACATGGTTAGGTCATGAGGGTGGAGCCCTCATGAATGGGATTAGTGCCCTCTAAGACATGAGCAATGACCACTCTCCCCGCCACCTGAGGACACTGAGAAGACAGACGTCTGCCGGCCAGGAACAGAGCCCACACCAGAAATCAAATCTTGGATTTCCAGCCTCCAGAACTGTGGGGAATAAATGTGGTCTAAGTCATCCCGTCTCTGGTAGGTTGTTATTGTAGCCTGAGACACAGGTCATCACATTCCATTTCTGCCACTTAATAGCAGCGTGATCATGCACAAGTTAATATCGTGAGGCTCAATTTTCTCATTATTAAAATGAGTATAATAAAACACAGGCAGCTGGACTTCCCTGGTGGCTCAGTGGTAAAGAATCTGCCTGCCAATGCAGGGGACACAGGTTCGATCCCTGGTCTGGGGAGATTCCACATGCCACAGGGGAACTAAGCCTGTGTGCCACAACCACTGAGATCGAGCTCTAGAGCCCGTGCTCTGCAATGAGAGAAGCCACCGCAACGAGGAGCCTGCACACCACAACTAGAGAGTAGCCCCCACTCACCAAATCTAGAGAAAACTGGTGCAGAGCAATGAAGACACAGGGCAGCCAAAAAACATTTTTTTTTTTTAAATAAAATAAAGCACAGGCAGGGCTTCCCTGGTGGCTCAGTGGTAAAGAATCCGCCTGCCAATGCGGGAGACACGGGTTCGATCCATGATCCGGGAAGATCCCATATGCTGCAGAGCAACTGAGCCAGCGTACCACAACTACCGAGCCTGTGCTCTGGAGTCCCGGAGCTGCAGCTATTAACACCAAGTCCATGTGCGGCGGCTACTGAGCCCCAGAGCCTGTGCCTCCCAGGAAGAGAAACCACTGCAATGGGAAGTCTGTTATCCCAACCAGACAGCAGCACCTGTTCTCCACAACTAGAGAAAGCCTGTGCAGCTACGAAGACCCATCACAGCATAAAATAAATAAATACATCTTAAAAAAAAAAAAAGAAAGGTGATAAGCACTTCAAAATCAAACTTAGTGATGATTTTTCTGGAACTGACACCAAAAGCAAAGGCAATAAAAGCAAAAATAAATAAGGGGGTCTACATCAAATTAAAGAAAAAAAAAAAACCTTCTGCACAGCAAAGGAAACCATCAACAAAATGAAAAGGTAACGTACTAAGAGGGAAAGAATATTCAAAATCATACATTTGATAAGTGATTACTATCCAAACTATATAAAGAACTCTTACAACGCAGTAGCAAAAATACGAACAATCCAATTGAAAAAGGAGCAGAGGACCTGAATAGACATTTTTCCCAAAGAAGATACGCAGATGGCCAACATTTATTACTCAGCATCAGTAATCATCAGGAAAATGCACAACAAAACCACAAGGAGATATCACTTCACACCTGTTAGGATGTCTACTACCAAAATGACAAGAATAACAAGTGGTGGGAGGGATGCAGAGAAGAGGGAACCCTTGTGCACTGTTGGTGGGAATGCAAATTGGCACAGACATGTGGAAAACGGTATGGAGATTCTTCAAAAAATTAAACACTAGAACTACCACATGACCCAGCAATCCCACTCTAGGCATTTACCCGAGGAAAATGAAAAACCAATTTAAAAAGATGACCTACATCCCCATGTTCACTGCAGTGGTATTTATAATAGCCAAGACATAAAAACAATTTAAATGCCCATGCACAGGTGAATGGGTAGAGAAAATATTATTCAGACATAAAAAAGAATGAAATCTTGCCATTTGTGACACCATAGACAGATCTTGAGGGCACTATGCTAAATGAAATAAGTCAGACAGAGAAAGACAAATACCATATGACCTCACTTATATATGGAATCTAAGGGGAAAAAAAATACAGAACTCAAATACAGGGAACAGAGAGATGGTTATGGTGGGTGTGGTTGGAGGGTGGGCAAAATGGGGGTCAAGAAGCACCAACTTTCAGTTATAAATTAGCAATGAGGATGTAATATACAGCATGGTGACTATAGTTAATACTGTATCATATATTTGAAAGTTGCTAAGAGAGTAAATTCTAAAAGTTTTCATGAGAAAAAAATGTGTAACTGTTGAAAGAGGTTAACTAAACTTAAGAGTGGTGATCATTTCGCAATATATACAAATACTGAATCATATACATTTAAAAATAATATAATGCTATGTGTCGGGGAAACAGTGGAAACAGTGTCAGACTTTATTTTTTGGGGCTCCAAAATCACTGCAGAGGGTGACTGCAGCCATGAAATTAAAAGACACTCCTTGGAAGGAAAGTTATAACTAACCTAGATAGCATGTTAAAAAGCAGGGACATTACTTTGCCAACAAAAGTCCGTCTAGTCAAGGCTATGGTTTTTTCAGTGGTCATGTATGGATGTGAGAGTTGGACTGTGAAGAAAGTTGAGCACCGAAAAATTGATGCTTTTGAACTGTGGTGTTAGAGAAGACTATTGAGAGTCCCTTGGACTGCAAGGAGATCCAACCAGTCCATCCTAAAGGAGATCAGTCCTGGGTGTTCATTGGAAGGACTGATGCTGAAGCTGAAACTCCAATACTTTGGCCACCTCATGCAAAGAGTTGACTCATTGGAAAAGACCCTGATGCTGGGAGGGATTGGGGGCAGGAGGAGAAGGGGACGACAGAGGATGAGATGGCTGGATGGCCTCACCAACTCGATGGACATGTGTCTGAGTAAACTCCAGGAGTTTGTGATGGACAGGGAGGCCTGGCATGCTGCAATTCATGGGGTCACAAAGAGTCGGACACAACTGAGCAACTGAACTGAACTGAACTGAACTGATGTGTCAATTACACTTCAATTTTTAAAAATATTTTCAGAAGGAAATAATAATAGTACAACTTCATAGAATGATTAGGAGTGTAAATGATTGCACTGAGCACAGTCCCAAAGAGCAAGAGCTCGATCGATGCTATTTAACTACTACAGTGATAATTATGACTACCTGCTCTTTATTTCACAGGACATTTTTCTATATTGCAGAGATGAGCATTGTTTGGGTGTAAATCAAATGCTTTAAATCATATTATCTGACTTGTTTTGATGGCTCTAGGGAGAGATGGGGCTTCCTCATGGCTCAGCCATAAAAAATCACCCTATAGTACAGTGGGCCAGTTTGCTTCCTAGGTCAGGAAGATCGCTGGAGAAGGGATAGGCTACCCACTCCAGGATTCTTGGGCTTCCCTTGTGGCTTAGCTGGTAAAGAATCTGCCTGAAATGCAGGAGACCTGGGTTAGATATCTGGGTTGGGAAGATCCCTTGGAGAAGGGAACAGTTTCCCACTCCAGTATTCTGGCCTGGAGAATTCCATGGACTATGTAGTCCATGAGGTCGCAAAGAGTCAGACTCAACTGAGCGACCCTCACTTTTCACAGTGCAGGAGATGCAGGAGACCCAGGTTCTATCCCTGGGTCAGGAAAATGTCCTGGAGAAGGGCGTAGGCAACCCACTCCAGTGTTCTTGCTGGAAAAATCCCATGGACAGAGGAGCCTTGCAGGCTACAGTCCATGGGGTCGCAAAGAGCCAGACACAGCACAGGAAGAGATAAGGAACTTGTACCTAATGAGAGCCAGGGTACCAGGCGGCGCCAGCCTTCTACCTCTACCAGATCCTGCCCACCTGCTCCTGGTTTTACCCAGGTTTATTCTCAAGTCCGATCCTCCACACCTAGCCAGTCTTGGTCTCTCATCCACCAACTCTTTCCTCTACCCAGCTCTGGGACTGTGAGCAACCTCATCATCTGGTTTCACCACCCAGTCCTCTGCCTGCTGAATGCCCTGAGTGAGCAAACTTGCACCCCCACCCAGCCCACCCGACCCTGGACCAGAGGGTTGTAGTCAGGAAGTATCCTTGGAATGCAGTGTCCACATAAATGCCACCCCCAGCCAAAGGCAATAAAACTTTCAGCAGTGACCCTTGACAATACAGGGCTCACAGCCTTTGAGCAAGGCCATTTTCCAGCTGGGTTTGTGGCTCAGCTGGTCAAGAATCCGCCTGCCAAGCGAGAGACCTAGGTTCGATCCCTGGGTTGGGAAGATCTCTGGAGAAGGGAAAGGCTACCCACTCCAGTATTCTGGCCTGGAGAATTCCATGGACTGTATAGTCCATGGGGCTGCAAAGAGTCAGACAAGACTAAGCGACTGTCACTTGAGGCCTGAAGGACAAAGATAAGGATGGACTGAAAGTCCGGTGAGTCCCTGCCGGCCGCCCGGTCCAACCTTTGGGCCGGGAGGCACTACCATCCCATTGCACAGAGGAGGCAGGCGAGACCCAAGAGAGGATGCTTGCCAAGTCAAGAAGGTAGGGTGGGGACAAGCCCACATCCTGAAGCCCCACCACGGCTGCCTGGAAGCAGGAACCTTCTAGCGGAGAGGTGTGTCCCAGGACACAGGTTTGGGCAGAAAGAAAGAAACTAGCACAGCGGAGAAACAAATAACAATTTTTTTTTTTTTCAAACGGACAGAAGTTCCAGCCGGGATTCACCTGCCAAACCAGAAACACACAAAGCGCTCCTGTCTGGGTCTGCGGCGGCCCGGCTGTCTCACCTGACTCCAGAGCATCCCGCAGAATGGACCGTCTCCAGGACGAAATGCCGAGGCCCCCGCTCCAGAGCTGGCCCTTCCCGGCTGCCCGCGGCTCCGCGCCCCCTGCCGGCCCCAGGCCGCATCCCCCCCGCCCCGAGGTCCAGATGGAGCCTGTTGGAAGAGAAGCTTCTCGATGCTGGGACCCACGACCTTCCCCAGGAGGCCGGTTCTGACCCATCCCACCTGCCTTCCCTGGAGTAGCAGAGCCCACAGCAGCTACAGGCGGGCTTCTGGGGGGTTCCCCCAGGCTGTTCCCCCAGACTCTTCCAAAAGTCTTGGAAGAAACGCTGGGAAAATATTTCCGTGTGATCTTTTCTTTTTCAATTTGGAAAGAAACATTAAGACGACTTCAGCTTCTTCGCAGAAGGCCAGGACGCACTGGCGGCTTAGCTAAGTCCCTTTCCAGGGTCATTTCGGGTTGGGGATCCCATTTAGATCAGACCTAGGGGGTTATATGGTGGTATTTACACCATGTGGAACTTTGCTTACTCAGTTTTTCTTTTTTTTTAATTGTTTACTCAGTTTTTAAAAATTGAATGAAAGATTCTTTCAATTCTATGTTTTATAATTTTCAGAAGTTTCACACACACAGGATTTCATATAACCACCTAACAACCCATTTTTAATCCCCTACCCTATTTTGTCCCTCCTTCCCCTCTCCACACTGGTGACCACTAGTTTGTTCTCTGTATCTATGAGTCTGCTTCTTTTTGGTTTCATTCATTAGTTTATAGATTCCACATTTGTGACATCATACAGTGTCTTTATCCGTCATTCAGTCTCTTTTATTCTAACTGGCTGAGCTGGCTGTAAGAAAGGAATGCAATTCCTTATTTTTACATCAACAGCACTATAATAATACAGCAAAAGAAAAACAGACACATCCCAATATGTCACACTTTTGATTTTCAGGTGTTTTGCTTATTCCCATATAATTCTCCCATAGGTGTGAGCCCAGTACGATTGTTCTCCCACTGAACCTTACATGTAAGAGTTTTCCTTTGTACTACCCAATCTTAGTAACTGTCTATTTTAAATCTGCACAATTTTCCATCTCTCAAATACGTGCATAAAAACATACTTCATACATTTGTTGGGTGTGTTCTGGGGGAATAAGGGTTTTTATGACTGGGAGGAAGGGGTGGTTTTGGCCGCTGCTTCCCAAGGCAGCTCTGGGTGGACAAGGAGATGCAGAAGAGAGTGGAGATAAGGCTGGAAGAAGTAGACAAATGTGTCATAGTTTTGCAGGTAGCTGTCAGTATTCCTAAGGTTTAGATCAGATTTTCTTAACCTCTTGATTGGCCTTGGAGACTCATAACACTCTGACACTGTACACAGAATGTTTGGACACATGCCAATGTGTGCAACTTTGTGGACACAGACGCAAAACTTTCATCAGAGTGCCAAAGAGTGTAATGATTTTTGAGAGATTTTAAGAACTACTGTTTCAAAAGAATAGCTTGAAAGAGACAAGTCCCTATGGTCGCTAAGTCTCTGCCAATCCCAAAGATGCATCTGAAAGAGAGCATTTGGGGATGACACACTCATGTGTGTCTTGGGGGCTGGACATCACAGGGGACCTGTAATAACACACCTCCATAATTATGAAACACTTAAATTGAAAAGTGTCATGGCAGGGGCACGTGAATAAAATTATATTGGCATTCAGAGAAGAAAAGAGCCCTTATGATTGAGGGGGAAAGAGAGACAAGAGAGGCAGTCTTGCTGGGAGAGATGAAGCCTCAAAAACACTTTTAGGGAAGCATGTGAGGTGTGGTTTGATGTGGTGAGGATGTGAAGGGCAGACCAAGTAAATGGTGGAGTGTGGAATAAAGAGGAGAAGTGGGTCAGGGCCAGAGGGTTTAAGATGTACCACTTAAAAACAAAACCTGGGGCTTCCCTGGTGGTCCAATGGGTAAGAATCCACTTGCCAAGGTAGGGGACATGGCTTTGATCCCTGGTCCAGGAGCTATGATCCCACACGCTGCAACCAAGCCCGTGCACCACAGTTACTGAAGCCCAAGTGCTCTGGAGTCAGTGCTCCACTACAGAAAGAAGCCACGACCATGAGAAGCCACGCACCGCCACTAGAGAGCAGCCCCATCCTGCCGCAGCTAGAGAAAGCCCATGCACAGCGGCAAGGACCCAGCACAGCCAAAATTCATTCATTCATTTAAAACCAAAGCCAGGGACTTCCCAGCAGTCCTGAGGTTTAGACTCCAGGCTCCCGATGCAAGGGGCACATGTTTGATCCCTGGTGAGGGAACTAAGATCCCACACGCCCCCGGGACGCAGCCAAATAAAAGAACCAGTGAACAGAACGGCTACTTCTGTGGCTTCACCTGTAGCTTCATCACATCCTGGGTGACTCGTGACAAAACGCCAGGTGACTCTTCTCATCTCCCCAGCTCAGTCGATTCTCTGAGGGCCTCAGAGGAGCCTGCCCCTGTTCCCAAGACGGATGCCGCTCAGGTCTCCTCTAGCATCTGGGGGTTTGGTGCTGCACCCCTCTGGCTGGCCTCCTACCGGGGTTTGTCCTCTCCTGCTAACACAGATTATTCACCTGCCTGGTAACCAAAATACAGGATTCAAGTGATGAAATTTGATCCAGTCTAGCCCTGACTACAGAGCCCAAGAATTAGGCCTTCAGTTTAACCCTTAGATGACCAGGCTTTCTCCATCACCTTGGCACCTTCCAAGTGCAAACCACCACGTACCCGACAGGGCCTCAGTAAACACTTGTACGATGACTAAAACAGCAAAGCAGCAGACTCATGTTACAGGTTTGTAAAATCTCATTTCTTACCCTTGCTAAGCTTCTCAGATGGGTCATTGGCAAAGATTCTGCCTGTAATGCAGGAGCCACAGGAGATGCAGGTTCGATCCCTGGGTTGGGACGATCCCCTAGAGAAGGAAATGGTAACCCAGTCCAGTAGTCTTGCCTGGAAAATCCCATGGACAGAGGGATCTTGGCAGGCTACGGTCCATGGGGTCGCAAAGAGTCAGACATGACTGAAGCAACTTGAGCACCCATTGCTAAAATCGTAAAAGAGCACTTTAAAGAAGTTTACAAAGAACTTTATGGAGATGTAATTTATGTGCCATATTATTCAGTAATTTTTAGTAAATTTATGGAGTTACACAACCACCTCCACAATCTGGGGCTTCCCCAATGGGGCAGTGGTAAAGAATCTGCCAGCAATACGGGAAACACAGGAGATGTGGGTTTGATCCCTGGGTCGGGAAGATGCCCTGGAGGAAGAAATAGCTACCCACCCCAGTACCCTTGCCTGGAAAATCTCATGGACAGAGGAGCCTAGAGGGCCATAGTCCATGGGGTTGCAAACAGTCAGACACAACTGAGTGACTAAGCACACACACATGCTACGACCTGGTCCTAAGACATTTTTATTCTCTTCAAAAGGTCTCACGCAATAAGCAACAAGGGCCTATTGTTCAGCTCAGTTCAATCGCTCATCTGTGTCTGACTCTTTGTGACCCCATGGACTGCAGCACGCCAGGCCTCCCTGTCCATCACCAACTCCCGGAGCCTGCTCAAACTCATGTCCATGAAGTTGGTGATGCCATCCACCATCTCATCCTCTGTCATCCCCTTCTCCTCCTGCCTTCAATCCTTCCCAGCATCAGGGTCTTTTTCAATGAGTCAGTTCTTCGCAAATAAGCAACAAGGTCCTACTGCAGAACACACAAAAGTATAATCAATACCTTGTGATAAACCATAATGGAAAAGAATATGAAAAAGAATGTAAATATATTTACATTCTACACTTCACTGTATAGCAGAAATTAACACAACAGTGTAACTCAACTATAGTTCAATACAATTTTATAAAGGCTGCACAAGAGTAAATTTTTAAATGAAAGAGACCTACCTGGTACTCTTTCACTGTAGCATAATTATTGCCTTTTTTTCATATTCCTTCATGGTTTTTGCCCAAGGGCAGCATTTGTTGCTGCTGCTGTTTACATAGTCACGTTCTCCTCCTGCGTTTTAAAAGAGGTATTGGTTTCTGTCCTGACACGGAGAGTTTTAAAAGGAGAAATCTTATCAGAGACCCGCTTAGACAAAGCTGACTAAAAATGCTTTTGGCCAGAGAAAGATTCCCCCTTAAATAACAGTCTCCTTCCCATCCCAGCCTTAGACAGCTGTCGACTGTCATTATAAATCAGGCTGAAAGGGAGAGGGGACAGCCTGGAGCTACGAGCAGCTCTAGGGGCTGGCTAGAGACAGCCTGCAGAGACAAGCCTGTGGAAGACAGGCCCCAGAGAAATTACAGAATTTAAACTTCATCAAAGGGTGTCATGGGATGATTTCCAGCATATTCTGAAGAAAAGCACAGGTATGGTTTTTCTAGTAGTCATGTATGGACGTGAGTTGGACCATAAAGAAAGCTGAGCACCGAAGAATTGATGCTTTTGAACTGTGGTGTTGGAGAAGACTCTTGAGAGTCTCCTGGACTGCAAGGAGGTCCAACCAGTCCATCCTAAAGGAGATCACTCCTGAATATTCATTGGAAGGTCTGATGGTGAGGCTGAAACTCCAATACTTTGGCCACCTGATGTGAAGAGCTGACTCACTGGAAAAGACCCTGATGCTGGGAAAGACTGAAGACAGAAGGAGAAGGGGAAGACAGGATAAGATGGTTGGATGGCATCACCAACTCAATGGACATGAGTTTGAGTAACCTCCGGGAGTTGGTGATGGACAGGGAAGCCTGGCGTGCTGCAGTCCATGGGGTCGCAAAGAGTCAGACACGACTGATCGAGTGAACTGAACTGATACATGCATGATGTCACAACCAAGATGGAGAATGGTCTCATCACAGCATAAAGTTCCTCCATGGCCCTTCACGGTCCCCCTTCCTCAACCTCCATCATAGGCAACGGCAAGTCCGCTTCTAGTATCATAGAGTAGCTTTCTCTTTTCTAGAATTTCATATAAATGAAATTCTGGTTTTTGTACACTGCTATCTGGGTTCTTCTGTTCATTATTGTTCTTGAGATTCACTCATATTATTGCATATGTTAGTAGCTTTTCCCTTTTACTTACAAGTAACTTTTCAAAAGTGTTTCTTTCTTTTTTTAAAAAAAAGATGTTTATTTGGCTGTCATGGGTCTTAGTGACAGCACACGGGATCTTCAATCTTGGTTGCAGCATGCAGATCTTTTAGCTGTAGCATGCGGGGAATTTTTTAGTTGTGGCATGTGAACTCCTAGCTGAAGCATGTGAATTCTTCACTGAGGCATGGGGACTCTTAGTTTCAACATGTGGAATATAGTTCCCTGACCAGGAGTCAAACCCAGGCTCCTTGCACTGGGAGGGTGGAGTCTTAGCCACCAGACCACCAAGGAAGTACCAAAACATATGATTTAAGAAAACTTTCTATCACCAGTGAAATTAGAAAATCAATATCAATTACCACAAGTGAAAGGAACCATAAATAGGAATACTTTGGAAACAAAATAACATTGTTAAAATTCTAGTGAGATACTGTTACAGCAAGAGGTACTTCCCCTTCACTTAAAAAAGAAGCTGAGCAAATGGGAGGGGTTAGTGACATATCAAATTAAGATTTTTCCTCCTTGATGTAATCAGAAAGATTGAAAGAAAGTTGGAAAGATATAACATTCTCATCATAGGTGTGTACGTGTGCTCAGTCGTGTCTGACTCTTGGCGACCCCATGGACTGTAGCCCACCAGGCTTCTCTCTGGGATTTTCCAGGCAAGAACACTGGAGTGGGTTGCCATTTCCTTTCCCAGGGGATCTTCCCGATCCGGGGATCGAACCCTCATCTCTACATCTCTTGCATTGGCAAGCGGATTCGTTACCAGTAGTGCCACCTGGGAAGCCCCACTGGAGGGTCAGTGTTATTTAAGTCTGTGTACAATTCATACAAGTCTACCTACAATTCATATCCTCACGTGGGGATATGTGCCCCATGCCTCAGGCACCCTCTTTCTCCCAGTTAGGAATATGTTGAGCTGCATGTAACGGGAAAGCCAGATCACAGTGGTCTGAACTCAATGCAGACTAACTGTCCTCAGATCACAAGAAGTGTGGAGCTAGCCAGTGTCCAGGGCTGGAGCAATGCCCCCACCGTGTGATCAATACTGCAAGACCGTTTCTCTTCATCTCATGCCATCCTAAGGGAGGGTGTCTGTACTCAAGGTTTCAGGATGTTTTTTTCCCACTCCAGGTACCAATCCCCATTCCAGGCAGGAAGAAGGGGTGAAGCGCGTCTTCTTTCTTTCTCTTCCCCCACCCCTTTTTAAATTATTTCGATCTAGTTTTACTTGGATTAGAGAAGGAATTCAGACAAATGCATGCATTCAGGCTGGCCTGTTAAACAGGAGTTGAATGCTTACATTTTGCTAAGAGAGGTCTGAGGCCAGAAAGGCCCTCCGTCCACATGAACTGGAGAATCTTTCAAATGTGGGAGAGATAGAAGTCATCTTGGACTGGTCAGCCTTCCGGGAAATCCCAGCCAGCCTACTTTGGCAAGTGGTCCCTAATAACTGCCTGAGAGAAGATAAGGATGAGGGTAGATGGTCAGAATAGTCATCATCAAAAAATCCACATACAACAAATGCTGGAGAGCGTGTGGAGAGATGGAAACCCTCCTACATTGTTGGTGGGAATGCAAATTGGCACAGCCACTGTGGAGAATATAGTATGAAGATTCCCTAAAAAACTAAAAACAGAGCTACCATATGACACTGCAATCCCACTCCTGGGCATATAGCTGGAGAAAAACATGGCCTGAAAGGATTCACGCCCCCCAGTGTTCATTGCAGCCCTATTTACAGCAGCCAAGACATGGCAACAACCTGGATGTCCATCAACAGAGGATTGAATAAAGAAGATGTGCTACATATATACAATGGAGAATACCCAACCATTAAAGAGAATGAGATAATGCCATTTGTAGCAACATGGATGGACCCAGAGAGTGTCATACTGAGTGAAGTCAGACAGAGAAGGAGAAATATCGTTAAGATATCCTTTATACGTGGGATCTAAAGAGAAGTGATACAGATGAACTTATTACAAAGCAGAAAGGCACTCACAGACTTAGAAAATGAAGTTACGCTTGCCGAGGGGAAGGGATAGTTAGAGACTTCGGGAAGGTCATGCACACACTGTGCTATTTAAAACAGATGACCAGCAAGGACCTACAGGATAGCACAAGGAGCTCTGCTCAATGTTATGTGGCAGCCTGGGTGGGAGGGGAGTTTGGGGGAGAGTGGATACATGTGTGTGCACGGTCGCGCCCCTTTGCCATTCACCTGAAACTCTCACTACACTATTAATTGGCTGTACTTCAATATGAAATAAAAAGACAGAAGGCTCTACGTCATCTCCAGAAGGCTCAGCCCTTCACTTCTCTCAGCGCCTGGTCCCCAGGAACTATCATAATTCTTCTTCCGATTTGTAAAAACAAAAATCTTTCTGTTATTGACTAAGCCCAGCGCAGCTCAATACTGCTCAAGCAGCAAAGGTCATGCCTTACAAAGTGGGCCTTTCTTGGTACTCACATTAATCATAATCTTCAACACACATTTTCCTCCATCCTTGAAACCTTCAGTTCATGTCAACATTTACTACTTTAAAGTAGGGACAATTAAAATTAAAAGTTGACAGGCAAAGATAAGAACTAAGACCTAGTGATCATTCTTGAACTCTTTTCATTTCTTTCCTTCTGGTGAATGTGGAATTTCTTACCTGGATTTTAGTGAGGGTGCTTATATCTAATTATTGAATGGGGTTTGATCCCAACAATTAAATCATTGCCAAAAGACTATTTTCACCATTTCATGGCAACTTTCACATCACAGCAGCAGTCTTCCTTAAAGGTGAAGGATATGACCATATAATATGACCATAGTATACTTGACATAATTATTTGACTTATTATAACTATCTGGGATTATTAAGAAAAGAAGAAAAATCTAGGTTATAACAAGTGTGACAGCACAATGTATTCTTGCCTGAGAAGTTCTCTAGTCCAAACTCAACACAGAAGGTGGATGGAAAGTGAATTTTCTGTGTATTACTGCCATCTGCTGCTGCCTGAGTCCGGAAGGCATTTACAGATCGTAGGCAGAAAGACAAGCTTAAAAAAAAAAAAACCAAAGCTCATTTGGCTGACATTAATTTTTTTTTTCTAAATATTTGGCACAAGTATGTTCATTAATTTTTTTCCTGTGATCCCTGGATGTCATAAAATATTTGTGAAGGACAAGAAGCTTCCATCTGGTCATTTGTCTATTTCCCATCATGCAACGATATTCATTTTGAATATCAGTTCGTGTTAAGCTGTTTAAAATTCAGGAAAAATAATAAGGCGATGTGTTGCTTTTTGTAACACTCTGCTGTATAGCTCACATAACATTACAACTTTTTGAAAATTATGAAAACAACTCAACCTAAGTTATTTGGTGTAGCTACTTAAGGGATTTATATAATGAAAGTGAAAGTGGTTCCCTCGGCTGGTCCGATGGTAGTGGGTTACCAGAACTTATTAACGTTAGTGTCACTAAAGTTGGTATACAACCCCCCACTGCTAAATTTGACTGGCTTTTTACTATTTGAGTTTGTATCCAACTTAAAAAAAAAAAACAAAACTTTGCAAAATATTCACTTTGGAGGAAAAACATGCTTAAATAAGTGCACTTATAACAACTAGGAACAATACCATTCTTTTTCTAAGTTTCATAACAAGTGTATAATATTTTTTAAACCAGAAATGCTCTTTTGCAGGTGTGATCCTTTCACTTGCACTTAGCCTGAATGGCAATTTCCTACAGCTTTGGGATTGGGGCACACCTCTCATGTAATAGCCCTTGGAGATGGTGTCAGTACAGTGTTACTGCCAAGGGTTAAACCTTCCTGGCAGTGTGTCCAGGGCTCTTTTTTGCTCAGAAGTGGGGAACAGTTTTTCAAGGGACCCAGTACAGTCTGGCCTGATCATTTGCTCAGAGGACCAAGGCTCTCCTTGCCGTCATGGTTACCTGTTGTTTGAGCTGCAAACTCTTGTCAATGATCTATGTCTGTAAGCATCTCTAGGTAGGATTTAGGGATGAGAGCTAAGGTGAAGGGCAAAATGAGAAATCCACAAGTCTTTCCTGGACCCTGTGGTATTATATTTTGTGGTGGTTATTATTGTTTAGTTAATAAGTTGTGTCCGACTCTTTGAGACCCCATGGACTGTAGCCCGCCAGGCTCCTCTGTCCATGGGATTCTCCAGGCAAGAATACTGGAGTGGGTTGCCGTTTCCTTCTCCAGGGGATCTTCCCAACCTAGGGATTGAACCTTTATCTCCTGCATTGTAGGCGGATTCTTAACCCTAGAGCCAGGGAAGCCCTCTATTACATTTGCTTTAGTTCAAAATAGTGATGATCATTTTTTAAAATCATAAAACCAGCATAATCTTTCCTTTCTAAAGAATGAGGTTGGCCACTGGAGCAAAGCAAAGAAAATAACAGGGATGTTATCACTTCCCAAAACTCCTGATAATGGAGGGAACAGTACATACATCTTTTTCTTTTTTCCACAGTGGAGGGAAGGGCAATGGTTGGTGGTTGAGTCGCTGGAATAGAAACAGCTTGAGTCTCCAGAAACAACCCTTTAGACGACCTGGTCCAAACCCAACATGATCTCAACTGAAGGACAAAGTGACAGGAAACAAAGAATTAAAGCAAATACTTGGATAATTGAGGCAGCACTCCATCGCTCCGCAAATTCTTTGCCTCTTGTATCTGAATAGTGTTTCCTTAGTTGCCTGGATCATGGCCTCTGCTCCTGAGTGTGTGTGTGTGTGCGTGTGCACACATGTGTGTGTGCGCGCTTGTGTGTGCATGTACGTAGGATGAGAGTTCCCGAGACCAGCATAGCAAGAGCAGTGTGCACACCTCAGGGACCTGTGATGAAGTGTGATAATAACACCCGAGCTGCTTCTCGTCTCCAGGGTCCGCTGAGGACTAATAATTGTGTTCATCTGGGTATCAAATGTCTGGCTCTCCAGGGACAGGATGGAAATTGATCCCTTGGAGAGACTATCCTTCTAGGGCCCACCTCTCTGACTCCCCTGCCCCATCCCTGAACCCGCCAACCACTGTCTCTGGCAAAAAACACCCTGCCTTCCCCTCTGGGCAGAATCCCCTGCGCTATCTTCATCCAGCTACCTATTGCCTCATACGCTCCTTCTCCATCCCCATTTCTGGCTCGCCAACTAGACAGGGAGGGTTTCCCAAGTTCTTTCATCCGTGCAGTCCCAGCACCCAACCGCCACATCACAGGTCCATAGCAAGTGTTTGGGGAATGAATGAACAACGAAGTGATTAACATTGATTTAAAATTACTGAGGGTAATACGCAAAATTTTCCAGCCTCGGTCTCAAAGCCAGTTTATTCCTCATAGGTAGGTGAAGGAGGCTTAGGGCCCCTCTGGGAGTGGAGCAGGTGTTGGTGAATAATGGGCTTTGGGGGGCCGGTGAGGAAAGGTCAGAAGGGAAATTGACAGAAACTGATGCTGCCGAAGACACTGGCTCCTGAGACCAGATGTGTGCGCACAAAGCCCTCCCCTGACCCCACTCTCATCAGCAGCCCACAGAAGCACCTTCGCCAGTTCCTCCCGCCTTCTGAAAGTGGGGGACAGGCCTCGGCACTGTTTCCTTTCAGCCTGGAGCCTCAGTCAGGGGCCCCTGTTTGCGCTGTGAGCTGCGCTTGTCCCCAGAAGGGTTCACTCAAAAGTCCTGCATCCACGCTCTCATCTTCACCCACAATCCTCACTGCACTTCATCTCCAGAATAAAAGCCACTCAGAAAGCATGTCTGTGCTTTAGTTTTCAGCTCTCCTGCTCCATGGAAGCTCTGCAGGACACTTCTCAGTGAAGCGATCATCAGCCTTCTCTCAGAAGCAGTGTGTTTCCCTTTCCTTCTTAGCTTCTACAGGATGCAATTGTTTGCTCCCCGATGCACCAAGGAGCCAACAGCAGAGGTTGCACAGGGAAGAGACAGAGGTGGCTCCAGAAAGCTGGGTTCCTCTGGAGGAGCCCACAACGTCATAGCAGTATCTCCTTGCTACGGGTGAGTGATGCTTTGGAAAGAAGTCTGTGTGGATTCTGAGCATGACAGCCAATTCTTCTCAGTCCCCAGCTGTGGGACAGAGGGCACCTCCCTAGGAGCTGGGAGCAGACCCATCATGGTCATCACCATCCCTTGTAAAAAGATCCTGAGACAGTAGCCTGAAGAACATCTGGTGGATGTTGTGCAGCAGATACCAGCCCCTAGCCCCGCCCCACAGCAGACCAACCCCGTTTCATCCATTCATCCATCCCAGGAGTTCACCCAGTCCTGTCTCATCCACTTCCTCCTCAGATTATTTTGAAGCAAATCACAAACATCATATTTTCTTCAACTGCAAACATGTCAACATAAAATTACAAAGGAAAATCACTCTCTTGAAAAACATAACCATGATAATATGCCCTACCTATTTCACATGGGTTTCCCTGGTGGCTCAGTGGTAAACAATCTGCCTGCAATGTAAGAGACATGGGTTCGATCCCCGGGTCGGGAACTTCCCCTGGAGAAGGAAATGGCAACCCATTCCAGTATTCTTGCCTGGAGAATCCCACAGACAGAGAAGCCTGTGGCAGGCTACAGTCCATGGGATCGCAAAAGAGTCAGACACACCTTAGCGAATAAAAGAAACAAAAAGTTAACAACAGTTCCTTAATGTCATCCAACAGCCTTGGTATTTCCCTGGCCATCTCATAATTTTTGTCCAGCTTGTATTTTGAATGTAGATCCAAGTAAGATCCATACACTGTAATTGGTTAGCATGTTTCTTAATTCTCTGTAAAAAAAAAAAATGTCAGATTCAACTTCCTAAAGTAAACAATTGAGTTCATTTTCATATAGTCACAAAGTTATGCAACCATCACCACCATCAAACACCAGAACATTTTCTTCATCCACATCCATCAGCAAACACTCCCCTTTTCCCCTCCCACCCAGCAACCACTAATCTACCTTCTGCCTCTTAATTCTGTTTTAATCTGTAGGCGTCTCCTCTTTCTCTGTCTTATGCAATTTACTTGTTGAGGAAACTGGGTCATTTGACTGCAGAGTTTGCCCAGGCTGGCTTTCCCAGGTTGCTGCCCAGGGGTGTGGTTTTACAATGTTCCTTTGTTCTGTGTCTGCTGTAATGGATAATGAGATCTGGAGTCTTGAGCAGATTCAAGTGGGACTGGGGGGCAGGTACTGTAACTGTCTATAAAGAAGCACATGATGTCGGTATTAACAGCTATTGTTAATTGTTGCCCAAACCCATTAATTCATCAGGGTCGCACAACGGTGAGGCTTTAATTCTATCTTCCCTTCTCATCTGTGAGTTGGCATGTCTCTACAAAGAGGAACTTTCGTTCAGCAACTAGGAGGTTACTCTGAGGTGCAGTGTGTTGAACAAAAGCAGGGTAAATGTTTGAGTCTTTTCCTCTATTATGGTTGTGAAAATTACGGGTTGGCTCCCAAGCGTTCTCCAAAGCTGATCAGTGAGAGTTGGCTGTCTGGGTTCATTTTTGGTAGTATCATCATAAACTGTGCATTAAAAACCCATTAAATGGACTTCTCTGGTGGCCCAGTGGTTGAGACTCCACACTCCCAATGCAAGGGGCCTGGGTTGGATCCTGGGTCAGGGAACTAGGTCCCACGTGCCACTATTAAGAGTTGGCATGCTTCAGCTAAAGACCCTGCATGCCATAGTGAAGATTGAAGAGCACACCTACTGCAATTAAGATCCAGCAAAATCAAATAAATAAAAATTTTTAAAAATCCATTATAAATATGCGAAAGGTAGAACGGGTCCAGATTCTGGAGAACCTTAAAATCTGACAGAAGAGCATAAATTTACGGCATTCAGGGAGCACTGTTAATTTCTGACTGAGGTGTTATCTGGTAAAAATGGCGCTAAAGGAATAAGATTAGAAAAGGCAGCAAAAGAGAGGATGTGGAGAAAAGGAATCCTTCCTACACTGTTGGTAGGAATGTAAGTTGCTATAGCCATGAAGAAAAACAGTATGGAGGTTCCCCAGAAAACTAAAAATAAAATTACCACATGATCCAGCGATCTCATTCCTGGGCATACAGTCAGACAAAACTCTAATTAAAAAAGATACATGCACCCCTGTGTTCACAGCAGCACCATTCACAACAGCCAAGTCATGGGAACAAACTAAATGTCCATCAACAGATGAATGAATAAAGATGTGGTACATATATACAATGGAATATTACTCAGCCATAAAAAAGAATGAAATGATGCCATTTGCAATGACACAGATGCAACTAGAGATTATCATACTGAGCACAGTAAGTCAGAAAGAGAAAGACAAATACTATATGTTATCACTTGTCTGTGGAACCTAAAATATGACACAAATAAACCTATCTACAAAAGAGAAACGGACTCACAGACACAGAGAACAGACTATGGTTGCCAAGGGGGAGGGGGTTGGGGGAAGGATGGAGAGGGAGGTTGGGTTTAGCAGGTGTCAGCCATTCTGTAGAGAATGGATAAAATAATAAGATCCTACGGTATAGCATGAGAAACTATATTCAATATCCTGTGGATATTGGGTATTTCAATCTGTCTCTCCCTGGAGAAATCTCTTCACACTGGTGGCTTCAGCCTTGCCCACCTATGAGATCTGGTGTTCCCACATGGACATCTCACTCTAACCTCAAGCTTTCCAGGCCCAATCTCATCATCCTGACCATCTCCAGAGCAGTCTCCCTCACCCAAAGTCTGGATAGCCACCTAGAGCCAGGCTGGATGAGGGGAGAGTCCCAGCTAAAGGTGCCACCACAGTGGGGTTGGGTTAAGGAAATGGAGAATTGAGACGCCACCGGATTTATCAAGACGAGGAAGTAGTGACTCCGGAGAGAGGACAGGGATTTGGAGAAAGCCAAGCTCGTAGGTACAGAATTCCATATTCACAGGATACTGAATATAGATTCCAATGCTATACCAAAATGGAAAAGAATATTTTAAAAAGAATGCGTATATATGGACAGCTGAATCACTTCGCTCTACAGCAAAAATTAACACAACATTGGAAACCAATTTTACTTCACTTTAATAAAAGATTTTGAAAAGGCAGGAGTGTCAAGACAGACTCAGGGTGAGGGTAGGAGATGAATGAACAAGTCACAGTGATCAGAAAGGATCTGCTGCCATAACTTAATGAGAGAGAATCAGCTGAACAAGATCAGCAATGAGGAATAAAGGACACACCTTTTGAAGAACAATTCAGACACTGCGAGGGATTGACAGGGTGTGGGGAACACGGACGCTCAAGGCTCAAGCCAGGGGCAGACAGAAAGTGTCATTCCTTGGCTGAAAATAGGGAAGTTGGATGAGGGAGACAGTTCTGGAGATGGTCAGGACTATGAGATTGGAACCGGAAAGGTTGAGGTTAGAGTGAGATGTCTGTGTGGGAACACCAGATCTCATAGGTGGACAGGGCTGAAGCCGCCAACGTGAAGAGATTTGTCCAGAGAGAGACAGATGGAAATACTCAAAGGACTGGAGGAGGAAAGAATGGAGAAGGAAACACTGCCCAGCGCAGAGTTAGGATGAGCAGGGAGTCCCAGCTAAAGACGCCACCACGGTGGGGTTGGGTTAAGGAGGGCGAGAATTGAGACAGCCGCTGGATTTATCAAGACGAGGAAGTAGGACCCTGGACAGAGGACGGGGGGGCGGGGCGCGGGGGGGGCGGGGCGCGGGGGGGGGGCGGGTTGGAGAAAGCCAGGCTCGTCGGTGCAGAATTCCATCAGCTGCAGGAACTCCATCCATCTCTTGGATCAGAATGCCCGCACGTATCACAGCAACACCAAAAGGATACCCTGCGTGCTGAGTCCACCGGTCTCCTGAGAATGCCATCAAAGAGCCTCACTGGGGGGAGGGGGGGTGGCTAAAACAACAGAAAGTGACCATCTCAAAGCTCTGGAGGCTGGAGGTTCAGAAGAGGTCAGCAGGGCTGGGTTCGCATTGACTCCCGAGAGGAGGGTCCTGGCTCGCTGCTGCCCGGCATCAGGTGCCCGGATGCCCAGCTGACCTTGGCTTCCCTGCCTGCAGCTGCACCTCTACTGTCTCTGCCTGTCACCACGTGAGTCTGGTCTTCACAAGTCATTTGCCCCCCTTCTTATCAAGACATCAGTCATATGGGATTACGGGCCAACCCGACTTCTATACGACCTCATCTTTACTTGACTAATGGCATCTGCAATGACCCTATTCGCAAATCAGCTCACAGTCACAGATGCCGGGCTTGGGACTTTAACATGTTTCGGGAGACACCTTTCAACCCAAAAGGGGGAACCAGGGGCAAAGCAAGGGGAAGTTGCGGAATGACCAATAGGGAGGGCTGGTGGCCGGGCGCCCTCTGCTGGCCAGCTCTTGGACATGCGCCGTTCACTCGCGGCCACCGTCTGGCTCCAACGCAGTCTTTCCCCAAACAAGGAAGAGGATAGACGCGCAAGATTCCATTCAGCTCATTATAACCACAGCCCGGTTCTGCTGCCCCAAGCTGACACTCAGACTTTCCCATCGTATTATAAGACAGTTGGGCTTCCCTGGTGGCTCAGTGGTAAAGAATCCGCCTGCCAGTGCAGGAGACTCGGGTTCAATCCCTGGGTCAGGAAGATCCCCCTGGAGAAGGAAATGGCAACTCCAGTATTCTTGCCTGGAGAATCCCATGGACAGAGTGGGCTACAGTCTATGGGGCTGTAAAGAGTGGGATATGACTGAGCGACTAAACTACAACATAAGAAAGTTCCTTTTTAAAAAAAAAATTATTTTATATTGGAGTATAGCCAATTAACAATGTTGTGATAGTTTCAGGATATAGCAAAGCGACTCAGCCATACATATACATATATCCATTCTCCCTCAAACTCCCCACCCATCCAGGCAGCCATATAACATTGAGCAAAGTTCCCTGTGCTATATAGTAGGTCCTTGTTGGTTATCCATTTTAAATATAGCAATGGTACAAGATAGTTCCTTAGTTTATGCTCATTGGTAGGTTAATTTCTAACAGGGGAATTTTTTTTTCTAATTTCCCTCCTTCTAAGAGTTTAGAAGACACCTCACTGTTACCCCCAAGGTACCACCAATATCCATAACTCAAGAGTACAATTGAAAGATGGGAAATTAATGTCAATGTCCCCAGCAGGGCGAACAGCTGGCTTTTAGAGAAAAACTAGCTTCATGGCCAGAACTCCACAGACAGCAAGCTTTATAGTCTTGGCTCTGGTTGAAACTCAGTGAATCTCTTATTCAAAGTGCTTTGGTTTCTTTCTTTTTTTTTTTAAATTAATTTTTTTAATTGAAGGATAATTGCTTTACATAATTTTGTTGGTTTCTGCCAAACATCAACGTGAATCAGCCATAGGTATACATATGTCCCCTGCCTTGGTTTCTTAACTGCAAGAGGATGAATTCTGTGATATCCACTCACAAATCATTTTACACCAAAGTAGCTAAACAGTGGTCAACCTTGAGTGGGCCTGTTTTTTTTTAAATATTAATATAAAGACAAACTTTATAGAACAGTTTGAGACTTACAGACCATTGTGAAGACAGTACAGAGAATTTCCATAAACCCCACACCTAGGGCCCCTATTATTAACATATGACATTGGTAGGCTACACGTGTCACAATTAGTGAACCAATATTGATATGTTCTTGTTAACTAAAGCTCCTACATTCTTACTGGCTAAAGTTCCTACCCCTTCATGGATCACATCGTTGTCATGGCAAAGGGGCTTGCATAGCTCAAGATAATGAGTTTAATTCAGATAACCATTATATCTATTACTGTGGGCAAGGATCCCTTAAAAGAAGTGATGTAGCCCTCATAGTCAACGAAAGAGTCCAAAATACAGTACTTGGGTACAATCTCAAAAATGACAGAATGACCTCGATTCATTTCCAAGGCAAACCATTCAATATCACAGTAATCCAAGTCTATGCCCCAACCAGTAATACCAAAGCAGCTGAAGCTGATGAATTCTATGAAGACCTACAAGAGCTTCTAGAACTAACACCAAAATAGATGTCCTTTTCATCATAGGGAATCACAATGCAAAAGTAGGAAGTCAAGCAATACCTGGAGTAACAGGCAAATTTGGCCTTGGAGTACAATATGAAGCAGGGCAAAGGCTAACAGCGTTTTGCCAAGGGAAAGTACTGGTCATAGCAAACACTCTTTTCCAACAACCCATGAGACAACTCTACACATGGACATTGCCAGATGGTCAATAACAAAGTCAAATTGATTATGTTCTTTGCAGCCAAAGATGGAGAAGCTCTATACTGTCAATCCGCTTCATTGACTATGCTAAAGTCTTTGACTGCATAGATCACAACAAACTGTGGAATATTCTTAAAGAGATGGGAATACCAGACCACCTTATCTGTCTCCTGAGAAACCTGTATGTGGCTCAAGAAGCAACCGCTAGCACCAGACATAGAACAACTGACTGGTTCAAAATTGGAAAAGAAGTACAACAAGGCCATATATTGTCATCCTGTTTATTTAGCTTATATCCAAGTACATCATGTGAAATTCTAGGCTGGATGAATCACAAACCGGAATCATGATTGCTGAGAGAAATATCAACAATCTTAGATATGCAGATGATACCACTCTAATGGCAGAAAGAGAAGAGGAACTAAAGAGCCTCTTGATGAGGGTGAAAGAGGAGAGTGAAAAATCTGGCCTGAAGCTCAACATTCAAAAAACTAAGATGCCATCTGGTTCATCACACCATCTACTTCATGACAAGTAGAAGGGGAAAAAGTGGAAGCAGTGACAGATTTTTCTTGGGCTTCAAAACCACTGCAGACAGTGACTGCAGTCATGAAATTAAAAGACACTTGCTCCTTGGAAGGAAAACTATAACAAACCTGACAGCCTATTAAAAAGCAGAGACATCACTTTGCCAGCAAAGGTCCGTCTAGTCAAAGCTATGGTTTTTCCAGTGGTCATGTATGGATGTGAGAGTTGGACCATAAAGAAGGCTGTGTGGTGGAGAACTGATGCTTTCAAACTATGGTGTTGAAGAAGACTCTTGAGAGTCCCTTGAACAGCAAGGAGATCAAACCAGTCAGTCCTAAAGGAAATCAACCCTGAATATTTGCTGGAAAAACTGATCCTGAAGCTGAAGCTCCAGTACTTTGGCCACCTGATGCCAAGAGCCGATTCATTAGAAAAGACCCTGACGCTGGGAAAGAATGAGGGCAGGAGGAGAAGGGGACAACAGAAGATGAGATGGTTGGATGGCATCACCGACTCAATGGACATGAGTTTGAGCAGGCTCCAGGAGATGGTGAAGGACAGGGAAGCCCGGCGTGTTGCAGTCCATGGGGTCACAAAGAGTCAGACACGACTTAGCGACCGAACAACAACAACATCAAAGCTCCTGCATTATTCAGTTTCCCCAACATCATTTTTCTAGCCCAGAATCCCCTCCAGGACGCCCCACTGCATGTAGTCATCATGTCCCCTGAGGCTCCCCTTGGTTCTAACAGTTTCTCAGCGTGTCCCTGTTTTTGATGACCTTGACAGATTTGAGGACTGCTGAGTAAATATTTTGCAGAACATCCCTTCATTGGGGTTTCTCTGATGTTTTACTCATGATTAGATCAGGGCTACGAGTTTCATGGGAAAGACCTCAGAAGTGATGTGCCGTCATCACATGTCACCTACTGTCCCTGTGACTTCTCACTGTTGATTCAACCCTGAACACTTGGCGGAGCTTGGCTTTGTCGAGTTTCTCTTTCTTTTATTCTTTCCCTTTCCACACTCCCGACCAGGTGGCTTACTGGTCAAGAACCTGCCTGCCCATGCAGGAGACAGAGGCTCAATGCCTGGGTCAGGAAGATCTGCTGGAGGAAGAAATAGCTACCCACTCCAGTCTTCTTGCCTGGAACATCCCATGGACACAGGAGCGTGGTGGGCTACAGTCCATGGAGTTGCAGAGAGTCAAAAATGACTGAGCACACATTCATGGTTCCCTTTGATGGAATGTCGAGTGGGCACGTTTTTGTGGGGTTTTTATTCTTTTAATTTTTTATTGGAGTTTATAGTTGCTTTACCATGTTATATTAGTTTCTGCTGCACGGGAAAGTGAATCGGCTATTCACATACACATAGATCTCGTCTTCTTTTGGATTTCCTTCCCATTCAGGTCGCCACAGAGCGAGGAGTAGACTTCCCTGTGCTACACAGTAGGATCTCGTTAGTCATCTATTTCATGCAGAGTATCAATAGTGTGTGGGCTTCCCAGTGGTAAAGAATCTGCCTGCCAATGCAGCAGATGCAAGAGACTCAGGTTCGATCCCTGGGTCAGGAAGACTCCCCTGAAGGAGGAAGTGGCAACCCACTCCAGTATTCTTGCCTGGAGAATCCCATGGACAGAGGAGCCTGGTGGGCTACAGTCCATGGGGCTGCAAGCAGTCGAACACGACTGAGCACGCACACATGGCGTGTCATATCAGCAGCATCTATGTGCCAATCCCAGTCTCTCAGTTCATCCCATCTGCTCCCTTCCCCCTTGGTCCCCAACGGGTTTTAAGTGCCGTTTACATTTTAATCCCTGTATCCCTGTGGCAGCCTGCCTTCCCTTGGTGACAACAACCCACGTCTGCACACACAGCACCCCCACCACACACAGTCCCCTCCGTTTGCCGCTGCAGACACCTCTGCAGTGCTGCTTCTCCCTTCCTCTGCGCAGCTGGCTCTTGCATCTTGCCGCCAGTCTGCATTGCCCTTTGAAGAAATACCCTCAGGAAGCAAGATCACGGCCAGTTTCTGTGACCTGGGTGAGGAGGCTGTGAGTTGCTGCCGAGGATTTGTTTGGTTGTTTTAATGCTATCAGCTGTGACACATGCAGCAGCTAATCACCACATCAATCGTCTATCGCGTAATTATCACCTCGGTTAAAACATCAGAGTCTGCTAGCAAGTATCATTAAGCTTAAATTGGATCCCTGGGCAATGTTCTAATTACGATATTTGAATTTTTTAAATGAACTCATAGAAAGATGAGTTTCACGCTGTAATTAGTGATTTCCTCCTATTGGACAGGAATATGTACAATGCACTTTTGGAATAAATGATTATTCTCTCCTTGAGGCACTAAGGTGGGCTTATGTGTATGATTAAAGTAATTACATCTTTCTTCTTACTAGAATATATTCGATTCTAATTATTATATATTACGTACAATATATTCATAAATATATTTATATATTTAAGTAAGTAGAACATATTATAGGGCTTCTCAGGTAGTGCAGGGGTAAAGAATCCACCTGCTAATGCAGGAGACAGAGGAGATGAGGGTTCGATTCCTGGGTGGGGAAGATCCCCTGGAGTAGGAAATGGCAACCCACTCTAGTACTCTTGCCTGGAAAATCCCAGGACAGAGGAGCCTAGCAGGTACAGTCCAAAGGGTCGAAAAGAGTCAGACATGACTGAGTGTGAGCAATTTCTTCAGAAATGCCCCGATAAACGTTTCTCTGCCTCTGTCCACCTCCCCTGACCTTACCCAGACACTATGTCCTCACCCTGACACTGTTTGTGGACCCCATGCACGTGGAGCTGTCTTCCACTCTCCATCTGAAGCTTCCTGGGATCTGGGCCCGTCTCCTATGACTCTCCCAGAGTCTCCGAGAGAGACAGGTGTTGGCACAACCAAGGCGGGCCCAGAGCTTGTCTTGGCTGAATTGACTCCTGTAGACTTTCCACCTGAGAGCCAAAGCTTTTTATTTCCAACAGATGGCGCTAGAGCTCAAGCGGTCATCCCATCTCCTTCTAGTGCACCAACTGCTGCTCTTGCCCTTGTCCTAAGGAGTTTTAGGAAGACCTTTAACCTCACCCTGTCTGATTTATGCAAAAGTGGTGAGAAGACTGAAAGAGCCAGTAAGAAAAGGGATGTGGCTAAGAGGAAGCAGGGAGACATGATTAAAAATAGTTGATCAACCTGAGATGTAGAGAAATGAAGGACTTTGCAGTTTTTAGGGAAATGCTTGGATTGGACATCAGAAAGGGAACAAGATAAAGGGCCGCAGGGGCAGACACCAGAGGAAGGAAGGGGCCTCATCATCTCGTCCGGGACCAGGTGGCTGTGAGCAGAATCATTGAGACCCAACATGCAGACTGAAAAAGACCCAAGAAACAACTCTGCCCAGGACCTGGGACTCCCAGGAGAGAAGCCCCAGGAGGGCAATGTGCTGGGGTGGTGGGCCCGCCACCCACCAGGCTCAGGCTTCAGGGCGCTGTCTGGGGGGACCTAAAAACAATCAGAGAACCAACAAGAAGGTGGCCTGCTTCTTCTGAGCACCATGCACTGGCAATTGTAAACAATGCCAGCCACAAAATGCTTCTCTCCCGAAATCTGTTGTTGACTCAAGTTTTAAAACACTGCTGGCAGTTATTCTTGAATTTAATAAGATAACCTACAGGTGTGGAATGAGCACATTTTTAAATGTTATTTTTATTTATTTGTTTTGGTTGTGATGGGTCTTCATTGCTGGCACAGGCTTTTCTCTAGCTGCTGCGAGCGGGGACTACTCTCCGGTTGCAGTTTGCAGGCTTCCCACTGGGGTGGCTGCTCTTGTTGCGGGGCCTGGGCTCTAGGTACGAGAGTTTCAGTCCTTGCTGCACGTGGGCTCAGCAGTTGTGGTTCCTGGGCTCCAGAGCACAGGCGCAACAGTTGTGGCGAAGGGGCTTAGTTGCTCTGCAGCTTGTGCAATCTTCCCGGACCAGGGATGGAACCCATGTCTTCTTCATTAGCAGGCAGATTCTTGACCCCTGAGCCACCAGGAAAGTCCCTGGAATTAGCACATTTAAAATATTTTCTTTAACACATATTATGTGCTATACGGGAGTTCATTTGGAGAACTCTCAGGCATACAGTCAACCAATACATGCAGACTCAGCCCAAGCATCTGTCAGACCGAATTCTTCTGATTCCCCAGGACTCACTTTATTACAAATAAATCACTGACTGACATCCATTGGCTACTTCATTCAGAGAGTGAATTAATATTCTTCGCAAGCTCACAGGAGACATTCACCCAGATTGACCACATCCTGGGTTATAAAGTACACCTTAATGAATTTCAAAGAATAGAAATCATAGAAGGGCTGCTCTCAGACCACAACAGAATTAAGCTAGGAATCAGTAACAGAATGCTGGCTGGAAAATCCCAGACTACTTAGAGATTAAACAGCACACTTATAAATAAAGCATGGGTCAAAGAAGAACTCTCAAGAGAAATTTTACATATTTGAACTAAATGAAAACACAATATTAAAATATGTGAGATTGTGCTCGCTTCGGCAGCACATATACTAAAATACATGAGATGCTGGGACTTCCGTCCTGTTCCAGCATTAGGGATTTGGTGCTTCCAATGCAGGGGACTCAGGTTCAGTCCCTGGCTTGAGGGAAATTAAACAGGTAGTCTTGTTTAGGCTGCAAAGACAGAGCAGAGCAGGCCTCCGACCTTGCTTCTAACCTTCCTGGACACCGCCCTGACTGGGAGTGACTGCCTGCTCTGAGTGCAAGACTTACAGCTCCTTAAATAAGATGGAGGAGAAATCTTGAGATTCTTGAGCCCCTGGAGGGGGTCTGGCCAACCATTTTGTTTGTTTGTTCAGTTGCTCAGTTGTGTCCGACTCTGAGACCACATGAACTGCAGCACACCAGGCCTCCCTGTCCATCATCAACTCCCAGAGCTTGCTCAAACTCATGTCTATCGAGTCGGTGATGCCATCCAACCGTCTCATCCTCTGTTGCCCCTTCTCCTCCTGACTTCAGTCCTTCCCAGCATTAGGGTCTTTCCCAATGAGTCGGCTCTTCTCATCAAGTGGCCAAAGTATTGAAGCTTCAGCTTCAGTCCTTCCAATGAATATTCAGGGTTGATTTCCTTTAGGATTGACTGGTTTGATTTCCTTTCTGTCCAAGGGACTCTCTAGAGTCTTCTCCAAACACCACAATTCAAAAGCATCAATTCTTTGGCAGTGCTCAGCCGTATTTATGGTCCAACTCTCACATCTCTACATGACTACTGGAAAAGCCATAATTTTGACTATATGGACCTTTGTTGGCAAAGTGATGTCTCTACTTTTTAATATGCTGTCTAGGTTAGTAATAGCTTTTCTTCCAAGGAACAAGCGTCTTTTAATGCCCCAGGCTTAACAACATTCCATGTTTTACAAGACACAACAAACTGCATTAATATGAAACCAGAGCTGCCATTTGCTCCCAGACTGATGACGATACCAGTTTGCATCCTGGGATTATGAGCAGGAACCCCGAACTGCAATTTCTGAAGTCTCACTCACAGAGCAGATGTGCTGCCTGGCACCTTTTTCCAACTGGGACTCCAAATGTGCTGTGACAGAGGACTTCCCAGTGCTGTTTAAGCCTGGATGTTGGTCAAATTCCAGTTAGGTTATGTATCCTCTGCTGTTTCTACTTCTTTTTTCTTTTAATGTTAGTATATTGAAAGTAAGCTAATTAATTCTCTAAAAAATATTGGTATTATTTATTTGTATATATAACAAGTGACTTATTTTGTTAATAAATCCTTTGAACCTGAGATGAAAGTGAAAGCTTTCTGCAACACACCTGGTCAGGGAACTAAGATCCCACATGCAATGTGGTGAAGCCAAAAAAAAAAAAAAAAACTTAAAAAGATGATATGCAGAGAAGCAGTGATTAGAGGGAAATTTATAGCACTGAATGCATATATTAGAAAAGAAGAAAGACCTAAAATCAATCAACTAAATATCCACTTCAGTAAACTAAAAAAAGAACAGTAAGTCAAATCCAAAGTAAGCAAAAAGAAAGAAACAATAAATATTAAAGCAGAAATCACTGAAACTGAAGATAGGAAAGCAATAGAGAATATCAACAAAACCAAAAGCTGGTCCTTTGAAAACATCAATAAAATCAATAAGGCTTAGCCAGGCTGATTAAGGGGGAAAAAAAGAGAGAATATATAAAGTACTTTATCAAAATGAAACAACGGACATCACTACAGAGCCCATGGACATTAAAAGGACTATTGTCGGAACTTTCCTGGTGGTCCAGTGGTTAAGACTGTCCCAGTTCAGGGGGCCTAGGTTTGACCACCTAGTTGGGACACGCCACAACAAACAGCCTGTGCAGCCAAATTAATAAATATTTTTAAAGTAATATTGTAAACAACTCTATGTCTACCATCTGAAAACCTAGATGAAATGGACCAATTCCTTCAAAGACACAATCGGCCAAAACTTATACAAGAAGTAGACGATCTGAATAAGCCTATATCGTGTTAAAGAAATTGAATTAATAATTAGTAACCTTTCAAGACAGAAAGCTCCAGGCAGAAATGGGTTCACTGGTGAGCTCTACTAAACACTTAAGGAAGATATCATGCCAATTCTCTATAATCTCTTCCAGAATATAGGAGAAGAGACCAGCATTGCCCTAATACCAAAACCAGACAAAGACGTCACAAGAAAACAACAAACCAACATCTCTTATGAACACAGATACAAGATTCCTCAACAAAATACCAGCAAACTGAACCCAACAATGTTTAAAAATAATTATATGATGGGGACCACATGTAAATCCATGGCTGATTCATGTCAATGTATGGCAAAAACCACTACAATACTGTAAAGTAATTAGCCTCCAAATAATAAAAATAAATGAAAAAATAATAATAATTATACACCCTGTCCAAGTGAGATTTATACTAGGTATGTGAGGATGATTCAATATTTGGAGATCAAATAACATATCCTTGGGCTAAAGAAGAAAAGTCACATGCTCATATCAATAAATGCAGAAAAAGCATTTGTGAAAATGCTTTTCAAAAGACATTTATCTGATAAAGGACTGCTATTCAGAGTTTACAAAGAACTCTTAAAGTCCAACAATGAGAAAGAAAACAATTCAATTTTTAAATGGGCAAAAGACTTGAATAAATAAAATGTCACCAAAGGAGATTTCCACATGGCAAAGGAGCATATGAAAAGATATTCAACATCATACATTGTTAGAGAATTCACATTAAAGCAATAAGACACTACTACACACCTGTGAGAATGGCCCAAAGCCAAAACACTGACAACATCAAGTGCTGGTAAGAATGTGAGCAACGGGAATTCTCCTTTGTTGCTGGTGGGAAGGCAAAATGGTACATCAACTTTGGAAGAGTTTAGCAACTTCTTACAAAAAATAAACATACTCTAACTATATGATCCAACACCATGTTCCTTGGTATTTACCCAAAGAAGCTGAAAACACGTACACCCCAAAACCTGCATACAGATGTTTATAGCAGCTTTATTCACAATGGCCAAAACTTGGGAAATGTTCCTTTCTAGATAAGTAGATAAATAAACTGTTGAATATTCAAACAGCGAAATATTAGTCAGCACTTAAAGAAGAGCCAATCCACTGGAAAAGACCCTGATGCTGGGAAAGATTGAAGGCAGGAGGAGATGGGGATGACAGAGGATGAGATGGTTGGATGGCACCACCGACTCAATGGACATGAGTTTGAGTAAACTCCAGGAGTTGGTGATGGACAGGGAGGCCTGGTGTGCTGCAGTCCATGGGGTCGCCAAGAGTCGGACACGACTGAGCAACTGAACAACAACAACAAAAAGAAATGAGCTATCAAGCCATGAAAAGCCACGGAAGAAATTTAAAGGCATATTACTAGGTGGAAAAGGCCAATGTGAAAGGCTGTATGCTGTGTAATTCCAACTATATGTCATTCTGGAGAGGCAAAACGATGGAGACAGCAAAAGGATCACCGGTTGCCAGGAATTAGGCTGGAGAGAGGGATGAATACTGGAGCACAGAGGATTTTTAGGGCAGTGAACCTACTCTGGATGATATTATAATGACTGACACATATCATTAAACATTTACCCCAACCCATAAAATATACTACACCAAGAGTGAACCCTAATGCAAACTATGGACTTTGGGTGATAATAAAGGGTAAATTGGTTGTTGTTGTTCAGTAGCTCAGTCGTGGCCAACTCTTTGTGACTCCAAGACTGCAGCACACCAGGCTTCGCTGTCTTTCACCTTCTCCTGGAGTTTGCTCAAACTCGTGTCCATTGAGTCAGTGATGCCATCCAACCGCCTCATCCTCTGTCTTCCCCTTCTCCTGCCTTCGGTTTTTCCCAGCATCAGGGTCTTTTCCAATGAGTCGGCTCTATGGCATCACGCGGCCAAAGTATTGGTGTTTCAGCTTCAGCATCAGTCCTTCCAATGAATATTCAGGATTGATTTCCTTTAGGATGGACTGGTTTGAGCTCCTTGCAGTCCTCCTTAGGGAACCTGAAAGCCATCTGTCCCAAAGCCGCGCTGCACGCCCAGCTCTCGCTGTTCGCTTCTGGCCGTGGGGACCCCGGTCCACGCAAAGCCACGGGGGAAATGGCCTTACACATGGAGAAGACCGCGAGGCTGGCGGAGCGGGGCTGGAGGTCCGCGACTCCGGGACCCGCTGTGCCAGAGAAAAGCCAGGTGACTTCCTAGCTCCAGTTATCACCCACCCCATTTCTTCCAGGAGTCATTTAAAAACAAACAAACAAACAAAAAAGAACCCTCACTGCTAATCATAGAGATCAATCATACATTACTTTGCCAACAACGGTCCGTCTAGTCAAGGCTATGGTTTTTCCAGTAGTCATGTATGGATATAAGAGTTGGACTGTAAAGAAAGCTGAGCGCTGAAGAATTGATGCTTTTGAACTGTGGTGATGGAGAAGACTCTTGAGACTGCGAGGAGATCCAGCCAGTCCATCCTAAAGGAGATCAGTCCTGGGTGTTCATTGGAAGGACTGATGCTAAGCTGAAACTCCAATACTTTGGCCACCTGATGCGAAGAGCTGATTAATTTGAAAAAACCCTGATGTTGGTAAAGATTGAGGGCAGGAGGAGAAGGGGATGACAGAGAATGAGATGGTTGGATGGCATCACCGACTCAATGGACATGAGTTTGGGTAAACTCCTGGAGTTTGTGATGGACAGGGAAGCCTGACGAGCTGCGCCCCATGGGGGTCGCAAAGTCTGACACGACTGAGCGACTGAACTGAACTGAATCATACAGATTTTTAATTTTAGCCGTTAGGGACCAAAGTCACTGTTTCCCTTTCTGCGTAAACAAGGGGGCGGGGATCTCCCTCCAAGAGAGCTGACCGTCCCGGGTTCTCCTAAAAACAAAAGCGCTCGCGGAGGACAGGAGGGGATGGCCGCGGAGACGGCGGGGCCGTAGTTCGCAGGAAGCTCCCCGCCACGTGCAGGCGCTCGGGCGCCCCGGGCGGCTGTGCTCCGCGTCCCGGGACGCCCAGCTCCGGACGGTGACGCCCCCGCGCGTCCCGGGCGAGCTCCCCGCGTCCCAGCCCGACATGCGGGGCGTGGGGCCCCGGGAAGCCCAACCCGCCGGCGCCCGGCCGCCCCCACGCACACGCCCCGGCCCCCGGAGACTTCAGACAAACCCGGGGGCTCCGCACACTTCACAGACCCGCCAGGACCCACCTTCAGGGATTCCGGGAGCCCCCGGCCCGCGCCTCATTTTGCATGCAGATCACCCACAATGCTCTAGCAGGGCCGCCCGCAGCTCCTGCAATTCCACCGAAAAGGAAAAGGCTCTTTTCTTGACAAAGTTCATCTGCTTAATGGTTTTCTTTTCTAAAAGTCAGGGTCGATATACGAGGCAGACGTTACAGGGAGTCAGGAACGACCTCTCCCCTCTGTAGATAATCACCGTAAGTCTAGAGGAGATGGCGCGCTGGAGGCTTATATAAGTAGCCGTATGCACGAGTTCCTCGGCTGGTCCGAGTGCAGTGGTGTTTACAATTAATTGATCACAGCCAGTTACAGATTTCTTTGTTCCTTCTCCACTCCCACTGCTTCACTTGACTAGCCTTTTACTGAGTGTGGTTAAAGGGAAATTCGTGTTAAAAAAAAATTTTTTTTTTGTTTTTTTTTTTCCTCCCCGCCCCCCACCCCTCCCCAGGACAGTCAGGTACTAACTCCTGCCTGACTTTTTTTTAAACACAGGGGAAAATGCATAGGCATGACTGCCTGCCAGCGAGGATGACCAGTGGACCGCAGCAGGTGCAGCCTTCAGGAGCCTGCAGCACATGAGGCTTCCCTTCTTCACCAACTCCCGGAGCTTGCTCAAACTCATGTCCACTGAGTCGGTGATGCCATCCAGCCATCTCATCCTCTGTCTTCCCCTTCTCCTCCGGAAGATTCCTAAGCAGGTGATAAGAACTTCAAACCAATAATGAATAGCCAACTAAACAATGAGGCCAGCCTACAGTGATGTAACAAGCCCAGAAAGAAAGGGGTTTGAGGTTAGTTCTTTTGTAAGACTTGTGGGAAGAAGACAGGGTTGCTAGATACATACAAGCCGCCTCTCAAGTTTGAATCTCAGATTACAAGTCTTAGTAAAAATGTATCCCCAATCCTGCTATCATTGCAGACACCACGGTTGAAGCCAAAATATTCTTAATTTGCAGAAGCTTGTATTTGAGAAGAGAAGGGTTGTGGGGTTTTTTTTCGGTTTGCTCCCCAGCCCCATACTCAAATCTTTACTTTTAGTTGGAAAAGCAAAACTTAACGGACCCCGGGTTTAAGCCAATACAATAAACCTCCTGTCCTCCATCCTTCATGCCTGAACAATCCAGAGACCAGAGGACCTCCCTTTTCAGCATCCTCCGTTGCAGATCTTTGCTAATGAGTCAGTTCTTCACATCAAGTGGCCGAAGTATTGGAGTTTCAGCTTCAGCATCAGTCCTTCCAATGAATATTTAGGACTGATTTCCTTTAGGATGGACTGGTTGAATCACCTTGCAGTCCAAGGGACTCTCAAGAGTCTTCTCCAACACTACAGTTCAAAATCATCAATTCTTCGGCGCTCAGCTTTCTTTATAGTCCAACTCTCACATCCATACATGACTACTGGAAAAACCATAGCTTTGACTATATGGACCTTGGTAGGCAAAGTGATGTCACTGCTTTTTAATATGCTGCCTAGTTTCACTGTAATTAAGGTGGTTCACTCCTGAGTGTATGTCCCTTTCAGGGAAGCAGTCAGGTGAACAAGAAAGGGCACAGGACTTAGAACACCCTCAAGCTTCCTGACGGTGGTACTCCTAACACTGCCTTACCTCTCTACCCGGTCGACTAAACAAGATGGTATTTGTGGAAGCATCAAGGAAATCCTCAAGGTACCTTGGATTGCTTGCACTTGTAAGGACAAACCAAACAGTTTCCTTCATTATATACACACTTGTGACAGCTACGCAGTACTGTGTCTCACTTCTGATGCTGTTAGGAATTTACATTTACATCTAGCTAAGAAGTAGGAAGGTACTGTTTTGTAACCCCGCCCCCACCCCATGTCAGATGGAAGAGGCGGCTTAATGATTTTCTTAAGGTTATGCGAGAAAGTAAGGACAGAACGAGGATGAGAAAGTGGCTCCAAAGTCCCACCCGGGAGTCCTACAATGTACTCTGCCCTTCTCCCACTTTCTTCTCTATTCCCAGACCCTTGGACTTGGGTTTTCTTTTTCCAAAATATTTTCTCTTTGAGAATGTTCACATCTCTGTCTTCAAAACTTAATATGATTGTCAACTGTGAAATGTCTCCTAATTTTGTCGATTTTGTATTATCAAATATTAATCATTCATCCTATTGATATTCAAAGCATTTTAAAATCCTTACATATCTTCAAAGACTTTTCCCCTTTTTTGCAAATGATTTAAAGAATGTAGAAATTAAATAAAAACCCCACACCATGAAAAAGTGGGAAAAATAAAATCCTCGTTCATCCCCACCCATTGCCCCCATTTTCTTTCTGTGACCTCTTAGAATATATACTATCTTTCCCATAACTATTTGAGTGGGGGTGGGGAGCTCCCCTGAGGGGTGGGGAAGCTTCTGTGATGGTTTTCCTCAAATTCATTTTTTGGCTTCTGGAGGGAAAGAACTGTTTTTTTTTAAACATTGCATTACCAGCTATTGTCTCAATTATAAGATAGTGTTGACCTCCAATTTTTTTAATTAAAATCAAGAATTATTTATTTAATTTAATTAATTATTTAATACCTAGAAGGGGGGCAAGTCCGCAAAAGACTAGTCAAGTGCAGTAGTGAGAAGGGGGGAAGAGTAGAACGAGGAGTTCGATCTGTAACTGACTGTGAACAATCAATTGAGATAACTCACTACCTTCGGACCAGCCGAGAGAGCCCTTCGCCGCCTGAAGTACTTAAAGCTCAATTGTTCATTCATTTTTACCTTACAGTGATATTTCAGTTGGTATTTATAAAGTACAATATTTGCAATATTAATAATATGCATCCCTTAACGCGCCCCTCGGGACCTATTTATCAAAAAATAACAGAAATGTGTTTAATGACAAGAATCAAAAGCACTGCTGAGCATCCTGGGAAGGAGACATGCAAAATTAGCAACTCGTCACTGGGGCGTGTCTCAGTCCCTTTGGTCGGGGAGGCTCAGCTGTCCAATCAGCGCTGACCTCCTTTGTCTGTTTACCACACGTGACCCTGGAGACTGCTCAGCGAGGTCCGGAGAAAACTGTGAGCTGGAGCAGATAAAGTCTTGTGCCTCCCCACGTCTGTAAACCCAGGCGGAGCCCCCACACCCTGGAAGCAGCGCTCTTGCATCTTGGAGTCGGCTTCCTCCAGAAGGGCAGAGGTGTCTCCGGATGACTCAAGATCTGCTCCTCCTCCTTAAATCCCAAGTGATTTAAAAAACAAAACAAAACAAAAAACCAGACACCACCACAGGGATGGGAAGACAAGCATCTGAAATACCCAAACACCTTGGGTGCTTCTGAGGATTTCAGAATTTGAAAAGGTCAGAAGACAGAAGCCGAAGGTCAGAGGTGAAGATGACGAAGTGAAGGCGAGAGGGACAGATTTCCGTAAAAGCCTCAGAGCGGCAGAACTCGGAAGGACCTGAAAGTTCACCCCCAATGCAAAGAATAGCACAAGGACTGCAGATATGCGTCTGGGACAGCAAGGTCAGAAATATTCTGGAGCAGGGGGGAGGAGGAAGGCAGGAGCCGGAGGGCAAGCAGCTGCCCCTTTGCGAGTTCAAATCTCCAGACCCAGACCAAACACACCCCTTCCTCTCTTTGTGAAATCAGAATTGCTGGCTGCCCGCCTGACTCCCCTGGCTTCCTTGTGATGCCAGGTGCTCAATAAATGTGGTGAGTGAGGGAGTGAGTGAGATTAAGGAGAATGGACAGTCCCAGAAAACCAGATGCAGGCAAATGTCCCAGTTTTCAAGATGGGAAAAAGAAGAGTAAGACTTTCATAAATCACAACCTCTAAATTGATATTGGTCTGCGGCCAAACTCGGGAATGGATTATTTAGGAGGTGGATGTACATTGGGAGCCAATTTGAAAGTAACAAGAAAAAGTCACGCATCAAAATAACTGAATTTCTTTTTGTTTCTAAAGGCACTGCTTGACTTGACTAAATTGTTCCCAACTCTTCTGCTTTTTTGTGGGCCAGAAGTCCGTTCAGCAGCCAGGCTGCTGATGGGGACTGAGGCCATCCTGGGGGTGGGGGGAGGTCTCTAGTAATGTGCCATGGGCTGTCCCTCCGCCAGACCTAACTTGTTTTCATCATTCACGTAAATGAGATACTTCACTCAGATTTATTGAGGACACAGTAGCTAAGATGCTGTGAGAATCAGGAAGGCAATGAGACATTAACAGCAGGGGCTTATTTCACAGTATCTGGGCTTGAGTCCTAGTTTTCATCACCTACTAGTTCCATGTCTTTGGACAAGTTGCTTACCTTGCTTGTGTCTCAGTCTCTCCACCTTTAAAATGGGCATAATCAGAATATCTATTTTATAGGAGGTGTGGAGGATTGAGCGAGAAGTTTTGGAGAGAGTTTACTTTCGCACATAAAAAAGTTCCATAAGGATGTTAGGTCTCAAGGTTCAGAAACATTTCCCCTGGCTGAACAGATACAATCTAATGAGAAACTAAGAGATACAAACTAACAAGATAACAGACACAAATTAAGTGCCTCTTTTCAGTTATAAAGGGAAGGAAATCTGAGCAGGTACCAGATAAGAGAATCTGGCAAAAATGCAGAACCAAGTGGAGTTACACAGAGGCTGTCCTCAGGAAGTATGCTCTGCTCAGGATGAGCCCAGAGCTCTTTTTTTTTTTTTTTTAATTCAATTTTTATTTTCACATTGAAGTATGTTTGATGTACAAATTATATTACAGGTTATATTATGCAATAATATATACAATATTATATCACAGGTTATGTTACAGGTGTGCAGTATAGTGATTCAGAATTTTTAAAGGCTATACTCTACTGTACAATATATCCTTGTAGCTAATCATGTGTACCTCTTCATCCCAGGGCTCAGTTTTTAAAAGGACATTGGCAAACTAGAGTACCCAGGGGAAACTGACCAAGGTGGTAACTTAAGCTTCCTCACACTTTCTTGTCTTTGCAAACATGCTTTCAACTAAGTATTCCCTTAGACTTGGTCCCCGTGACAATCCTGAGAATGAAGTAGGACTGACAATATTTTTGCTGGTTTTATGGCCTAGAAAAATGGGCTGGAAGTGGTTCCAGGGTTTGCCCTGTTAGTAAGATCAATGGTGGCAGACGCGTTTTTTTGGGGGGGGGAGTACCCGATAACAGGGACAGCTCAGTCCCCAATATCCACCCCAATGTCCTCCCTTTTTCCCGTCACCCAAGGGCCAAGGTGAGCCAGGCTCCGCTGGCCCTGCTGGCTCAGAACCCTCCCCTGGTCTCGGGTCGCCCGGGTGGACAGCTCTGCAGAAGGCGGAGGGGACTGTCTGCCAAGGTTCGTGCTCCCTTGACCCTTGGATTTGTGGGCCTGGTCAGCCCCCCAATGTGGGCGCAGCACAGCCTGCAGTCCTTTCCCCAGGAGGCCGTGTCCGTGGACTGGACCAAGGAGGACCCACTGGTTGGGGCAGGTCTGCATGGGTGATGCAGGGTTACTTTGAATGTTATCTTGAGGAGACAGTGAAAGTACTTCACTGAAAACCTTTTGACTATGTCTGCCTTGAAGTTCTAATCAATTAACTTATGGCAAAGAGAAGAGAGATTGCCCTGATTTTATTAAAGATTCCTCTCCAAATGCTCCCAAAGTGCTTTATGAGGGCAGGATTTTCCCTCTTTCCATCTCTGTGCCCTCCCAGGCCAGGTGAATTCTCTCAACCTTCCCTCCTTCGCTTCATTCCGAATCTATCTGGGAAAGGTCCCCTTTGGCCACATCTCCTCCCTGCGCCTTTCCAAGATGGGGCCCAACAGCCAGCAAGATTATTTGTCCCCATGGGCAAAGAGTCAGGAGCCCGTGGTCACCACCACACACTTCCCCAGGTTCCTATTTTTTCAAAGCTCCAACTTAAGCAGCCTGGGGCTGAGCAGGTGGGTGAGCAAGGCCCCTTAGGCGCTGAGGTCAGGCGGCCACCCTCAATGGGTCTCAGAATTCGGGGGAGCACACCATCCACCCTCCTGTCTGAGCATCCTTAGCTCTTCATGTGTTACAGCCCTGGGTCACAGGGAAATAGACAGGGAACCAGAACAATCAAAACCTGGGGAAATGACACTTAAAACTGTATGAATACCAAAGATTTGGGTGGAGAGAAGTCATGTCTTTTTCTTATAACTCACTGATACCCACCTGGGGAATTGGCTGAAAATCAAACGTCTGCCTTCTTTAGCCCTCGTGCCTTTGAATTGTGAAAATACAGCTAACAATATTTTAAAAATGGAATAGGGACATTCCTATTCATGGTTAAGAATGATTAAGAAATGTCATTCCTTAACTGCTGGTCCAGTGTTTGAGACTCCACACTTCCACTGCAGTGGGCTCAGGTTTGATCCCTGATTAGAGAGCTAAGATCTTGTATGCAGAGTACAGGGTGCATGGGAGGGGGTCTGACCTTGGCACCCAGTGATGTGAGCTCTGGGGTCTGAGTGGACCACTGCACAGGGATTGTGCATGTCAGACCAATAATACCAGTTGTCATAGCTGACTCGGGAGCTATAATGAAACAATAGACTGGAGGCTGGAGGTCCAAGTCCCAGCTGATTTGGATCTTGGTGAGGACCCTCTTCCTGGCTAGTAGACAGCCAACTTCTTGCTATGTCCTTATGTGGCCTTTCCTTGTTGAAGTGCCCATGGAGAGAGAGGAAGTGCTGGTCGTCTTTCTCTTCTTACGAGGACACTAATACCGCCATGGAGGCCCCACCCTCAGAACCACGTCTAAACCTAATGACCCCCGAAGGCCCCACCCCCAAATGCCATCACACGGGGGGTTAGGGTTTTAACATACGGATGTTGTGGCGGGGGGACACAAACATTCGATCCATAACGCTGGAATCCACTTGGATGCTTTTTCTGTCCAGATGGTTGCAGAGCTGGAGTGGTCCCAGGAGTAAGGACAGACCTACTTGGGTGCTCCCTGCTCAGCCCCCTCCCTTTCACCCCACCCCTGAGATCACAGCTGTCAGTCCCCTGGGTGCATGTAAATCCCAGGCTTGGGCATCTGGAGCACTGGGTCCCGACCAGAGAGCTTCTTCCCCAAGAATCTGCATCCATGGCTTGACTTGTTCAGTCACTCAGTCGTGTCAGACTCTTTGGGATCCCATGGACTGCAGCACGCCAGGCTTCCCTGTCCTTCCCCATCTCCCAGAGCTTGCTCAAACTCATGTCCATTAAGTCAGTAATGCCATCCTATCATCTCATCCTCTGTCATCCCCTTCGCCTCCTGCCTTCAATCTTTCCCAGCATCAGGGTCTTTTCCAGTGAGTCAGCGCTTCACATCAGGTGGCCAAAGTATTGCAGCTTCAACTTCAGCATCAGTCCTTCCAATGAACATTCAGGACCGATTTCCTTTAGGATTGCCTGGTTTGATCTCCTTTCTATCCAAAGGACTCTCTAGAGTCTTCTCCAGCACCACAATTAGAAAAAATCAATTCTTCTGTGCTCAGCCTTCTTTATGGTCCAACTCTCACATCTATAACTTGACTACTGGCTGCTTTCCTCTTAATCTCTCAAAACACGAAGGGCCTGCCTTTCCCCACAGTCCTGTGCCAACCTGGTGACACTGGCGGGCATGGGGATAGGAAGCAGTGACTCCAGGTGGCTCCCTGCGGTCCTGCACCCCAATGCCACCCCAGGCAGCACTTCCACACTCACCCAGGAGGATAAAGACCCCAAGTAGCCTTCCTTAGGTATCTCTGCACTTTGGGTGGACATGGTCTGGTCTTTTCACAACTTCAGCATCTCGGTGATCTCTCCCTCCCAGATCTCATCCTTTCCCCAGGGAGGGCCTGGTCCCCACATCCTCCTTATAAACAGACCTCCTAGGGCCGGAGGGAAGGGCCACGGGTGCCAGCCTGAATGAACGGCGGCCCCTGGAGAGGTCTTGGGAGGACACTACCCTCCTCCCAGCCTGGCCCTGCCTCTGCCATCTCGCCTCCCTCAGGAGAGTTTCCTCAAAGCCCTTCTGAAGAGTCAGGCCCACGTTTCTCTGACCGCCTGTGGGAGGAGCGGGATTGTCAAAGCCCCTTTCTGAGAGCAACAGCTCCTTCTCCATGCCCTTGGTCTCCAGACCCGGAAGAGGGGAACCCGAAGGGAGGGGCTGAGAGGGAGGCAGAGACCTTTCAGTCTGATCAGACGCTTCAGTTGGGGGGGCGGGGCGTGAGGGGCGGGGCCTGGACACGAGGGGCGGAGCCTTGGCGTGAGGGGGCGGGGCCTGGCAGCCCCGAGGTCAGAGCAGCAGGAGACTGGGCTGGTGGTAGCCAGTCGGTCTTCGCCTGTGATAACCCGGAAGTGTCAGCCCAAGGCATTGAAACAGAACCACGGATGGGAGCTCCGGACTCCTCGCAGGTCTGAACGCTTGGAAGTGCCCTGCGCCAGGTCCGCCTCTTCTCTGGGCCTCGGTTTCCTAAAAAGGCAGGAGCTAGAAGTGCTAAAGCTCTGGCAGGAACAGCAGATGTTGATGGGGAAAGGGGGTTGCCTCCAGCTAGCCCCACCCCCAGGGATCTTCCCCTGACCTCAGTTAGCCTTGGGGTGACTAAAAGGCAGAGGGGTGTGCTCCTGGGGTGGGGCGATCGGAGAAATAACAGGAAGGACTCTGACAAGCAGAGCTAGCTGCTCTGGGCACATGTTGAAGTGACCCATGAAAGGCAGTGCTTCTGCCCGGCCAAGTGGCCGTGTTCAAATGGACATGTTCTCATGTTCAAATGTGGTCGAAGCACACACCATGATGTGCACCCAGCAGTCCATCTGAGCAACGCTGAGAACTCAGCCCAGATTCCAGCACCAGACTCAGCTCTTCAACTTTTCTAAAAGAACTCCATTTTTAAGCTTTCATTACACTCAGGGCATCCTCGGTGCTAGTTTCTTTCTTGTGATTATAAAACAATCAGGAAAAAAAAAAAGTGTTGATTCCTCAGTTGTGTCCAGTTCTTTGAGACCCCATGGACTGTGGCCCACCAGCCTCCTCTGTTCATGGGATTCTCTAGGCAAGAATACTGCAGTGGGTTGCCATTCCCTTCTCCCAATTCAGGGGATCAAACCCCGCTTTCCTCCATTGCAGGCAGATTCTTTACCATCTGAGCCACCAGGGAAGCCCACAACTCAGGGCCAGTTTCTAACCAAACCCAGCTCTCAGATGCCTTTTTTTTTTTTTTTTGGCCCACACAGTATTGATACAATAATGTGAATTAGATCCAACACTTAAAAAGTAGGGTATTTCCCCTTATATGTGGACTCTAAAAAGAAATGATACAAATGAACTTACTGACAAAACAGAAACAGACTCATAGACTTTGAGAAGGGATAGGGAGTTTGGGATGTACACACTGCTGCGTTTACAATGGATAACCAACAAGGATCTACTGTATAGCACATGGAACTCTGCTTTCAATGTAGTGGCAGCCTGGATGGGAGGGGGGTTTAGGGGAGAATGGATACATGTATCTGTATGGCTGAGTCCCTTCACTCTTCACCTGAAACTATCACAACATTGTTCATCGCCTATATCTCAATACCAACTAATGCATGTTTTAAAACTTTAAGGGATTTCACATTACAAGGTCGGACTTTTCTGGAAAAATCAGAATAGCAACAGTGGGACCAGAGGCCTACAGGCGGCAAGCGCCCCCTGCAGGTGGGACACAGAATCGCACGTGTGCCCTGGTACCACTCCCCATCACACACCCGCCTCCAGCCTGAGGTTCTTTGAACACTGGAGTTTTCGACCTCTGACCTTGAAGGCCTCTTACGTCTCCAAAGGCATCAGTTTTCAATCCAGCCTGAACTAAGCTCACACTTCTTTATACGAGAAAAGCCAGAAAGAATAGACAAGAGCTCCTTCTCTTGCTAAAAGTCCCCCAATCGCAGTCTTTACCAACAAGTGGTCCTTTGTCTTCTTCCCTCTGCCCGGGTATCGCTGTAATCTAAGGTGGGAACACCATGAATTAGAGAACTGTGCTCTCTGTGCGTTGGGGCTGAGCCGAGTGAAGAGCAAGGAGAGGCAGCAGCCGAGGGGGGACCGTGTTGGGGGAGGGGAGGGCAGCGGGCCCCTTCCTGCCTGACCCTCAGGCCTGTGGACCCAAGGATCTGAGGTTCTCCACTGGTTCATTCAAATGGGATTCTGGTCTGCACTTGGTCCTGGGGGCCTCCTGGATCTCACTTCAGCTTCCCCGAGCCCTGCACTTTGTGCAGCTGGCCACGTGCCACGTGGGTAACCAGACAGACATACAGTAGGAGGGACGCTTTGCCTTGGGAAAGGCACCAGAGAATGTACTTTCAACATCTCTGATTCATCTTAACAGGAAGCAAGAAGGCACAGTAACACACCTTCTCGGGATTTAATACCTTTGCTCCAGCTGATGGGATCTTGAAAAGACAGGGTAAATACATCTGTGACATTGCCGCTCAAGTGCATAGAGATGGGCTCAGGGCTCAGGCTTGTCCTCAGGCTCCTGGAGCCCTTGCTGGCCCACATCGGTGAAGGGGGTGGAGACGGAAGAGAGGGAAGGCTCCAGTACTTGCTCGTGGCCTGGGGAAGGAGCCAAGGGCTCATGTGTTGTCACAAAATGCACCTGTGATCACAAGGCTCTGCACCAGGAACACGCGTCACTGTGGATCCCCGAGGATCCGTGCAGGGGACAGCCAGGGCGGGCCCCACCTGCCCTGGGGACGCCAGCACGTGGGTGCCTTCCAGGCTCCTACAGCTTCAGCAAGAACCCCACAGTTCGGTTCAGTCGTGTCCGACCCTTTGTGACCCCGTGGACTGCAGCACACCAGGCCTCCCTGTCCATCACCAACTCCTGGAGTTTACTCATGTCCACTGAGTTGGTGATGCCATCCAACCATCTCATCCTCTGTCATCCCCTTCTCCTCCTGCCTTCAATCTTTCCCAGCATCAGGGTCTTTTCAAATGAGTCAGCTCTTTGCATCAGGTGGCCAAAGTATTGGAGTTTCAGCTTCAGCATCAGTCCTTCCAATGAACACCCAGGACTGATCTCCTTTAGGATGGACTGGTTGGATCTCCTTGCAGTCCAAGGGACTCTCAAGAGTCTTCTCCAACACCACAGTTCAAAAGCATCAATTCTTCAGTGCTCAGCTTTCTTTATGGACCACTGGAAAAACCATAGCCTTGACTAGATGAACCTTTGTTGGCAAAGTAATGTCTTTTTAATATACTGTCTAGGTTGGTCATAACTTTTCTTCCAAGGAGTAAGCGTCTTTTAATTTCATGGCTGCAGTCACCACCTGCAGTGATTTTGGAGCCCCCAACATAAAGTCTGTCAGTGTTTCCACTATTTCCCCATCTATTTGCCCAGTGATGGGACTGGATGCCATGATCTTAGTTTTCTGAATGTTTAACTTTAAGCCAACTTTTTCACCCTCCTGTTTCACGTTCATCAAGAGGCTCTTTACTTCTTCTTCGCTTTCTGCCATAAGGGTGGTGTCATATGCATATCTGAGGTTAAGAACCCCACAGAAGCATTTATTTTCATTCCAGTATTTCCAAAGCCAAACTACCAACAGGATCGAACTTAACGGAGCCTGTGTCAGTCTCCTTCATGAGCGTTCTGCCAACACATCTTGGGAGATGCTGTTGGAAAAAACCCTGGGTCTGAGCTCTTGTTCTGGTTTCTCAGTTTACTGTGTGGCTTTGGGCAAATTATTTAGTCCTCTGATCTCTCTCTACTTCCTTTATTTTGTGACAGAGGTCATAAGACCTGTCCTGCTTACATTTCACATGAAACGTGCATATTTGGAAGCTTCTGAAATCAGATAGTATGCAGTAACCTCGCTGATCTGATTCCCCAGACCAGAATTGGGGTCCAGAAATCTGTGTTTTATACACACACAGACACACACCCTCCATTTAGGGTCTACCAGTGTCTGAACAACTGCCAGGTCAATGTCCATCCTGGCCCATTGGAACAGGTGGGAGAGGGACTTCTCTGGCAGTCCAGTGGTTAAGACTCTGCGCTTGCAAGGCAGCGGACACAGGTTCAATCCCTGGTGGGTGAACTAAGATCCAGCTTGCCACGCACACACACAAAAAGAAAAGGCAGGAGAGACAAAAAGAGAAATGGTTCCCAAAAAAAGGGGAGAGGAGAGGTCTTGGATTCAGGATTTCAGGGGCTGACGTCCTTTTTGTGTACCGATTTCCTCTTTCCGACCCAGGGAATCACATAGCAGGTCAGACAACAACACTTAGGAGAAGGGCTGTGACTTCTTTAACCAGAACACCCACCATCCCCGGAATTCCCACACTCCAGAACAAAGCTAAACTCCAGGCACACGTCATCGCATTGGAACCTTATGAATCCCCTGCGAAGGAGGCTGTGTCTTTACCTTACAGATGGGAAAACAAACTCTGAGAAGAGATAAGTCATTTGCACCAAGTCGCACACCCCAAGGGCAGAGTCAGCCTGGATTGCTGCTTTAATAACTCAGAAGGGATGCCAGTCCCGGGCACCTGTCATCAGTCTGATATGATCTGGTACTATTTATTCCCTCGGTCTGGATCTCTCCAATTTCCAAACCTCCCAGGTATACCACCGAGACAGTGACCATTGAACGTTCCTCAAATTTGTGCAAAACACAAGTGACCCAAGTCATCGCGTCATTTTCTTCTGAAACTGGAGCAGTTGTGGGGAAAAAGAAGAGGTGACAGAGCTGCTCTAGCTGAGATGAGATGGCTGATGAATCAAACAGACTGACTGTAAAAAGACATTGAGAAAATTGGGGAAATCGGGACAGGTACTGGATGAATCATTGTTTCTTTTCGTGGCTGTGATAAAGCACTGAGGTTCTGTAGGAAAATGCGTTTTCAAGTGTGTCGGGATGAAATGACATGTCTTGGCTGTGTCATTAAAAGAAGGGATATGAAAATGTAGTCTGTGGAGTTGCAGAGTCGGACACAACTTAGCGACTGAACAATGAAAATGCAGCAAGATTTTGGTAATTGTTTTAGGTGGATGATGAGTAAAGGGCATTGATTAAAGAATTCTCTTCCTTTTTTATGTATGCTTGAGAAGTTTCATAATTAAACAACAAAAGAGTCAATTCAGACCCTGGATGTGATACCAGTCTTCTCAGATCCACTCACCCACCCTCACCTCCCCAACAGCCCCGGCTCCTGCTGGCCCTCGACTGCTAAAGCCACGCAGTCCTAGAGCAGCCTCGCTCCTTGCAGCCAGCCCTGGCTCCCCGCTACTGCTCTGGCTTTTCTATAGAGGACATGCACAACTTGCAAGGGGGGGCCACAAACCCCAGGTCTACCTTTGCAGACATGCACCCACTTCCCTTCTTCAGCTGTAAAGTGAGCACAAGAGTATCTCCCTCACAGATCACTGAAGTGGGATAATCAGCAAACTGCTAGACACAGGGCCTGGCTTTTGCTAAATGTCCAATAAATATTACCTTTTACCCCTGTGATTACCTCGATCCGATCACACCACTTACCTACTTAAAATCATCAGTGTTGTGTCTGACTCTTTGGGGCCCCATGGACTGTAGCCTACCAGTCTCCTCTGTCCATGGGATTTCCCAGGCAAGAATACTGGAGTGGGTTGCCATTCCCTTCTCCAGGGGAATCTTCCCGACCCAGGGATGGAACCTGAGTTTCTCCTTCGTCTCCTGCATTGGCAGGCAGATTCTTTACCACTGAGTCACCTGGAAAACCCCAAACTGTCAGTTCAGTTCAGTTCAGTCGTTCAGTCGCTCTTTGAGACCCCATGGACTGCAGCCCGCCAGGCCTCCCTGTCCATCACCAACTCCCAGAGTTTACTCAAACTCATGTTCATTGAGTTGGTGATGCCATCCAACCATCTCATCCTCTGTCATCCCCGTCTCCTCTTGCCCTCAATCTTTCCCAGCATCAGGGTCTTTTCAAATGAGTCAGTTCTTTGCATCAGGTGGCCGAAGTATTGGAGTTTCAGCTTCAACAAGTCCTTCCAATGAACACCCAGGACCGATTTCCTTCAGGATGGACTGGTTGGATCTCCTTGCAGGCCAAGGGACTCTCAAGAGTCTTCTCCAACACCACAGTTCAAAAGCATCAATTCTTCGGCGCTCAGCTTTCTTTACAGTCCAACTCTCACATCCACACATGACTACTGGAAAAACCATAGCTCTGACTATATGGACCTTTGGTTCCCTACTAATTTCTGACAAGGTCAGAGTCCCTGACTTACTGCAAGAGGATCCCACCACAGGGCCTCGCCTCCTCCAGCCTCAGCTCCACCTCCTCTTGCATCCCTGCTTCCCTCCCTCGTTTACCATGTGGCTCGGTGCCTCTGTGCCTTCATACCTGCTCTGTCTCAACCTGCAAAGGTCTCACCCTCCCCTGGGCTCCCGGGTGAGCCTCTCTGAAGGGCTGGCACAGGTTCCCTGGTTGGGCTCCCCAGGCCGGCTCATCTTCACCCTGGCTCTGATCACATTGGACTGTCATCAACTGCCTCGCTGGTCTCCTTCACCAGCCTGGGGTAAGCTCTCTCCCAAGGGCCTGCACTCTACAATCAGTACAAGATGACCTCACCCAATCCTCCATCAGGCCACTCGGCTTCCAGACTGAATTTCAGAAGAGGATACTTCGACTTCTGCCTCAGGGCCTTTGCATTCACTGTTGTGTAAGTCTCCTGGGCTCCTCTTAAAAGTGCAGATTCCGACTCAGTAGGTCTGGGGCTCAGCCCTAGACCATGTGCTTCTGACAAATGTCCAGGAAATGCTGCCAGTCTCAGGACACACTGAACCGACTCCTTCCCATCCTCTGCTGGGCTCCAGCCAACTCATCCTCAGGTGTCAGCTCAAACTCCACTTTAGAGGCCATCTCGCCCCTCCCAGCGCCCAGGCCTCCTCTGCAGTCCCACACATGCTGTGTGAGGTCTCCCTGACCAGCACGGAAGCCCAGGTGAGCTGCATGAGTGCCTCTGGGCTGAAGGACAAGGTTCAAGCCCCCCATCCACACTGCTTCATGTGAGCCTGTGGCCCAAAGTTGGGGGTGGGGTGGGTGGGAGGAGCCCTACTCATCCACCTGTCACACTGGGGAACTCACCAGATACCCCGACCCGCCCAGTGCCCAGTCCACCCTGGCCAGATTCAACTAGCAAGTGGATCATCTGGGAAGGCTCATCGGGGCTGCCACCCGCCCTGCCGCACCCCGATCCTGCAGCGAACACACCAGTCTCTGCTCAGAACAGCCCCCAGCTCACTTGTTCTTGTCTCAGCAAAATTAGGAGCAGGTGAGTGCAGACAGCACACCCGGGGAATGAACTCCCTAGTGAAGCTCTCACCACACAAATCATGCAGAGCTCTGAGAGCCGGTCCAGCTTCCCATCCTGTTGAGTCCCCTCCGCCCGGCTCCCAGGCACACCCAGAGCCTTGTCCTCCACCACTGTCCACCTGCACACAGGAGCAGGGCCCACCAATGGCCTCACCCGGGTCAGGAGCCCCCCACCCCCAGATGTTCAGGATTGGGGTGAAGCCACCCACACGCTGCAGGGCAGAGAGCCTCCCCTCCAGGCCCAGGGCACCGAGACTCTGGGACAGGATCGTGTTCTCTAAGACAGCAACGGAGGCTCATTTTCAATCGTTTTTTTATTCCACCATGTCTATCCTTCCCGCCACCCCAAAGTCTCCACCTAGGCCCTGTCTCATCTCGCCTCAGCCAAGGCGGTTCTGAAGGAGTGGCTGACGGCCTTGGGCAGGGGGGTGGGGGGGGACCTCTTGGAGGCTGAGCCTTGGAACCTGGCTCCAAAGGCCTGGGGGCATCTGCAACAGGCTCCTGCCCGTGGTCCTCGGCCTGGAAGGAGAAGGCACGGTGATGTCCAGGCCTGTAGAGATGCTGCTTCTCCTGGGTCGGGCGGCGGCTGAGTTGGGCCGGAATCACATCCTTGGCAGGGCGCCTGGTGACCATTCTACTTCGTGCCCCAATGGGAAAAAAAAACAACCAACAGTCCCATCTTCAGCTAACGATTCCTCAGACGACGATCAAATAAAAGGCAAAAGGCAACACAATTTGGCAAAGGTTTCTTAAATTTTAAATTAAAAAAGGAAAAAAAATGCACACAGAAGAGATTCAACTTAACTGCTTTGAAGAAATATATTAAAGAAGGTGAAGTTAAAAAAAAAAATCAAACCCCAAATAATGATAAAAATAGATGTCTCCTCTGTAAAATTCTGGACTAATCTACTGAGTCATTCATATCTATTCAGTATTCAGAGCATGAAGGCAAAATACCAGAGTATAAAAAAATTAAAACACAAAACTAACCAAAACACCTTGAGATACTGCCTGTGAGCAAGCCCGCCAGGCTCGTGGCTGGCGTGGACCCCGCCAGTGACCACTGGAAGCTTTGCTGGGTCTGGTCCCTCCCGCGCACGCCCTCTGCAGACCCCCAGGGCCTTCAAAGTTCTTCCCTGGTTCTGCTCAGTTTTGTGGCATGTTCTTCTATAAACTTGCTCAAATGCTCCAGGTCTCTGTTTCCGTCCTCGAATTTAATTGGGTTCTTTTTGTCCCCACTGGGGGCAAAGTAGATGGTGGGGAAGCCCTCGACTTTGTAGTGGTCGCTGGTGACATCGTTGGCCGTGGCGTCCATCTTGGCGATGACCAGGTTCTTGTGGCCCTTGTACTTCTTGCCCAGGGAGGTGTACACCGGCTCCAGCTGCTTACAATGCCCGCACCAGGGCGCGTAGAACTCGATGAGGACGTCCTTCTTAGGGTCCATCACGATGGAGTCGAAGGTCTTCCCCACGACAACCTTGACCGGCCCCTTGTTGTTCTTGGGCACTGGCTGGGATTTGATGACCGGCTTCAGTTTTCCTGCCGGGGAAAGCAAGCAGAGGGGGGTGTGAGAGCCAAAAGGCCCGGCCCCTGGTGGCTGTGACTGGACCAGGCAGAGAGGCTGGCCCAACACGCAGGAGGCTGGGGCAGACAGACGTCGCCACAGCCAGGCTGGACCTTGTCTCCAAAGCCCAGCCCCTGCTTCTCTGATTTCCTCAAATCCTGTACTTTCCAGCCCCTGCAAAGGCCAGAGCAGGTGCAGATGACCAGTCTCACCAGAGGCTTAGCAGACACGATCCTCTTCAGAGACGCTGTCCCAAGAGGCTGCCAGTACAGAGGGATCACTAAGAAGGTGGCAGGCCGGAAGCCACGGTGGGCAGCAGATAGAGCAGACAGGATCGGAGGAAGGTCTGCCCACCGAACGGGGCAACCGGGACCCTGAGCCACGTGCTTAATCAGATCAGAAAAACTGCACTGGATGCCAAAGCAAGTTTCCCACATACACGAAACTTGTCTGTTGCACTTTAACTCTTAAAGTTTTTTGCGATTTCTAAGACACCTGCCTCTTTCTATGACAAAGAAAAGAGAGAGGAGAGCAAGCAAACCAACAGGGATTCTCCGTTCCCATGCTCCGCACCCTCGGGTCCAGGAGGAAGCCCAGGCCGGGGTCCTAGAGACAAGCCGGCAGGGGCTGCAGAAGCCGGGGTGGGGGTATGGGTGGGTGGGGTGGCGGCCGGGGTGCGGGCCCACCTTTCTTGAAGGCGGTGACGAAGTCGCGCAGGGCGTCGGCGTCGAAGTCATCGGGCTCCATGGCGAACCTGCGGCCGCCCTCGTCCAGGATGGCCGCGTTCACCTCCTCCCCGCTCTCGCTCAGCCCCAGGTCCTTCACCTCCGTGGCGAAGTCCTCCTCGTCGGCCACGGCGAAGGTGTACTCGGGGAAGTCCTTGGCCACCTCCAGGACCTTGTTCCGCCAGAACTGAGTGGCTGAGGGGGGACCGAGGGCTTGGGCTCAGGAGGCTGGTCCCGCCCGATCGTCCCCGCGGCTCGAGGAGGGCCGCCGGGACTCCCAGCCGCCCCCCTGCTCAAGCGGGGAGGGTAGTGGGTGGCGACTCCCCCCGCAGCCGTCGTTACCCACACCCCACAGCCCGGGGCTCACCCGCACGGTAGTCGAAGCTGAAGTCCACGCCGTAGTAGACAACCACCAGGGGGCGCCGTGCATAGCGCTTGGCGTCGTTGGCAGCCTTGCGGTGGCCGACCAGGGGCAGCGTGTGCTTCACGACGTGCTCCGTGATGGCTGCGGCCTCCGTGGAGTCCTGCGAGAAGGGGGCAGGTGAGGTGCAGCTGTCTGCTGCCGGCCCGGGGGAAAAGTCTGCCCCTAGGGACGTCACGGGGCTTCCCTGGTGGCTCAGAGGGTACAGCGTCTACCTGCACTGCTGGAGACCTGGGTTCGATCCCTGGGCTGGGAAGATCCCCTGCAGGAGGGCATGGCAACCCACTCCAGTGTTCTTGCCTGGAGAATCCCATGGACAGAGGAGCCTGGCGGGCTACAGTCCATGGGGTTGCAAAGAGGCGGACAGGACTGAGCGACTTCACTAGGGATGTCACAGGGGCCCTACTCCCCCAGTGAACCTCAAGTGAGCCTCTCAGGCAGCCAGGGCGCCCTTCCCTCTGGGTCAGGGCTGGCTGACCAGGTCAGTCCGGATCTGCTGGGGCGAGGCCTGCCTCCTGGATGACAGAGGCGCAAAGGTGAGCTGAACTGGGTACAAGGTCTCGTGTTCCTCTGGCTGATCCCCACAGTAGCCTGTCGGGACACTATAGGATGAGATGGTCAAAGTGGCTGCTGGGGCTCTGGGCTCTGCCTGCAGAAAGCCCACCCCGGACCACTGGTGACAAAAAGCCCGGGGGGCCTGGGGAGGAGCGTGGGGCAGACAGCTGCACCACAGATGAGGAACCTGAGGCCCAGCGGGGTGAGGCCATCTGCCCGGCAGGAGAAGTGGTGGATGAACACCTCTCTCCCCTAGAGCCTGAGTCCCATCTGGATGGACGGTCAGGGAGGTGGCCCCAGCTGGCACTGAAAAGTGGCAGGACTGGCCAGCTCGGGGAGGCAGCAGGGACAAGACACAGTGGCAGCGGGGGCCTCTTGCATCAGGACGGCCCTGGACCGCCCGTCGCGGAGAAGGCGAATTCCAGGGGCACCCAGGGTGGATGTGCTCCAGAGCTGAGCACTCGGCACCCAGGGGCCCAAGTCGGAGCTCAATGCCTGAGCCCTCCTCACTCACGTCTGCAGCAAACAGACTGTCTTTTCACCACCAGCCTGCGTGTGCTGACTTTACACCTGGCTTCATCTTATCTGTCTGGCCCTTATCTTCCCTTTGTCCTAACTCCTAGATCCATTGTTTTTAAACTGCATGTTATCTGTTATGTAAATTTTTTTACAAAGCAGCCCTTAAATAATTCTGGGGACAAAATTGGTATATAAATGATACCAATCTATTGAAAAAAAAAAAACGTTGAATGTAAGATCAGGCAGAAGCAAAAAGAGCGAAGTAGCAGTGATGTGTTTAACAGACTGTGGATCTCAGCCGTTCAGGGTCAAGGGCCCCTTTGAGAATCTACTGAAAGCCTCAGATAGACCCCTTTCCTGGGAGCAGACACAGACACCACACAGAACTGTGTCTGGTCCCCATGGTCCCCCGATCCCAAGTTCACCAGGGCTCCTCTGTGGAGCCAGGGTCAGTATCTCTGGACAACAGAAAAGAAGCCAGAGGGGGGAGGGGGAGGGGCAGGGGTGTGATGAGCCCACTCCCCTATGTCCTAGCTGGGGACAGAGCACACGTGCCTTTCCCCTTAGTCTGCTCCTAACCCGCTGTGGGACCCTCTAGGTGTTAGCTCACTTCTCTGCACCCCAGTCTCTTTCTGTCAAATCAAACATCTGGATTCAAGATGTAAAGTCAAAGTTGCTCAGTCATGTCCGACTCCTTGCGACCCTATGGACTTCGGGAATTCTCCAGGCCGGAATACTGGAGTGGGTAGCCTTTCCCTTCTCCAGGGGATATTCCCAACCCAGAAACTGAACCCAGGTCTCCCCCACTGCAGATGGATTCTTTACCAGCGGAGCCAAGAGGGAAGCCCAAAAATACTGGAGTGGGTAGCCTATCCCTTCTCCAGGGGATCTTCCCAACCCAGGAATCGAACTGGAGTCTCCTGTACTGCAGGCGAATTCTTTACCAACTGAGCTATCAGGTCAAAGTTTCCTCCAAACCTGAGTATCTGTTCTGTGGAGCTCGGGGACCCTGGGAAGCACTTGGAACACGAAGCGGGACCCGGGCTCACCCTCCATCCTTCTCGAGATGAATGTGTCACCTCTTTAGGGAGACTGAGAGCGGGGGGCCCCGAGGAGGAAGGAAAGGCCAGGTCCACAGTCACAGCTCCTCCCAGTGAACAAAGACGCCTGTCAGTGCTCCATAGCCCTCAGCACCCAAGCCGCGTGCCGGCGAGTGGGGCTTCTCTCCGAGGGAGCTGGCCCATCACGAGGTATGGGGAGTGGGCCACCCTCCTCCCGAGGCAGGTGGAACTGTGCCAGGGCCTTGGCCCCACGACCCACCGGGCATGTGAGGATGCCCCCCGCCCCCCCCCCACCACCACCCCTCCCGTGAACTCTGACCTGTCTGAGCGACCTTCAGGACAATCGGACGCCCCAGGGCTGGCACCCCTCACCCACCTTTATGTCCATCACGTAGCTCTTGGGCTCGTATTTGGACTGGAATTTCTCAGGCTGCATGATGACCAACTTCCCCAGGGAGACTTTCAAGAACTTTGCTATTTCGGTGCTGAAAGTGTGGTGGAATTTGTAATCCTCTCTCAGGCTGTTAGCTGAAGAATTGACAGAACAATAAATAATACACAACGTATGAAATCGCTTCAATGATTTAAATTCTACTCTACCCACGTCAGCCAAAGCAAATGCCCAGAAAATGGTGTAATTAACCACAAACGCTGTGTGGACAATATCCAGAGCTTAGACACTTGAAAGAAGTCTGGATTTAAAAACCTGGTATAGATGTAATACCTTAAAATCTATGTATCTCTGAATTTATTTTAAAAATAAATCTGAAAAAAAAAGGAAAAAATAAATAAAAATAAACAATTGGAACCTTCACAGAAAAACTTCATCTCAGACTGACTGTGGTCTGATGCCGAGAAGCACATTAACCCAGACTGCCAGCCAGACCCTCCTGTGTCTGGCACGAGAACCCGCCGTCTGCACAGGGGCTCACTTCTCGAGTGGCCTGTTGAGGCTGCAGTTCTTCTGTTCTACGTATGTGCTGCGCTATACTCAGTTGTGTCTGGCTATCTGTGACCCCACGGACTGTAGCCTGTCAGGCTCCTCTGTCCATGGAACTTTTCAGGCAAGAATACTGCCGTGGGTGGCCACTTCCTCCTCCAGGGGATCGTGTTGACTCAAGGATCAAACCTGTGTCTCGAGTCCCCAGTATTGGAAGGCACATTCTTTACCACTGTGCCACCTAGGAGGCCCTACATACTTTTATTTAAATCTCGGGAAACTCCCAAATGCAAGCCTGCTGATATTCTAGAATGGGGGCTGGCAAACTTTCCTAGAAAGTACTGGAGAGGAACTGTCTCAGCTTCGTGGGCACCACGGTCTTGACAACTCAGCTCTGCTGATTAATGTGCCAACCAGCCAGCGTGCTCTGTCCCCGGGGAACCTGCAGAACCAGGTGAGGACCAGGTTCAGCCCGTGGGCAAGCCTGTCAACCCCTGCCCTGGACCCCACAGGGCACCACCTCGGGCCCCCTGTGTTGTCCTTGACGAGCTATCTGGAACCACGCTGAGTGGAGTCTGCGGTCCCAGGAGGACAGGCCTGTGACTGGGTTACAGGAACAGGGCTGAGGGCACAGTACAACTCAGGGGAGGCAGGGGGCAGCCTGGACAAGCTCACAGACAGACTTGGGCTCAAATCACAATTTTCGAGCCGCCAGCTGTGTGACTTCAGGCCTGCCAGCTAGCTACTCACCACCCTGAGTCCCAGTCCCTCCTGTAGAAACAGGTCAGGGAGCTCTCAGACCATCGTAAAAATCAAACAGCCACCCAGAGGGGTGTTGCAGGTCAGTCTCACACCTGTTCTAAGCCGCCAGACATGCGGGTATCTGTGATCAAGTGGCCATGGAGGAGACAGCGTCACCTCAAGAGCTTCCCGCCCAGCCCCCTCGCTCACAGACCCTGTCTTCCTGCCAGGACCCCCTCTGCTCCCGCCCCCGTCAGCCCTGCGCCCCTGGGGCTGTCTCAGTTCCTTCCCCGAAGTCCACGCACCAGGCCCCGTGACTGTCACCCCTGCCTGAGCCTAACCCACCTGGCCACGAGGGGTCACAGGTGTCAGACTGGACATGCGGCAGCTGGACGGGCAGCACCAGGGCCCCCCCAGCCCTGAGTGCCAGAACCTGCATTTTGACAAGATCCCTGGGAATCTTTAGGCACCCAGATGGTGAGGGCTGAGGGGTCCCTGGCTGCCTGTGGCCCTGGGTGGACTAGGGGACCCCCTCTGCGAGTTTTTAGCAGTTGGATGACACGGTTCCTGAATCAGTGAAGACTGAGGAAGCACAAATGGACTTCAGCTCCACCGTAACCGTTACAACATCCCTCTGCAACTGACACGCACAGCTGGGACCATGAGGCACAGACGTCAGCACCAAGTGGCGAGCAGGGCGTTAACAGATCGTAATCACGACTTCCAAGAAAACCAAACTTCTGTGGTGTGTGTGATGGGGTGAGGGGTCCAGGGCACTCAGGAGCTGGGGAAGACCAGGAGCCTGACTGTCCCCCAAAGACCGGCTTTGGTTCATCACCCAGGGGCCATCCAGGGCGGCAAGGACCCCCATGGGACACTGCTGAGAGGTGTTGGTGATAACTTCGTATCACCGGGCAGTTGGTTCAGCACTTCCGCCACTTTATCTCCACTAATGTAACAATCTTCCACATAGAGAAGGTCTTCCTGTTGGCTGAGATCTCCAGGTTGACCGAGTCACTGCCACTTGGGGCAGCTAACCACCAACAAAACCGGGACTCCATGCCAGGTCTGACGCAGAAACCCTCACTTCTGGTCAAGACCCTCCCCCGGCAGCGGGGCTGGCTCTGGGAAGGGACCCTGGCAGAGGAGGGAGGGAGGTAATGACCTTGGATGAACTTGCCTGGGCCCCTCCCCTCCTCTCAGACCCCGCAGGGACACCACAGAGCATTCTCATCTGTTTCCGGAGAGATCCTATCACTCATGTGCAGTTAAGGCAACAGAGAACCGATCCCCGACCCCAGAAAGGAAAGCCCATTTCCACACATGGAATCTCGATTCTTCCCTGGGCCCTAAATCGACACCCAGGGGTCTTATGCAACAGCAGCAACCCCAGAAGGCCTGGGCGGGTACGTGCTGGCCTGAGACCCCTTCTCACCTGCGTCTTGGTACAGCTGGTAGGCCGGGTCACTCTCCGACTTAAAGACCCCAATGATGATGACGTCGTCTCCATCCTTCAGGAACTCCTGGACCTGCTTGAGGGCCAGGATCTGCTTGGAGGGCGGCCCGGACTGCTCGATCATGTAGTCGACGATCCCTGGGAGCAGAGCACACGCCTGAGCGGGGCTTGGGGCTTTGGAGGCACTGGGAGCTCCCCCCACCAGGCCCAGAGGCGGCGGCCCTACCGTATTTTTCCCGTGGGCCGTTGTAATCGAAAGCCTTCCCCTTGCGGAAGATCTTCAGGGTCGGGTAGCCGGAGACGTCGAACCTCTTGGCGAGGTCTGTCTCCGCTATGGCGTCGACCTTCGCCAGGGGGATCGGGGGAGAGCGCTTACTCAGCTCCTTGGCAGCCTTTTCATACTCGGGGGCCAGTTTCTTGCAGTGTCCACACCTGTGAGAGTGAGCGGCTGTCAGGAGCCTGTTCCAGGGTGGACGCAGCCTCCCAGCTACGGGAAGTGCACACATCTAGTCTGCATTCCTGGGTGACCTCGAGAGATCCACCAAGCCAGAGATGCCCCTAGGAAGACAGCGTGGAAGCCTGACGTGGGGTATGCGACGGGAAAGGCCATGACATTTCTCTTGGCTGGACAGCTCGGGGGGGAGTTTCAACCTCATCCTATTCCCCAGCAAAGACTCTGTAAAACCACCCCTCCCAGCTGAGCCCACTTCATCCACTGCATGGTGGGCACTTGGCACCAGCCTGCTCCTCGGCTGGCTCTGCCTCACGTGAAGGGGTCTGTCTTCTGTTGCCCCTGGCCTGCGTGGCAGAGGGTATAGGATGGGTCTGACCAGTATCTGGTCACAGGAGACGGACACCACCTTACCAGGGAGCATAAAACTCCACCAGCATGATGTCAGCATCATTCACCACCTCATCGAAGTTGTCCTTGGTCAGCACAAGCGTGACTTCTGGTGGAGGCGTCCAGTTGGGCTGGGAGACCTCTTTGACCTTGGCCACAATTTCTGGAAGAAACCACACAAGACTGAGCACGTGAAGGCCCCTGGCTCTACGCGCAGGTGGGGAGGCGGGGGGGGGGGGGAAGAGAGAACATGGGGTCACAAAACAGGACACGTTTGATTTCCTGAAATCCAAGCCCATCTACTTCAAGGAGATCAAACCAGTCAATCCTAAAGGAAATCAGTCCTGAATAGTCATTGGAAGGAATGATGCTGAAGCTCCAATACTTTGGCTACCTGATGTGAAGAGCCGACTCATTGGAAAAGACCATGATGCCGGAAAAGATTGAAGGCAGGAGGAGAAGGGGACGACAGAGGGTGAGATGGTTGGATGGCATCACTGACTGGACGTGAGTTTGAGTAAACTCTGGGAGCTGGTGATGGACACAGAGGCCTGGTGTGCTGCAGTTCATGGGGTCGCAAAGAGGAGGACACGACTGAGTGACTGAACAACAAAGCCCATCTATAGCCAGGGCCCCTCCGCAGTTTGGGGGCCACAGTGAAGAGCCCGAAGGTCCATGGTTTCCAACAACCACACATCCACTGCCATGCACACTGCTCGAGGCAGTCTAGCCCAGCCTGATGAATGAGACTGTTAAGTGCACCCCGAGAAGTCACCTCCCAGTGTTCAACTGCATATGCCTAGTAATAGTTTTGGGGGCATTCCTCTTAAGGCGTATAAATACATCTGTGTTTAGACATGCACGTGAAGCACTGGCACGTTACACACGGCATAAAATGTAACCAAAGTCGAGAAAAATGGGAGGAGCAGCAGCTCCTATGCTGCCCAGGCTGCACCAGCATCGCCTGGGAAGCAGTTGTAAAAAGGCCCGCTTGTGGCCTAGATGCCTGGAGACACCGGGCAGGGGACACGAGGTATATGCTCACAAAGCACTTCCCAAGTGGTTCTCAGAAGCAGCGGCTGCCCACTGTTTCTCTCCTTTTGTGGCCCTAGAATCTGTGCCAAGGAGCCAGGTCCGAGAACCACTCCCGCAAAGCACGAGCTTTCTGGAGCGCAAATAGCAGTGCCTCCCGGTGCAGGCAGACCGAGGCCCGGGAGAGGGGGGCCTCAACTCAGGGGAGCCCCCTTCTGAAGACACACGGGAGGTCTGGCGCCCAGGGACCCCGCTGAGGCACACACTGCCCTCAAGATGCCAAACTGGGCCACGTTTCTAGCTGTGAGGTGTTGAGGGCAGACCCCCCAAACACATACACGCCTGCACAGGTCAGACTCTTGAATGGCTCGAAGGGAACCTTGAGATCAAGTCCACGTGACTCACGCTCGGATGAGGAGCCCAAGGCCCAGCCAGGGGGGCCCTTGTGGGGGACACAGGGCTGTGCGATGGCAAGAAAGACCCCAAACCTACACAGCAGCATGCCCACTGTGCCACACTGGGAGCGGAAAATGCAGCAGAAAGCAATCTTTTTCTTTTTTAGCCTTCAAAATGCTGAAGGCTACCACAGTGTTATCTTTCCATTCATTTGATGAAACCGATGTCGTGCCTGATGCGAGCCAGGTAGAGCTCCAACAGGTCTGGTTTTAGAAACGCCATCTGGTTCCGTGCACCTGGTTTTAGAAATGCCAGTGGTTCTGTGAGCTCTGGACCCGTGGGCTTGGCCAGCCCTGGGCGCTCACAAGAAACGGACCCGCCGCTCACTGAATCAGAAACTCTGGGCGAGGGCTCGGCAGTCTGTCTCAGCGAGTTCCCCACCCCACACCCTGGGAGTCAGGCCCAGCTAGACATTGGTCCAGGACACTAGTGAGACCCATGGACTTTAACACAGGGGCTCCAGATCTTGAATTTCACGGCTGTTAAGTGTACCCCCTTCTCGTCCAGGACAAGTTTATTCTGATCAGAGTCACCGCGGACATTCCAGCAGGTATCGCTGCCAGCCCAGTGGGCTGGGCTTCCTCTCTGATATCCGAATTGCCCTCCCCTCTCCCTTCCTGGGGAAGGGAGCCCCGGCCCCCGACTTCCTCTGGCGGCTCAGGGCCCTCACCTTCCTGGGTCCTGGAGCCCTCGTAGTCAACCGCCTGCCCCTTCTTCAGGATCTTGATGGTGGGGTAGCCGCTCACATCAAACCTGCTGGCCAGCGCCGACTCTGAGGTCGCGTCGATCTTGGCGACAGGGATGGGAGGGTCATTCTCCTTCAAGGTGGTGGCGATTTTTTCGTATTCTGGAGCAAACTGTTTACAGTGCCCACACCTGAGAATGAGGGTTCAGGATGGAGCAGGTTAGCTGTGCCCAAGGAGGCGTAAATCCAGCTGTAGCACAGAAACCGGGGCACTGGAACCAGCGATGTTTGCGGTTAGCGAGAAACGCGAAACGGGGAAGGCTGAGACGGCAGGAAGTCAAACAGACCCAGGGTGAATCCCAGCTCCGCCGAGGGCAGGTACTTTCAAAATCTCCACACCCCAGTGTGAAGAGAAAACTCTCCCTGGAAGATGCTGTCTCCTCCACTCTCACGGGGTTTTCCAGAGGCTACAGGACCGACAGTGATGTCAGCATTCTGATGCTAACAAGTAAAGGGGTTACTGCCACTTAGAAATGATTTTTTTTCATTTCTCTGTTTTAATTTCCAACATGGTAACTACTGATAAACATGACCCACGTAACAAGCTAGCTGAGGTCCTCAATATTTAAGGGGTTAAGAGGTCCTGAGAACAAAATGCTTGAGAACAGCTGATCTATACACCAGGAATGACGTGACCTCATAGGTTTGCCCTAAGGACTGTTTACTTTATACGGAGCATCTCATACTATGCTGAGCAAACAACATTATGTTCATCTTGACTATTTTTTTCAAGAAACAGTCAAGTCAAAATGGGCCAAGAAGGGCAGGAGAAAGCAAAGACAGGATTATGAGACGGAAAAACAGCACAAGAGAGGTGGGAGAAGGAGCCCAAGAGTCATGACGAGCTGTACCGTGAGGGTGAAAGATGGGCGGTCCCCATAGGGTCCAGTGTGAAGCTGGGCAGCCAGCCACCTGGCTCCGGGCAGGAGGAAGGGGTGGGGTCGAACCTGCACCAGGGGACGTGTCTGACACCCCCGCAGGTCTGTGTCATCACAGCTCCCCGCAGCTGTAACTAGCAGAGGACGTGTTCACATTTTTTAACCAATGGGATCTGAACCAAGGCGGGAAGAGCTCCTGGAGGCGGGGCGCGGGTCCTCACCATGGAGCGTAGAACTCCAGCAGTACTGTGTCTTTGTCGGCCACAAAGTTATCGAAGTTTGCATCGTTTAGGATCAAGACGCCGTTTTCCTCCTTAACTTCCAAGTCATCGTCGTCGTCATCATCATCGTCGTCCTCGTCCTCCTCGTCATCCTCCTCAACGGCATCCTCTTTGTCAGAAGAATCTGTGCAGAAAATGCCCAGGCAGGTTAGAAAACTGATGACCTTCCTCCTTAAAAGCCTTCCTAGGACCCCACACCCTCAAAGTGGTCCCGAGTCCTGAGTAATCCGAGGGTCACCACCATGAGAAGAGGCGGTGACTGCGGGCCTCCCAGAGCCCATACATCTGCATGTGGGGTGGGCACTTCAGATTTCACTTAAAGGGAGGTGATGGCTAAAAGATGACTGAAAACTAACTCCAGGTCTAGAATTTAGTCTAAACACTGCAGCAGGACTTGGGTGTGGGGGGTGAGACTGGCCTTGATATTGAAGCTGAAACTCCAATACTTTGGCCACCTGATGCAAAGAGCTGACTCATTTGAAAAGACCCTGATGCTGGGAAAGATTGAAGGTGGGAGGTGAAGGGGACGACAGAGGATGAGATGGTTGGATGGCATCACTGACTGAACGGACATGAGTTTGAGTAAACTCCGGGAGGTGGTGATGGACAGGGAGGCCTGGCGTGCTGCAGTCTATGGGGTCGCAGAGAGTCGGAAACAACTGGGCGACTGAACTGAACTGGACTGGACTGGCCTGGCTCCGCAAGCCCAGAACAGAGAACCCTCCTTCCCGCTACACAGGTCTGATCCACCCCACAAGGCTTCTCACCCACATCCAAGCTGTGTGTTCAGGCTCCTCCCTTTGTGGGTCCCCCATGTCCGGGCTCAAGGGCCAGGCTAACTTCCACAGACATGTTCCCCTTCCTCACCCTCTCTGCTTTCCACAGGTAGGAAGGACTGCCTCCAACCTCCCACCCCCGCCCCCACGGATGACTGCCTGGCCCCCCAAATCAGTACAACCAGGAAACGAGTCCTGGTTCTCAACTCTTTCACCCTGGAGGTTACTCGGGCTGACTTTGTAAGTAAAACACGATTCCCTACCTCCTTCCTCCACACATCAACCTTTCCCTGAAGGATTAGAACACCTGTGGGGTATTTTTTATGTGTATCTCCTAATCCAAGATGGATTAGGAGTCCATCATCCAAAATGAAAAGCTGAGAACCGCACTTGTTTCCTGTTCATACTTTTGTGGGACGCCTGGAAGCAAAGTTCTCTTTCCCAGAACACAAGAATATAAGCACGTCTTATCATCAACAAGGTTCAGCAGAATTTGCTGCTGAACGACAGGTACAGAAACCCTGAACGGCAGCTCTCGTTACCCAGGTTCCCAGCAGCTTCCACGTCAGCAAACAGAAATGCCGGCAGCACGACTTCATCAACTCGAAAGGCAGAACATTTCAAGAGGCCCATTATTTCTTTTTGGAGATGCTTCCCGGGAGACAAACCAACACTGATTGCGGGGCTGACGTTAGGGCTTGAGAACCTGCCTGGGGACCCGGGAGCCCCTTGGGACTTGCCCTATCTCAGGACCCACCCCTTATCCCGCCAAACCAGGCCCACTGCTGCCTCTGCAGCTGCTCAGGCAAGCCAGGGGGTGCTCTGGGCAGGGCGGCAGCTTTGCTTGTTATCATCAAGATCTACCGACCTGTACACTAATTACCAAAAGTGAGCTGAAAACCCACCCCACCCTCCGAGCCCCACTTCCCTCCGCACTTGTCCTTTTGAACACCCACCGCTTTTTCCTTTCACAAGCCCCTGTCCTCCACTGTGGGGGGCTCTTTTTGCAGCTCTAAAATCCAAACAGAAATGCCACCAACTTGAGAAGGCGCCTGTGTATCCTGGGCCAGGCTGCTTCCCCGGCCCCCAGTTTTCTATCCGCCCTCCCCAAGCCCATCAGCATGCCCACGTCTCCAGCCACCTCGCCACCTCCCTCCTCCACAGTGGGGACCCTGCGTGCTGGACAGGCCTGCAGAAGCCCCAGGCCTCCAGCACTGTCAGCAGGAGCCTTGGGGAGAGCAATGAGACCAGGCTCCCTGGATGCGGAAGGGGCAGGACCCAGAGGAAGACAACCAGGCTCAACCCCATCCCCACCTCCCAGGCTGGTGGCCTAAGCTCTTTTTTTTTTTGTCCTTTAAATTTATTTATACATATATTTTTGGCCACGTGGTGAGCATTTGGGATCTTAGTTCCTTAGCCAGGGATAGAACCTGCAGCCTCTGCATCAGAAGCTCAGAGTGTTAACGACTGGATCGCCACTGAAGTCGCAGGGAAATCTAAGGACCTGATGCCCTTGAGAACCCCTAGGTTTACACGAGCTGGCTCCGGGCTCCTGGTACTTCTAGGAACACTGCCCACAGCAACCAGGCAAGGCAAGCACCAGCTGACCTCTGCTGGCCTGTGGAACCCTAACACAGCCTCTCCAAAAGGCTGGTCTGCCGGCCCCTCACTTGAAAGTCCCACCTGAAACGACCCGCATGGGGACCGCAAACCCAGGGGCTCGATGCGGGGGTGCTGTGCTAGGTTCTCTGCTCCGGCAGGGGGCCCAGGAGGCAATACATGCCTTGCCCCAGATCTGGGAGCTGCTGCGGGCAGTGAGGCAGGCCCCAGGGCAGGGCAGCTGCCAGGGCGCTCAGCTCGGCCTGAGAATCAAGCTTATTTGCAGGCAGATGGAAAGACTGGAGGAAGACTGGAAAGAAAGCTCAGAAGAACTTAATCCTCTCTTCAAGCGAGGTAACAGCTTGGGGAGGAAGAGGGACTCGGCTGCCAGTTCAGTGCACAGAGATAAGGCGAATTTTACAAAAAGGAAAAGCAAAGAGGTTTCCAACCCAGCCCCAGGCCACAGTGGTCTGCAGCACTACAGCGATGGGGCGCTCACGATTAAATGGGGACCGTGAGTTATCCTGCGACAGAGCTCCTAATAGGGAAATCCTTTATCGAAACTTTTTTAAGAATGGATTTTCATTCTGCATTTTTAAGGACAAACAAAATGAAAGAATGTTCCCTATGTAATGAAGGAGCACGGCCCCCACCTTCCACTGCTCCCCAAGTTGCCAACAACTCCCAGTGTTGACTCCTCTGCATCTGGAGAGGGTGCTGGCTCCGTATTCCCCCGGACTAAGCCCCCCACCCCCCGCATCCTGACAAGGAAGATATCTCACAGTTTAATGGGGAAACCACCTCTTACTGGGCTACACTTTTAAAGCTGGACACTCTAGGACAGAAATATATATCCAAAGCCTTCCGGCCCCTTCTGGAAGGGCGCCATCCTCCTCTGAGCGCCCCTCCTCAGTGGGTTTCCGGCATCATCTTTGCACGCTGCTGGGCCCATCCACCAAGGCCACTCCTGAAATGCGGGCCCCTCCTAACTAGGTCACTGCACCCCCAGCCCACTGCCAGCAGGGCACCTGACAACGCCGGATCCCGCCCAGCCTAGACACATGCCGCTCCTTCCAGCATCTCCTCACCTGCATCCTCAGCCGGCGTTAACAACAGACGCAGGAATAACATCATCTAGCTGATCGTGTTTCATGGGCCAGGCACTGTGCTGAGCACTTATACAACTGTCTCAGCCCCCGGGGGAAAACACACTACATGCCTTTCACCAACGAAGAAACAGAGTTTCAGTCACCTGCCCAGGAGCACAAGGCTACTGAGGGGAGGGTCCTGACCACTCAGCTGCTACGCCTTGCTGGCCCATCAGACTTTCTTCCCAGGATGCCCTAAGTGTTTTTAACCTCGTTTGATAATTACTTCCCAGAAGTGAAAAAGAGGCAATGACCTGCATCAAAATATCTCCTTTATACTCTTCTGGTTGGCAAGATGTGAGAACAAGTGAGAGGCCTGACAACCGGAGGCTCACCCATCAGAGCTTAAGTTGTATTTAGTAACCGTCCTTGGGGGGCACTGATGGGCCCAGACACCACTGGGCTGTTTGAGTCTAACATGCACAAGAGGCGGGGAATTCCCTGGTGGTCCAGGGGTTAAGATTCGGAGCTTCCACTGCAGGGGGCACTGGCTGGATCCCTGGCTGGAGAACTAAGATCCTGCAAGGGGTGCAGTGCAGCAAAAATAGATAAAATGCACAGGAAGCAAAAAAGAGGGGGGGAACCCCTCAAGACTGGGACCATCTGGGGTAAAGGGAAGTGTGGTCCCAAAATAAAATCCACAGGAGGAGTTACCTGTGACAGAAACTAAATATGAAGGGCGAAGGATGGGAAAGAGTCAAGGTAACCCCTAGAAGCCCCACTCCAACCAATTGACCACAATGATCCCCAGCTCACCCTAGAGGCAACTGCCTCCCAAGGTCTCCAGTGCATTAGTGGCCTGTGACAAATGACAGACTCACTCATCCTAATAACCAGTGGTGTCCATCCACGTCTGCCACTCTTCCAGGCCCCTTGAGGCTCCCCACAAGACAGAATCATCTGATCGGAACCAAAACAAAGCTACTCTGCTCTCTATGTTCCAAAAACTACCATCCACCTCCACTGGTCCTCAAACATTAACATGCCTCCCCAAAGGTTACTTTGCCCCCTAATCAATGAAATGTGTTTAAAATGCTGACCTGAGGGCCCAGACTTGTGTTCTTCCGGTTGGGTGTATTTTGGGACTCTGTATTTAAATAAGCACCGGGGGATTTGGATAAAGGTCCCAAGACACACTTGTAGGTGACACTGCTCTCTGGTTCCTGTGGGCAGGTGTTCTTTTCACCAAGCGTTGGTTTTCAACTTCCTTTTCTGTGTCGGCAAAGACTCTTGAATCACTGACTTGCATAAAAGTTACTCAATCTGAAAGAGTATAAAGTTCGCACTTCCCTTACACACTATCAGAAAAGGGGGGTTATTTATACTGGAACAAACTCAAGAGGAAAAAAACTCTAGTTATCCAGAGGAAGGCCAGAGGAAGGAGTTAAGGCCAGTAATGTGCAGTCCTGTTCTCTAGCAATAGCAGTCTTTTCTTCACTTAAGTTTTCTAATTCTCAAAGTTCTCACACACCACTTATTTTTAGCTAGCCGATTCCAAAGAAAAATGCAGGACCGATGGCTGGTAGCAGCGGATGTTCCTCCCAGAGCCGGCGCTTTATGAGAAGAGGCCAGACCGAGCCCTAACTCCCAGACCCGGGGCAGTGACTGGCACATACAGTCGGTGCCGAATACATGCTTGCCGAAGGAATGCTACCTCCGGTTTCCAAAAGACGCAAACCAAGCCATCCCTTTCCCCCTCAAACCAGAACCCTCGAGTTACTTCTATCCAAACCTACAGACCACAATTTTTCAGGCATAAAACGACTGCTGCCCGCGGCTGTCCCCAGGGCTCCCATTCGGGACGTCACGCCCTCGCCCTGTTTTGAAACCAGCGGCCCCTCTCCCTTCCCACTCCTTGGGCATGTGAGCCTCAAATACTTAACCAATTCCCAAGCTCCCCTTCCCAGGAGTGGGCAGTCTGCCTGGACCCGAGGAAAATCGGAGCAGAATCAGGGCGAAGAAGCCAGCGTGCAAAGAAGGCACTTCATACCCTCTCCGCGTCCAAGTCTCGGTGGCAGCCCCAGCCTCCTCGCTGCCCTCCTCTCCCGGGTCGCCCAAGCGATCCTGTCCTCCCGCTACAGCCTTCCAACTCCAGCAAGTCCCTGGTCCGCGCGGTGCCCCCAACCCGGAGCGCGCGGCCCGCAGGCCCAGCCCGACGCCGCCGCCGCTTACCTTCGTCCGGGCCCCCGGCGCTCGCCACGGCCAGCAGCTGCGCCAGGGCCAGAAGCAGGACGAGCATCCAGGCTTTCCGGGGCCTCATCGCGGCGGTGCTGAGCGCAGCCTCCTTGCACCGGCGGCCGCTGGGCGATCCCGTACCTCGGGCTCGGGTCTCAAGGAGCCAAGCGAGAGGGAATAAACCCCCCCTCCGGAAGACCTCCCAGGCAATTAACTGGGGGGCGGGGAAAGACGCGGGCCGGCCAATCCCAGCCCGATCTGGGGAGCGGGCCGCGAGCGCCGCGGTGCGCGTCCAAGCCCCGCGGCACCACCCTCCGCGTGGACCTCCTCCTGGACCTCCTCCGCGCGCCCCGCGGCTCTCGCGTTTAAAGATCGGAGCGCTAACGTGAGGTGCCCCCTTCTGATTGGCTGTGCCGCGGCCTCCAATCAGCGGCTGCCACTCGGTTTGCCGGGAGCGCACAGGCTGAGAGAGGGAGCTGGGGAGAACAAAGGCGGCGGGCCGGGACCCGAGGGGCGGGGCCGGGCTACGCCTCGGGCAGCGATTGGCAGGCGACGCGGCGGGCGGGGCCTGGGAAGCGCGAGCTGGGCGGGGCTCCAGGCGGCCGAACTGGGCTGGAAGAACACGTGTCCTTAGCGGAGCTGGGGCAGAGGGGACATCTGAGCTTGCCTAGGGAACCCCGCGAGGCTCAAGGGCTAAGCGGAGGAGGGGCCTGAACTAGTATGTTGGTGGAAGACAGAACGGGACTCCCCAGTCGGCTCCCTGTTAGTGATCTTTTTGATTTCTGCTTGAGCGACTGAAAGTTTGCGTTTCTTTCCTGGCTTAAAACACAGATTGGGGGGGGAGGGGAAAAAAAAAAACAAAAAACACAGATTGGCTTTGGGTGTGGGGGGTAGCTTGCAGTAAAAGTGAATCCAGAACTAGGATTTGGGAGAAACCTTCTTCTTTCTAGGGTTTTATCTAGGAAACGGCCATCAGGTGCCTGTCTAAACTTTGCTTCATGTTACCAGTTTCTCTCCTGATTTTCTGCAAAAGTGACATATCGGATAGGCAGTCTAGCGGTTTATAGAATTCTAACTATAGACTTCAGGTTTTCCCTCCTGACAATTTAGGAGGAAAAACACTAGGTTAAGATAATGACTTTTGTATGTAGAGCCGTGATGTGTCTCGGGGTTTGAGGTTTCTTTAACACCTGGAAATTCATATACCTAAAGAGTTACAGAAGACAGGTCAAAAAACAAAACGAGAGTCTGGAAGTATTTTTCTGTGTATACATATTGTCAGGAAGAAAGAAAGCTAACTACTCAACAGGCTTTAGCAGTTAGAAAGTTTTATTAAATTTAATTAATTTCTATCCACCTACTGAATCTGATAGTACCCCTCTCATTTTTTTGTAAAGCAGGAAGACATTATTTAATTAACTTAAAGGACAGAGTGAGTATGCACTGATTTGTCAGAATGCTATGCATGTAGAATATCAAACAGTTCAATATCATTTTAAGAATCTCTTCAAAAAGATAGTGTCCCAACCCAGAATTTTTATCTTTCTTGGTAGTTTTCTCTGAATCCTTATGAAACTGAGGATTTGGAATCCCGTTTGTCCAGATGTGGCACAAATACTACCAATTTCACTAAGATGCTTTGTTGATGCAAGGTATGAGAAGAAACCTCTTAAAATGCCATATATGTGTATATATATATTTATGTGTACACACACATACATGAAATCAGTATCATATTACTTGTGAAATTAAAGTAATATTTACTTTAAAAAAAAACATTTAGTGTATGACAGAAGCTTACTCAACAGCAAAATATTAGTTTATCAACTTGAAAAGCTCCTTGGTTTTTTCTTTATCCCCAAATCTCACCCAATTTGGTTATAGGAACAAGTAAACTGGGAGAATCTGTGTTCAGGGAGAGAGACTTTCCTGATTATCTCCAAGATCTTCATAGCTAGTTGTGAATAGAGTGAGGCTTCCACAAACAGCTGGCTCCTGGTTTGTCCCTAGGGCTGCCATTTAACAGTTGAGATTATGTTTACAGTTCAGCTTGAACATGTGCTTCAAATGCACTCTCTAGAGAAGTGGCCTCTGGGGAAATAATCCCCTCCATCTAGATAGTCTCCAGGTGGATCTGTGACAGTGTCATTACCAAGCGTGGCACTTGTGTCAGTTTTCACAAGCCAAGAATATAGTCAGCAAGCTGTAAACTGAAACCGGGCACTGCACATCTGCATGCCCTGAATGCACGAGGTGGACGGTCTGTCTCTTGGGGGACCCCTGTGGGGTGAAGCCATTTCTTCTCTGTGCTGGAGAACTCAGGAATGGTCCTGACTACCCTCCGGTGGTTCTAATACAGTTCACTTTCAGGAGAGAGGGGAAAAGCTGACGTTTTCGGAAATAAAGGGATTCATTTTCAGAAAACTCTTGCCTCTTCAGGTAAACACCACTGTAGCCAAAGATACAGTTAGCATGGACTTTTCTACATTTTTAACTTAATATCACATCATACTCATTTCTCCCACGTTCTTACCTTTTTTTTTTTTAAAAGGAGCTAAGCTCTTTCTAGAAGGGTCCCCCTTGAAGTCATAACCACTGGACCACCAGGGAAATCCCAAACAGATTATTTTAGTATTCAAGTTTTATTGTCACTAAATGTTAGAAGTTCCAGACATTTGGGAGCTATTACTAAAAAGACCTATGCCCTTTGTGGAAATTAAATAGTAAAACTTAAAGACAGAATACTTTTATATTAGAAGCAAAAAATATTCACTGTTTGCTGTGAAAGGTAAGGAGTAGAGGTTCTGGGGGTCAGACTGCATGGCCTTGAGTTTAGACCCTACCAACTTTATTTATTTACTCATTCCATATGTATTGAGTGACAACTGGTTTTCAGTGTGCAGACTCGCACATATATTGTCATCAGTTCAGTCGCTCAGTTGTGTCCGATTCTTTGTGACACCATTGACTGCAGCATGCCAGGTTTCCCTGTCCATCACCAACTGCTGGAGCCTACTCAAACTCATGTCCATTGCATTGGTGATGCCAGCCAAACATCTCATCCTCTGTTGTCCCCTTCTTCTGCCTTCAATCTTTCCCAGCATCAGGGTCTTTTCTAAAGTGTCGGTTCTTCGCATCAGGTGGCCAAAGTATTGGAGCTTCAGCTTTAGCATCAGTCCTCTCAATGAATGTCCAGGACTGATATCCTTTAGGATTGACCGGTTGGATATCCTTGCAGTCCAAGGGACTCTCAAGAGTCTTCTCCAACACCACAGTTCAAAAGCATCAATTCTTCGGTGCTCAGCTTTCATTAGAGTCCAACTCTCACATCCATACATAACTACTGGAAAAACCATAGCTTTGACTAGATGGACCTTTATTGGCAAAGTATTGTCTCTGCTTTTCAATATGCTGTCTAGGTTGGTCATAGCTTTTCTTCCAAGGAGCGTCTTTTAATTTCATGGCTGCAGTCACCACTGCAGTGATTTTGGAGCCCCCCGCCCCAAATAAAGTCTCTCACTGTTTCCATTGTTTCCCCATCTATTTGCCATGAAGTGATGGGACCAGATGCCATGATCTTAGTTTTCGTTCTTTTTTTTTCCCAGCCCCCCTCCCCCCCCTTAGTTTTCTGAATGTTGAGCTTTAAGCCAACTTTTTCACTCTCCTCTTTCACTTTCATCAAGAGACTCTTTAGTTCTTTGCTTTCTGCCATGTGGGTGGTGTCATATGTGTATCTGAGGTTATTGATATTTCTCCCAGCAATCTTGATTCCAGGTTGTGCTTCATCCAGCCTTGCATTTCGCATGATGTACTCTGCATAGAAGTTATATAAGCAGGGTGACAATATATAGATTTGACGTACTCCTTTCCCAGTTTGGAACCAGTCTGTTGTTCCATGTCTGGTTCTAACTATTACTTCTTAACCTGCATACAGATTTCTCAGGAGGCAGTTCAGGTAGTTAAGAATTTTCCACAGTTTGTTGTGATCCACACAGTCAAAGGCTTTGGTGTAGTCAATGAAGCAGATGTTTTTTTGGAATTCTCTTGCTTTTTCTATGATCCAGCAGGTGTTGGCAATTTGATCTCTTGTTCCTCTGTCTTTTCTAAATCCAGCTTGAATGTCTGGAAGTTCTCAATTCACATACTGTTGAGGCCTAGCTTGGAGAATTTTGAGCATTGCTTTACTAGCATGTGAGATGAGTGCGACTCTGAGGCAGTTGGAACATTCTTTGACATGGCTTTGAGATCCCACATGCCGGGAAGCAAGTAAGCCCATGTGCCACAATCACTAAACCTGTGTTTTAGAGCCCAGGAACTGCAACTACTGAGCCTTCACGCCACAACTGCTGAAGCCTGTCCATCCTAAAGCCCATGAAATTACAAAAACACAAAACAGATAAAAAGAATTCAGTGAAGAATTTGGGACTTTCCTGGTGGTCCAGTGGCAAAGACTCCCCATTCCCAATGCAGGGGGCCCAGGTTTGCCGCAACTAAGAGCTTACATGCTGCCACTAAAGATCTCACAGTGCTGCAAGGAAGATCCTGTGCAGCCAAATAAGTAAATATTTTTAACTTAAAAAAGAATTCAGTGAAGAATTTTAAGAGGCAGAGTGCCACAAAGTTTTGTTTTCATTTTATAAAGATCACTCTGGTGGGCATGTGGCAGTGGAAACTGACTGGAGTCAGAAACACCAGGTAGGAGACAGTCTCCTGCTAATCCAGGTAAGAGATGGTGGTGGTAGCTGGGATGAAGAAAAATAGGAATATTAAAGTGATAACAAAGAACTGAAATCTTTGTGTAAAAATTGGTGATTGACCAAGATGTAAAGGGGAGGGGAATGAAGAGACAGTAAGGCAGCTGGTGGTACCTTTCAATGAAATAAGGAACAGACAGGAGGAACGTGTGGCAGGCAGGGAAGAAGGGGAGGAGTGAAGCCAGGAATGACTTCACTTTGGGGTATGTTGAGTTTAATGCTGTGAGGCATCCAAGAAGAGATATACAGTAGGTGAGTGTGGGTTTGGAGCTTAGAAGAAATACCAGTATATGATGAGCAAGTGAAGTGTGAGTGGACACTTCATGGAAAGAAAGGGTGTTGAGGGAGAATAAAGTGGAAGATGAAAGTTTGGGAAGCAACATTCCAGGGATTGTCAGAGGACACAAGAGAGGTAAGAGTGGTCATTTTGCTATGAAGGAAAAGTTTCATGAGAAAACAAAAAGACAAGGAACAACAATGTATATTAGTTTTTCAACAAGAGAAAAATACCTTTTAAGTACCTCACTCCTCATGAGGTATTTAAAAATAGTAATACATGTTATTTGTGGAATATTTGGAAAGTACAGGAAGGAATAAATAAATATAAGAAGGGAAAAAAATTCCAAAGATTACTTCGGTGAATGCTGTGGTTTATCACCAATCTTTTTTTCTGTCAGTGTGCATATACAATAAACATACCCACATTTTCTTTTACAAACTGAGATACTATGAATCCAGTCTTGGATGCTGTTTTCTTTTTCCATTAACATTATATTTGAAGTGTTTCCCCACTTTCATTGGTACTTTAAAATAATTGGATAGAATACAAAAATAGGTATGATTTTCTTTTTTGGAAAGGAAAACCATTTTAGAGAAAAGTAGGAGAAAAAAAATCTTCCTTTTAAAGGTAAAGCTTACTCAGACTTAAGGTATACCACCTTGCCCTTGATATTATGCTGAATATCACTGACAGGACAGAAAACCCAGGTGAGTAGTTTTTTCTTACTTTTTAAAAAATTTGGCTGCACTAGGTCTTTCTTAGTTGCAGGACGTGGGACCTTTTAGTTGTGGCACTTGGAATCTTCAGTCAAGGCAGGCGAACTTGTTGAGGCATGTGGGATATAATTTCCTGACCTGGGCACCCTGCTTTGGGAACACAGTCTTAGCCAATGGACCACCAGAGAAGTCCCAGAAAACCCAAATGAGGAGATGATCATTTTTAACGAGGGGAAGGCTTTGGACTGAGGCAAAGCTAGATTTGCATCCTGACTGGATGCGTGCAATAAATGAAATAAGTATAATACTTACTGGGGACTTTCCAGGTGGCGCTAGTGGTAAAAAACCTGCCTGCCAACACAGAAGACATATGAGATGTGGGTTCGATCCCTGGGTCAGGAAGATCTCCTGGAGAAGGAGATGGCAACCCACTCCAGTATTCTTTCCTGGAGAATCCCATAGACAGAGGAGCCTGGTGGGCTACAGTCCAAAGGGTCGCAAAGAGTTGGACATGACTGAAACAACTTAGCACGCATGTAACACATGCCACCTGATAAGATGCAATGAGATAAACACAGCATCACATCTTGGCTAACTCTCAGAAGGCAAATAAACTGAACCTAATCATGAAGATACATCAAGTACACCCAGATTGAGGTACAGTCTACAAAATAACTGCCCTGTAACCTTGAGAAGTATCAAGGTCTTGACAGCCTAATGCTGTCTCTTTTTTCTAGAAACTTATTGAGGGCTAAATACAAGCAAGTTGCAACATCTGAATTTTTTTTCTCCCTGCCAGCTCCCTAATACTCCATATTAGTATGCACATGGTCTAAGTCCCAAGGCACTAGAGGTGACAGCTATTACCTAGCAAAGACTGTCACCTTCTCAGCCCAGGACAGTCATTACTCCTTTCACGCTACTTTTTCTATGCAGCCAAATCCAAATTTTAGGATCAGTTAGTTACACACAAATCCCCATCCTGTTAACAACTTCTATGTCTTTTAGGACTCTCCATTTTGTAAGAGAAAATGCAATTCCAAGACATTTTAAACGATAAGGAGATGTTACTGGTTCACACATGTGAAGAATCAGGGACAGAATAAGCTTAGGAACTGTCTATACAGAGCTCAAACAATGTTACCAGGATGAAGTTTCCTGATCTCTCAGTTCTGCTTCCGTGTATCGGGTCAGCATTTCTTAGCGCTGCATCCTTCCTCGTTCATATCCATCACGAAGGAGAGTGTTTTTCCCCCATGTAAATCATTCTCAAAGGATGAGGAAGTTATAACACAATTCTCAAACAGCAAAAGTATGGGTAGTTTTCTCCTCTCATAGATGGCATGTTCTACCTTTAACATCAGCACCATCTGCATGAAAACTTTAAGTGGATGATTTTCAGTCCAGTTACACTCTTTCACCACTATGTGGATGACTCAATCACTGTTGAATTTTCAACTGCAAAAGTGACTTGAATAAAAATACATGACTTTAAAAGATACCGGATGGGTAGGTCAAGTTTCTTGTCTTGTTAAAGGCTGACAAAGTAGCAAACAGAAAGTATGGAAGATTTGCTGAGACTTGCTTATCCTTTGATTTCATGAATTACTCTCAAATTTTCAACAAAACACCTCATGCCTACAGAGGTCAGTCTCCTGCATACCTCTCATCACACACATGTAAAATTCATTTTGCTGCTTATCCTGATTCTCCTACTCCTGTGCTCAGAAACAGATTGCCATGTCATCAAAGGGCACTACCACCTGGACCCCCAAACACATTTCTTTCTGTCTCAGTTCAGTTCAGTTGCTCAGTGATGTCCAACTCTTTGCGACCCCATGAATTGCAGTACACCGGGCCTCCCTGTCCATCACCAACTCCCGAAGTTTAATCAAACCCAGGTCCATTGAGTCGATGATGCCATCCAGCCATCTCATCCTCTGTAGTCCCCTTCTCCTCCTGCCCCCAATCCCTCCCAGCATCAGGGTCTTTTCCAATGAGTCAACTCTTTGCATGAGGTGGCCAAAGTATTGGAGTTTCAGCTTCAGCATCAGTCCTTCCAATGAACACCCAGGACTGATCTCCTTTAGGATGGACTGGTTGGATCTCCTCTCTGTCTCAGTAATGTTTAAAAGCCTTCTACTATTGTTTCTATCAGGCAAAAAGTTATGACATAGATCTTGAGAAGCCAGACTTTCCAACATGCAAAATGGGCAAGGCTTGGATGACCAGAAAGAGCTTGTGACGGTTTTTCCAAAATTTAATGTTTGTTGCAAACAAAGCAGATTTATAACCTGACAGAGGTGGAACATTCAACATATAGCCCGTTTTACAGGAACATTGAGGGGGCAGGGGATTCATAAAGAAGTCAGTCACTGGAACTGCCAGAGACACTCATTTCTAACTGGAGAAACACAACTTGAAACAAAGAGTCTGATTCAGTAAAAAGAACATTTGAGTACGTCGCCTAAGACACAGTCATGTAATTATCTATTGTATGGCATAGTTGTGTAAATGTGTTAAAAAACCGTGTGATAAAGGACACACAGAACTGTCTTCAACATTTCCTGTGAGAAATCTGAAACACATTTATGTTAAGAAAGTTACATTTACAGAGACTTCTACAATTGCTAGTTTGACTCCACTAAAATGAAACTTAAACTGAAAACTATTTGCCCCAAGAGCATATTAGGAATGTCAGAAAGAAATGATAAATCATCCACGATCTTTTCAAGGCCATTTGCACAACAGAATCAAAACACCACTTTCCCCAAAAGATGACAAAGGGGACTAAGGAAAAAGCACTCTAGTTTCTTGACAACTTGAAATATGTGAAACAGAAGCTTAATTAAGCAGCCCCAGCCCAAGAGAAACAATACTGTCAGTATTAATATTTACTAAAGGAAAAAAGTCCCAATAAACATTAAATTTGCATGGAAGGGAAGGGAGGAGAGCACAGAACTGGAACTCAAAAAACAGGCTGTATTCTCAATCATGAGCTATGTGACCTGGGGCAAGTCACTTCAACCTCTCTGTAACTCCCTTTCCTCACCTCTACAATGAAGGAATTGGATGATGATCTCTAAAGATTCTATTCTAAATTCCATTTTTTTGTGTTAGTGTAAAACACAGTAAGAAATTGTCCTGTTCCTTGAGAAATATTAGTTTCGACTTTAAGTATCTGGAACCTGAGTTACTGTCACCCCTAGGGATCTTTGAAAGATTTGAAACTAAGAGTTGCAACCGTCATTATCGTTTTCTAAAGAACTACACTCCCTACAATTGCAATTTATTAATAGTATTATACTATATGTCCCCTATGGGATCTCTTTCCCTTTCTCAGCCATAATTCCTTTAGCTCTTTCTCCCATGCTGTATCTTTACCAACAGTACTCCCAGCACACAAACGGAGCTTCAGAGAAACAGAAACATTCAGAAAGCCCTGGACTGACCATAAAGTCAGTGGCTGTGCATAGGCCTCTTCCATTCATTGATTCAACAAGTTTTCCCAACTGGGATCACACACCACATGGGTAACAAAGATTTTTTTTTAAAAAAATCACTTCTCTGCTTCAAGGAACTTAAGTGTCCACGGCTGAGAACACAGATTTCCCTGCACGTCCCCCTCTGGGCAACACGCGAACTCGGCTGAGGCTGCAGACTTCAGTCAGTTCGAGCATCCAGGACCGTTGCCTCCTCCTGGCCGGCTCCCGCCGGAGCAGGCTTTTTTTTCCTCCTGCGAGCGCGCACTGCTCCCTCTGCCAGGCTGAGTGGTCGCTGCTCCCAACTGATGACACCTGCAGCCTGGGTAGCCCAAGATCCGGAACATGGCCGCTGAGCCAACCACCGGAGTGATGCCAGGCGGGATTCCAGACCTCTGCCGGACGCAAGGTCCCCTTTTCCAAGGCCCGGCTGCTGCTACTGCCGCTGGGAACCAGGCTCTAACTGCCGCCAGTGGGTGGGAGGGGCGGGGAGGCGGGGCCTGCACCCCTCCTGCGCCCGTTGCCCTGACGACACGCAGGCCATCCTGGGAACGTTGCCTTTCTGGTCCGGTTTAGGGACTGGGATCCCACAGCGCCGACTGCAGGCAGGAGGAGCCAAGAATCTCCAGAGGCATCCTGGGAGCGAGGTGCCTTCAGCTAGCTGTTCAGTCGCTAAATGCTGTCCAGCTCTTTGCGACCCCAAAGACTGCAGCACGCCAAGCTTCCCTGTCCTTCACTATCTTCCGGAGTTTGCTCAAATTCATGTCCTTTGAGTCAGTGATGCTATCTAACCACCCCATCCTCTGCCGCCCCTTCTCCTTTGGCCTTCAGTCTTTCCCAGTATCTGAGTCTTTTCCATTGAGTGGCTCTTTGAATCAGGTGGCCAAAGAACTGGAGTTTCAGCTTTAACATCAGTCCTTCCAGTGAATATCCAGGGTTGATTTCCTTTAGGATTAACTGATTTGATCTCCTTGTAGTCCAAGGGACTCTGTTTGCCATGAAGTGATGTGAACAGAGGTCATGATCTTAGCTTTTTTAATCCTGATGTTCATCCAGTAGGTGTCCATGACTCTCAGGATGTCTTGACTGGGAGTGCTAAAATTTAAACTCTGGCCTCTTTCTCCTTTGATAATTACACAAGGCTGGACCTAAAATTGATAAGCATATAAATCAGGGAGGTGTATCATGTGTAAGGTTGTCCCTTTTCTGCCTCAATTTTTTGGTACTCCAAACTACTCCTTGTCCATTAAAAAAACTAATCAGTAGTTGACCTCATAAAAGACACAGACATTTTTATGTGGATTATTACAATGGAGACAGTCCTTCAGACAGCTCTGAAGACTTTCACCTGTCAGAAGTCAAAACACAGTTATACAGGTTTTTGAGACAAAGGGTTATACATTAAAGTACTGTAATGACAATTTATATATAGTCCAACAAGGCAACTAGTGGGTTATTGTGACCCCTTAGAGGACAGAGAAAAGAATATTAACTCCTGAGGAGTTACACTGCCGGTGCCAGGTGGAAATTGGGTGGGGATTTGGGTGGGGATTTTTGGTGAGTTAGGCACTCCGTGTCCTCCAAGGGGATCTAGTTAGTATGTAATGCAGGTGCACAATGCGCTCTAGGCGGGTGGAGTAACGGCAGGGGGAGACTTTTTTCTTCTGGCTACTCAGCATGGCATGTGGGATCCTAGTTCCCTGACCAGGTCACCCTGAGCAGTGGAAGCTCAGAGTTCTAACCAATGGATGGCTAGGAAGTCCCCACGGCAGAGAGACAGTTTGGTTTAAAAACGTTCTTGCCCTGTCTTAAAAATAACTATCTCATCACCCTCTTCAGGGCTTCCCAGGTGGCTCAGTGATAAAGAGTTTGCCTGTCAATACAGGAGATGCAGGATTAATCCCCTGGAGTAGGAAACAGTAACCATCTCCAGTATTCTTGCCTGGAAAATTCCATGGACAGAGAAGCCTGGTGGGCTACAGTCCATGGGGTCTCAAAGAGTCAGACATGACTGAGTGACTAAACACCACCACCACCAACAACTGGTTATCTAGCTGATTCTCTCAGATGTTTCAGGTATACAATCATACGATGCATTCCACAATGTTAATAGCTTAGCAGTGATCTTCTTAACGGAAAAAAACTGTTTAAACCATTCTGTCACTTTAATATGATCATTGTTGGGCCAGTCATATTTATTCTTCTTCTGTGTGCTGTGTGTGCTTGTGTGCTTAGTCGCTCAGTCGTGTCCAGCTCTTTGGGACCCCATGGACTGTGGCCCGCCAGGCTCCTCTGCCCGTGGGGAGTCTCCAGGCAAGAATACTGGAGTCGGCTGTCAAGCCCTCCTCCAGGTGATCTTACCAACCCAGGGATCAAACCCAGGTCTCCCGCCTTGCAGGTGGTCTTGCCAACCCAGGGATCAAACCCAGGTCTCCTGCATTGCAGGTGGTCTTGCCAACCCAGGGATCAAACCCAGGTCTCCTGCATTGCAGGTGGTCTTGCCAACCCAGGGATCAAACCCAGGTCTCCTGCATTGCAGGTGGATTCTTGCACTCTGGTATCATTTTCATTTGTCTGAGTCACCAAGGAAGCTCAAGAATACTGGAGTGGGCAGCCTATCCCTTCTCGAAGGGAACTTCCCCACTCAGGGATTGAACCAGGGTCTCCTGCATTGCAGGCAGATTCTTTACCAGCTGAGCTACCCAAGAAGCCCATTCCTTTGTAGAAGATAGAACTTTTATTTTTTTGCAAGTCACAGATTCCACCAGATTGTAATAGCATTGATTTTTTTAAGAAAGTTTGGGTAGGAAAGGAAGAGAAGTTTTAGAAACTTGTGCTTAAAATAATACCTTCTTTCCCAGAAATCCCTCAGTTCTTTAGACACCACTCTGGCATCTTTTTCGTCTGTGAGGTGGGCAACCTGGAGTACTTGGGTTTAGCTGGGTGGTGCCCTTTTCCTCAACTTCCTCCACAACACTTCCAGTTTCTAATAAGATTCAAACACTCTGGATCTTTTACTGTCTCTGAGATCCTCCAATTCTGTACATATTCAACATCTACTTAGTTGTGCCAGGTCTTAGTTGTGGCACACAGGATCTTTAATCTTCACTGTGGCATGCAGGATCTTTAGCTGTGGCATGCGACCTCTTAGTTGCAGCATGTGGGATCTAGTTCCCTGATCAGGGGTCGAACTGAAGCCCCCTGCATTGGGATTGCGGAGTCTTAGCCACTGGACCACCATGGAAGTCCCAGGTCAAACCAGTTCTAACAGGCAGTATGTGAGAACACCAAACCGGAGGCCCTGGCCCTCAGTCTCCCTCAAAGCTTCTACCTTATCACATCTTCCGCCTTCCCTTTTCCCACAGGGACCCCTCTTCCTCCTCTTCCTCCTGCTCCGTCATCTATATCAGGGCCCCTGACCCTTCTTTCCTCATGCTTGTGAGGCTGGCTGCCCCGTGATCACCGCTGACATAACCATGTATCTTTAGTGATTACGTATGTGCTCAGTTGAGACTAAGTCTGACTCTTATCTAACCTCATGGGTTGTAGCCTGCCAGGCTCCTCTGTCCATGGGATTTTCCAGGCAAGAAGACTGGAGTGGGTTGCCATTTACTCCTCCAGGGGATCTTCCTGACTCAGGTATTGAACCGGCGTCTCTTGCATTGGCAGGCAGATTCCTTACCACTGACCCATCTGAGAATCCCATAAACCTGCCTAAATCATATCACTTCTTAATATTATCTAATATATTATGTAATATCTAACACAAATTTGTTAGTGTCTGTCACATAGGAGAGTGCGCTAAAATCAATTAAAGATTTATTCTGACTTGAAGTTCTATTTTGTCACTTAAAACTGAAGGCCTTCATCCTTGGATACTCTCATTATTAATGGACTAAGGGCTACTTGGCTGGAGCCGGGGCTATCCTTCAGTAACATTTTCCAAAATTGAGTCCTGCAGAACTCTATGTCCACAGATCATAGTGTTGGGGTAGGGGGGAGATGGGGGAGAAAGGAATCCCAAGATCAAACAAATTCAGAATATTAGAATACATAATGTCTTCCTCTTGAGAATCATAGATTATGTGTATGTAGGAGGAAACTATTTAACTTAAAGTAATCGGCCATGTTATTCTTTTTTTCCCAGAATATCTTTGGATGCAGTGTTCCAGAGAAAAATCATCTATGAACCATTGCTTTTTTTCCCCATCTTTTTCTTGGCAGTGCCTCAAAGCTTGTGGGATCCTAGCTCCCCCACCAGGGATTGATTTTGGGCCACGGCAACAAGAGCATATGGAATCCTAACCACTGAACCACCAAAAGATTCCCAACCTCCCAATCATTGCTTTATAATAATGTCCATTACAGTCTACTGATGGCTTATTTCCTGTCATCCTGCAGAACTGCAGGTCAGCCATTCTTTTAACATGAAACATGAACCCTCTAAAGTCAGGAATTCTTTGGATGGAGTACAACTCTCTCCCTGAGGTATACACATTCTGTTCTCATGCAACCTGCACCGATTGTGACAAATGGGGTGTTCTCCTGTATTTCTATTTGCGTTGTTACTTTGAACGTTTGTTTGAAAACTCTCTACACAGAACTGTTGTTGCCTGTCATGCTTCCTGCTTAGCTTTATTACTTTGTCTTAACTCAAGGCTTTAGTCATCTGCCTAGAAAGTCACTCCTGGAAATCTCACGCACTTTCAGTTGCAAACAGCACCTGTGTTCTGGAACTCCCAAACCACCTACCTCCTGTCTCTCTCTCTCAAATAAATTCTAGTCCGGGGGAGGGGGGGATAAATTAGGAGTTTGAGATTAATATATACAGCAAAAAGAACCTAATGTATAACACAGGGAACTATATGCAATATTCTGTAGTAACTAATAAGGGAAAAGAATCTCAAAAAAATACACACACACACACACATATATGTATGTATAACTGAATCGCTTCGCTGTACACCCAAAACTAACACATTGTAAATCAACTACACTCCAACTGGGGGAAAAAAAAAAACCACCACCACCACCACCAAACTCCAGTCCCATACGACTTAGCACCTTCAGTTTTTTCTTCAACCCAGCTTAACCAAATTTTTCTTACGATTATCATCTTTTCCTTAAGGGAACTATGCATAATCACTGTGGAACCTGCTATGATACTCAGCATTCACAGCGACACACCCCGATTCGGAGAACTCATTTTATTGCTATTAGCTTCAAATAAATGAATCAAAACCAAATCCAGTATCATTTCACACCTGCAACAAAATTCACTGGATTGAACCCCCTGCTTATGTTCATACTATGAAGAGAAGAGCTGACATTTAACAGCCATCCCATGCTTTTGAGAACAGTACTGGAGGGCTTTCCTGCTGTCTAAATTCAAGTAGGGATTTCAGAGTTAGCTTATTAGCATGTGGTGGGGAAATGACCCTATAAGATGGTGGGAAGAACAAATACCTCTTTTTATCAATGGATAAAAAAATATATTAATAGCTGGTGATGTTTTAAACGAGAGAATCTTTGTGGTTTCTCCTATTCCTAACTTGCATTCCATTCTTGCTCTGTCTTACCAGATGTGGGGGTTCGGCTGTGGATTTCCAGGCAACACCGACTCGGCTGACCGCTTTGGGTGCCCTCCTTGGCCTCAACTCCAGTCGGCCTCGATCATCGCAAACAGCTGGCTGAGCCTTTTCTTAACGTCAGGCTCTCTGCGGACACGGCAGGATTTCGCGTGCACTCGGACGTGTTCGGCCAGTTTCGACTTGTAAATGAAGCCCTTGCCGCAGTCTGCACAGGCGAATGGCCGGTCGGGCCGGTGGATGCGCTGGTGCCGGAGCATGTGGCCCCTTTCCCGGAAGTTTTTGTCGCACTCGGGGCAGCGGAAAGGCCTCTCCCCGGTGTGCAGGCCCTGGTGGCTGAGCAGCTGCGCCTTCAAGCGGAAGCGCTTGTCGCACTGGGGACACTGGAAGGGCTTCTCGCCCGTGTGCGTCCGGACGTGCTCCACGAGCTTGGACTGCTTGGCGAAGCCCTTGCCGCACTCGCAGGAGAAGGGCATCGGGCCGCCGTGCAGCAGCTGGTGCGCCTTCAAGTCGGCCTTCACGCGGTAGCTCTTGCCGCAGTCGGGGCACAGGAAGGGCCTCTCGCCCGTGTGCAGGCGCCGGTGGCTCCGCAGCTGCCCCTGGAGGCGGAAGCGGCGGCCGCAGTCCGGGCAGCCGAAGGGCCGCTCGCCGCTGTGCACGCGGAAGTGCTCAGCCAGCTTGGACGGCCGCGTGAAGCCCCGGCCGCACTCGGCGCACTGGAAGGGCCGCTCGCGGCTGTGCGTGCGCTCGTGCGCCTTCAGGATGCCCTTGAGGCGGAAGCTCTTGCCGCACTCCGCACAGCCGAAGGGCCGCTCGCCGCTGTGCACCCGCAGGTGCTCACGCAGCTTGCACGGATGCGCGAAGCCGCGGCCGCACTCGCCACACGCCAGCGGCCTCTCAGCGCCGTGCCGCAGCCCGTGGGCCCGCAGCGGGCTCCTCAGTTGAAACCCCAGGCCGCACTCGGGACCTGGGCAGGGCGGCTCGTGCGAGGGCGGCTGCCAGTGGAGCCGCAGCCGCCCGCGCTGGCGGAAGGCCGGACCGCACTCAGCGCACCGGCAGGGCCGCTCCGCGCGGTGCACGTGGGTGTGGTCGGAGACCCCGCACCGCCGGGAGGGACGCCGGCGGCACGCGCCACAGGAGGACGGCCTCTCCCCACCGGGGCCAGGCTCGAGGGCCGCCGGGTCTCCAGCCCAGCGGCCACACGCCTGACCAGCCAGGTTCGAGCTCGGAGGGAGCTCGGCCTGCTCGGAGGCTGCCCCGGCGCCCTCTCTCGGGGAGACTGGCCTCTCCACGCCCGGGGGCCCCCGGGAGGCACTGTCGTCGCAACCGGGGCACGGGGAAGGCCGTGGTGGCGTCAGGCGGCAGCCGCACGTCTCTTCACTTTCGAGGCCTAGCGGGTGGCTCTCCTCTGCCCCGACCGCCAGGGGGCTAAGCAAGGGCGGCTTCCGATGGAAGCCCCGCCCACATCCGAGGCAGCGGAAGTGAGTCTGGCTCCGAGGCTGCTCTGCCTCGGGTTGTTTGCTGAGTTGCTTCCAGGCCTTTGAGTGGCTTCCCTGGTGCCGCTCTAAGAGATTCTCATTCCAAAAGCTTTCCCCACAGAAGGCACAAGACTGCTGGAGGCCCTCCCCTGAGGCGGTTTCTTGGAAGCCTGGGAGACCCAGGGCTCTGGGGCTTGCGATTCTGTCTCTTTGGGCGGGTTCCCTGGAGCTGTGGACCGCTGGGAGTAGAGGCCGAGTATTATGTCTCTGTGGGTTCACGAGGGCAACGGCTCGGTCAGGCCTGAAGGAAACATCTTCACTTTTTCCTGATAAGGGTTCAGAGGAACGGTGACTCTGAAGAGGATCTACTTGGAAATGGTAATGAGCTTCTGAACTCACAGCTTGTTGGTTTCCTGAAACGGAAAACAAGATTCAGTCAGTATCCCAGCCTGTGTCATGGCTAAGGCTTTTGTGATCAGTGGTGGAAACCTGAGGTGGCCCAGGAGCCCAACTTCCACTGAACTAAACCAGCAGCTCCTTTCAGTGGGGGGCAATTTCATGACCAGGAGAGTCATGAGTCTTAGCTTAGGACTAAACTGAACAGACCTATCTTAGAATACTATTGAAAAGAGGACACTTAGGTCACAAGTGTAGGGCCTAGGCTCTGGCATCAGACTGGGTTCAAATCCGGTCTGTTCACTGTGCTGCTTTTGTCAAGCTAATCTCCGGCTTCAGTTCCTTATCCTGTAGAAATGGAAACAGCAATACGTAACTGTTATGAGGACTGTATGAATTAATGTGTATAAAATGCTTAGTGTGGGCTTGGGATGCTGCAGGTACTCTACATGTTCACCATTATTATGACCTGGGGACCACCAGTCTTGTCCCATTTGGATGTGCAGACATTCCTGGTTCAAAAAATAATGACGGTAATGTTCCTGGCAGCATTAAGCCCTGGCTAACACTATGGCTGGGCTTCCCAAGTGGCTCAGTGGTAAAGAACCCGCTTACCAATACAGGAAATGTAAGTTTGATCCCTGGGTAGGGAAGATCCCCTCGAGAAAGAAATAACAACCCACTCCAGGGTTCTTACTTGGAAAATCTCATGGACAGAGGAGCCTGGTGGGCTACAGTCCTCAGGGTCACAAAAAAGTCATACACAGCTTAGAGACTAAACACCACCACTATGGTTATGTGTAATCCATGAGCTGTCCTAAGACCAGCTGTTCTTCCCTCCTCACCTCTATTCCTATAAATCTTGTAAAAAGGTTTCTTAGAAGGGCTGATAACAGATGGTAAAAAGTGAAATAATTTGTGAGCAAAACTCTTTATTCTCCTGAAAGAAGCAGCTAAAAAGTAAATTATTGACAAGATTTCTTGAAATGATGTTCCCATTTGACTTTCTCTTTCCTTACTCTGTTAAAGAATCTGCCTGCAATGCAGAAGACCCCAGTTCAATTCCCTGGTCAGGAAGATCCACTGGTGAAGGGATAGGCTATCCACTCCAGTATTCTTGGGCTTCCCTCATGGCTCAGCTGGTAAAGAATCTGCTTGCAATGCAGGAGACCTGGGTTCAATCCCTGGGTTGGGAAGATCCCCTGCAGAAGGGAAAGGCTACCCACTCCAGTATTCTGGCCTGAAGAATTCCATGGACTATATAGTCCATGGGGTCGTAAAAAGTCGGACACACCTGAGTAACTCACTTTTTCCTTTCTCTAATACTGACTGTTAAGAATCCAAAAATCTTAGACTCTCTTACCATGACAAGAAACAAAGGAGTTGCTGATTCCCACTGCCTGAAGAATAGCGCTTATTTGCTGAGCTCTTATTGTGTTGCCAGGTATCATTTTAACAATCTACATATATCAATTCATTTAATCCTATAATGTAGGTACTTAAATCTTTATAGGTCAAGTGAAAGTTGCTCAGTCGTGTCCGACTCTTTGTGACCCCATGGACTATACAGTCCATTGAATTCTCCAGGCCAGAATACTGGAATGGGTAGCCATTCCCTTCTCCAGGGGATAGTCCCAATCCAGGGATCAAACCCTGGTCTCTCGCATTGCAGGTTTACCATCTGAGCCACCAGGAGAGGATGAATAACTTGCCCAGGTTACCTGGAAAAGGCAAGACCCAGACTCAGGATCCAGAACCCATAATCCTAGCTACTGTGCTTTACTGCCTTTCTCTGGAATATACCAGATGTTAAGCCTCAATTCAGTCAAACTGGAAGGCAACGTCAAAGAACTGGAACTAAGAAATGTGAATATGATGTCTTAAGGACAGAGCCTTAAGTAATCACTTTAAAACTCACCTGAAAATGGCTGTCCCTCAATAACTGGATCAAAATGCAAATCAGCAGAGGAACAAATTATGCTTCTTGATTCCTGTGATTCTCCCCATTTCTTATAGAGCTCTTCCCCCTGCTCAATCCAGGATATTAGTTCTGGTTTGGGAAGTCCATTATCTATACAGAAAAGTCAAACACAGTTTGGTTTCCTTCAGCACTAAATTTAGAAGCACAGTAAGTTGTTTTTAAATTTCCTAAATCTACTCCTGGTAAAATACATGAGAAGAGATGTTTGAAAAATAGAGTATAGGTTTACACAAAGAGAAGCAAAACTGCCCACATTTTGTAATACTGCTTCCTAACTGACCGGGACCTTTAGATGAGTTGTATGTTCAATTTTGTTTTGGTTCCTATAGAGCTAGCAATGCTGCATTCTGTCATGGGTTTATTAAAACCCACCAGTAGTGTGCTTTGAGGACGCTGGAACAACACCTGAGACAATTGGCAGTATCTTGGGAATAGAGGGTACACAAAAATAAGAACGAGAATGACTATTCTAGGAAATTTCAATGTAGGTAGCTTCATCTAAAACATTCTCTGAGGAGTACTTTCGGTAACATTACAATCACAATCTAAAACAGTTGAGTTCTGCTAGAATAGAAGGGGTTACAATGAATGAACAAATGAAAATAGTTACAAGATTCTCTACTATATGACCCTGGTCCCCTGGAAGAAAAGTTTACTCTATTTTCAAAACTTTCTTTTGATTATATGTATATATATATATATTTAAAAGAACCAAAAGTATGCTTCATGGATTGCTAAAGGGAGATTAGCAGAAGGTCCAGATCAGAGAAAGAGGATAAGCTGGGTAATGCTTTAGGGATAAAATGTCAGAGAAGAATCATGTACACATGGAAACTGATCACACTGTGCCAGATTCCTCACTAGCCCTCTGAAATCTGACTTCAACCCCAAATTAATTCCAAGGCTCCTCTCATGATAAAAGGAATCACTATCTTTTTTTCAAATCCAGATACCTATTCTCAATCTTCATCTGGGTTGAACTCTCTGCATCTTTTAAAATAAAACTATCTTCCTAAAAAAAAAATAAGAAACAAGTCCATGTATAACCATGTCAAAAAGAATAGAATACTGTGAATACATTTAATAAAAGAAAATAAGACACAATAAAAATCATAAAATGTTGAAAGTAATTCTAAAAAGTCCTAAATAAATGAAATGAAAAGAATTGGAAGACTTGGTATTGTTAAGATGACAATATTCTCCAAACCCCATCTGCTTTTTCTTTTTTGGTAGAAACTGACAAACTGATAGTAAAGAAGCAATGGTAATTAAAACAGTGTGGTACTGGCATAAGGCTAGACATAGAGATCAAAGAAGCAGAATTGAGAATCCAGAAATAAACTGCCGTTTTTATGGTTAACTGGTTTTCCAAAGGCTGTCAAGATAATTCAATGGGGGAAAAGCAGGCTTTCCAAAAAACAGTGTTGGGACAACTGGATATTTATACATGGAAGAAGTTGGATCCCTACCTCACACCATGTAAAACAACTTAACTCAAAACTAATCAAAGAAGGGGAATAAAAAGGATCAAAAGCCTAAATATAAGCGCTAAAACTATAAAATTCTTAGAAGAAAACATAGGAGCGAATCTTTGTGACTTTGGATTTGGCAATGGTTTCTTAGGTATGACACCAAAAGCTCAAGCAACGAAAGGAAAAAATAAACTGGACTTCATGAAAACTTAAAACTTCTGTGCTTCAAGGACACCATCAAAAAACAGACAACCCAAGAACTAGAGGAAATATCTGCAAATCGCCTATGTGCTATGGGTCCAGTATTCAGAAGAAATAGAGAACTCTCATATCCCAACAGTAAAAAAAAAAAAAAAGCACTTTAAAAACAGGCCAAATATTAATATTTGAATAAACATTTCTCCAAAGAAGATATACAATGTAAAGATGCTCAACATGATTAACCATTTAGGAAATGCAAACCAAACACACAATGATACACCACTTCACATCATTTGATCTTGATGCTTGGAACATTTCTTTTTGGGTGGCACAGTATTCATGACCCAATTATTTTTCTTTCTCTATAAATTCAATTAACTGGTTCCTCAGTAACAATGAAAACAATGTAATAACTTGGATTAATGTTTTAGAAACACTCCATAGAAACTAGAAAGCTTGATTATGGTAATGAGACAGAATATAAGTATTAGAAATGCTGCAATATAAAAGAAGTGGTCTGGTTGGCAGATGTTGGCAGAAGAAGCAGAGGGAATATAAGAGAACTAATTATCTTATAGACTGAAGGGATCAAGAGATATAAAGTTGATGAAACATGATCTAGAAATCTATTATTTAAATTTTGAAGATAGCAAATAGAGGCACTAAAAAACTATCAAAATTTGGGAAGAAGGAGACAGAAGAAAGATACACAGTAAGGAGTTAATGCTGTCTAAACTAGATAAACTAAGAAATATAGGTGTAAGCATGATAAGACTAGAGGAAACCAAAGTAAGAACTAATACAGAAATGATTAAAAGTGATTGCCTTTGAGGAATGAACTGAGTGGGGGCAGGAGTGGGATGAGAGTGAAGCAAGAGACTTTTATCATTCATTCTGATTTTTTTTAAAAAATCATATTTAATAATTATAAAGACTAAGCAAAAAGACCAAAAGGAACACCATTAGAACAACTACACAGAAACAACTGCAGTTAAACACCTTAGTGTGTATAGCCTTCTGAAATCACATTGTAGAGAAAGATAACATTAGCTTTCCTGAGGCATGTGGACATCACTGTAAAAGCTGACAGGTAGGAACCTTGTCCTGGAGGAGGAACTGGCAGCCCACTCCAGTATTCTTGCCTGGAAAATCCCATGAACAGAGGAGTCCAGCTATAGTCCATGGGGTCGCAGAGTCAGACACAACTGACCACAGCGCGCACACACACACACACAGGAACATCATAGGTTAAAGATACATAGGGTAGTTTATGGATATGGGTAAGGCATGTGTCCATGTGGAAAATCATGGCAACCTCTGAGTATATAGTGATTAAAAGTCCTGACATATGTTTAGTCATCTCTGACCACTTTATATCACACACTGTCATAAGTATTCTCATGTACAACATACACCCTTAAGTAAGGGTTAGGAATACTTACAGATATTAACCAAAGTCTCTGGGTAAAAGTGCCTTTCTGAGTTAATTTCTGAGAAACCTGGCGAACTGAGAAACAGGAGTTATCGAGTGACTGAGACCCCTAACAGGAGCTAATTCCATACCTTAGCCACAGTTAAAGACTTCTTACCTAGAGAAAGGAGAATCTCATAATTGGCTCTCATTACTTGCTTGTAAAGCTCCTTCTGCCATGCCTCTAGATTCTGCCATTCTTGCTCTGAGAAATAAACGGCCACATCCTCAAAAGTCAGAGGTAACTGAAATTATAGACATAATACATATACAGTCATCAGTTCAGTTGCTCAGTCATGTCGGAGTCTTTGTGACCCCATGGACTGCAGCACACCAGGCTTATAGTCGTAATTGCTTCAAAACCCTACTTCCTTGTCATCAATTTAAGAGTTTCGTAGTGAACAGTGTTTTTGTCTGTTAGGCAGCTTCTCCCTTGGGAAGAGCTCCTCCCCCCACTCCCATCATGTGGTTCTGTTTGGTGACCACAACCACCCCTTCCCCTTGTTTCTCTATGCTTGGTCCAGCTACGAATGCTTATGTATAGAATGGAATTTCTTCATTTTTCCTTTAAACAAAAATGGGAACAACTCACTGTGTAACTTCTTTCAATGTCATTTTCCTAGGTCAATTTATATAGGCAAAATCAGGTTTTTCTAATAAATTGCATTACTATATTATTATTATAGCATTATTAATAAATAATTGCATTATTCATGGATACACATACCCCATTGATGACATCTATTTTCCATTTCCTTTATAAATTACCAACAATGCTCTGATATGCTTCTTTATATATGAGTGGTTTTACTTCTGCGGGAAAAGGCTAAAAATGAGAACTACTAAATCAAAGGATAGAAATGCCTTCTATTGACGAGATATCACTAGAATCCAGCACTTCCAAAAAGAATCCAGCACTTAACCCTTGCTAATATAAAGAGACATTTTTGTAAAGAGCCCCTTTGGAATGCCTTGTGGGGCCCACTTAAGAAAGAAATGTAGTTATTGTTTTTGGCTGTGCTGGGTCTTGGTCGCCGCACGGGCTTTTTCTCGAGTTGCGGTGAACGGGAGCTGCTCTCCAGTTGTGGTGCTTGGCCCTCTCCTTGTGGTGGCTCCTCTCGAGGCGCACAGGCTCCAGGGTGCTCAGGCTTCCGTAGTTGTGGTTCCTGAGATCTACAGCGAAGGCTCAATCGTTGTAGCACACTGGCTTAGTTGCTCCATGGAATGTGGGCTCTTCCTGGACCAGGGATTGAACCTGTGTCTCCTGCATTGGCAAGTGGATTCTTTACCACTGAGCCACCAGGCAAGTCCAAGAAGAGACATTTCTTTACACCTTTGCCAGCACAGGACGTTTTTAAACTTTGCTTGTTTATGTATTGGCCTATGTGACAGGTAAAAAATTGTATTTCATTGTTTTAATTTGCATTCATTTGTGAGACTTTGCAACCTTATTTCATATTTTGGGGGGGGTTCCCCACATATCTTTGTGCATGTCTGAGCTCATCCTTGGCTCAACATTTTAGTGGGCTTTTATCATCTGAATTAACTTTCGTACATTAGTGTTAATAGATGACTTGGAAGACTGTCCCTATTCTAAAATTATAAAAGATATTCTGAAATCTTCGTAATGTTTTTTATGACTTTATTAGAATGAAATCTTTTTCCATCTGGGACTTATTTTTATATGTATCATAACAAGAAGGGATAGAATTCTTTATCCAAAGAGATATTCAGCTGTCACAAAACATACTGACTAGTCTATTTGTTTACCACAGATTTGGGATCAATTTTTCATAAACTAGTTTTCCATTTATACTTGGTTATATTTTTGTTTCACTGGTGATTCTGTCTATTCTCGCTCCAATACAGCACTGTTTAATTCTTACATCTTTATTGAATGATTTGCCATTTAAAGGGATATGGCCATCTATCACCACCTAGATCCTGATCTTTTATTTTTAATTGGAGGATACTTGCTTTACAATGTTGTGATTTCTGGTGTACAACATCACAAGTCAGTCATATATATATGTGTGTGTGTGTATGTGTGTATATATATATATATATATAGCCTCCCTCTTGAGCCTCACTCCCATTCTCCCCCTTTTATTTAAAGGAAACTGTCTTGACTTTTGTCTATTTTCTCTTCTAAATAAACAGAGAAAATATTTTGTCAAAGTTATACAAATACTATTGGGATTCTGATGGGAATATACTAAATATATGAATTAATTTTGAGATCTTCCCAGCCAGAAACATATCTTTTATTTACCTAGATATTTTGTGTTAGTAAGACTTAATGTTTTCTTTATATAGATCTTATGTAAGTCTTGCCAGATTCATTCCTAGGGATTTGAGAGTTCTGGTTGCTACTATAAGAACTGAACCAAGTAGGAGTATACAAAGTGCACACATGCATCCCCTTAACACCTTCTAGCTGCCTTAGATTTAGATTACCCTGTGGTGAGCCCTACCTATTCCCAAGTGGTGTGACAACCTTCCCTTTGAGTTCAGATAATGCTCCTTCACTACCACACAGTAACTCTAAAGCTCCACCCCTTCTTACACCCACTTTCACAGGCAAACCTCAGATCAAGGAGTAATTTCGACTTTCAAGTCTTATTATTTAAGAAATACATTTCATCAAGCTAAAATACTTCCTCTGATGGGTCTGGGCAAAGTCAATAGAAAATCTGGAAAAAATTTATCCTTCGAGGTGCCACAAAGAACATTCATGACTCACGAAAAGAAGTCAAAATATTGACATTAACAGGAGTTTGGAAGAGTTGATTCCAACCATCATGGATGACTTTGAGGGGTTCAAGATTTCAGCGGAGGCAGTAACTGCAGATGTGGTGGACACAGCAAGAGAACTAGAATTCAGAGTGGAGGCTGAAGGTGTGACTGAACTGCTGCAAACTTGTGATAAAAGTTTAACAAATGAGTAGAGGCTTCTTATGGATGAGCAAAGACAGCAGTTTCTCCATTTGGAATCTACTCCTGCTGAAGATGCCATTTAGATTGTTAAAATGACAAGAAAGGATTTAGAATATCATAAACTTAGCTGATAAAGCAGTGGCAAGGTTCAAGAGGACTGACTCGAATTTTGAAAGTGCTACCTCAGGTAAAATGCTATTAAACAGCATTACATGCCCCAGAGAACTCATTCCTGAAAGGAAGAGTCAATCCATCCCGCAAACTGCACTGCTATTTTAAGAACTGCCAGTCATGCCAACCTTTAGTAACTACCACCCTGGTCAGTCAGCATCCATCAACATGGGGCAAGACCCTCCCAACAGCCGTAAGATTACAACTTCCGAGAGGCTCAGATGATGGTTAGGATTTTTAGCCATTGAGTATTTTTAATTAAGGGCTGTAGGTTGCTTTTTAAGACATAATGCTGCTGCACACTCAATAGACTATAGTGTAAACATAACTTTTATACGCCCTTGGAAACCAAAAAAAGAAAGACTTCCTTTATTGTGATATTTGCTTTATTGCAGTAGTTCTAAACCAAACCCAAAATATCCCTGAGGTATGTCTGCACTTATAATTTTCACTATAAATGTGTTTCATATCTTTTGCATATTTAGGAATCACAGTTTTTGCTGAGATTATTATATTTTTCAGTTTTGTTGTTCTTGTTGTTATGTTTTGCTTTGCTAAGGTCTTTAACAATACCTTAAAAGTAATGATCTCATGATTCATTTAGTAATCAGCTATAGCCTTATGAAATGTATTTCTTAAGCAGTAAGACTTGAAAGCCGAAATTACTCCTCCATCTGAAACTTGCTTGTGAAACTCGGTGTAAAAACGCTCAATACGTAAGCTTATAAAATACAGAAAAACATAAAACCTCGATTTCAATAAAACACTAAATAAATAATGTATATACTACTTAGGTCTTTATATTCGACCTCTATTCTTTCCAACGTGTGCTCCTTCCTTCTTACACTCAACACACACTTCAACACATTAGGGTTTAATTCTGACCCTGCCAGCTATCATTTCAACCATTCAGAATCTAAAATTTTAAAAAAACATTTATTCTAAATTCGGTAACTATAATGTAAAACTGATTGAACTTTTTTAACACCCAACGCTGGCCCCACACAAATTTTGATGCCCTCCCTCGTCTGGCCCCATGACTCACGGGCGCCCACAGCCCAGACTCTCCAGTTTCACGCTCGGCTTTGTTCAGGGTTTGGCCACGGAGGAGCGGAGGTCACCGGCTCCGTCCAGGGTCCAGTCCCCACGCCGGGCGTCTAGCGCGATCCTCAGACCCCGCCCACCTATCCGCTCCGCGTCCGCCTCGCGAGGACCCCAAGATGCCGACCCACCGAGCCGAAACCCGAGGACCCTCCCCGAGGCCGCGTCTGGGCGTCCGCGCGGGGGGAGCCCGTCTTACCGGAGCCGGCTCGGCCATGGGCCCTCGCGGTCCCAATAGGCGCCCGACCGGGCTACCGCCTAGCCAAGCCCCCGGCGGCCTCGCGCTCCGCGCCGACCCGCAGGCCCGGCCCGGGCGCGGTGCACGCTGGAACTCGCAGGCACCTCCGCCCCACAGCGCCCCCTGCGGCCGGGAGGAGCGGGAGCCGCCCATTCTGCGCGGACCTGGCATCTGGTGCAAGCTGGGTGACCAGACCTGGCAGTGTGTTGGGACAGCCAGGGGAGGGACACCGAGACCGAAAGGGGGTGCGGGGCGGGGGGGAATGCAGCGTCAACTGCCAATGGAAGGAGAGGAGACTTGCTCTTTAATGAGATGGAGACAATGAGAGTTAGTGCAGGGGTTTGATTCCTCGCCAGAGCCTTCCCTAGTCAAGGATTAGGTTCAAGGGGTTATCTGTGAAGTAGTCCCGGGAATCAAGTGAAGGAGGTGAGAAATCAAGGGGAATTAACGAGCAGGTCTCCCCTGTGGGCAGCTGGGAGTCCATCTTGCTGGGGATTCAGGGTGCAGGCCACCCCTGAGAACAGTTCTGCCAAGGGCTAGGAGGCTCGGTATTCATCCTCAGGATGTCAGGCCGGGGCAAGGCATCGTTGACCCCATGGACTTAAAGTAGGAACACGACTCATAGTCTGTAAAATCCAAGAAAAGGTCTATAACCTAAATATAAAATGGATCATAAATTTACTCTGCTTTTCACTTTTAACTGGAGTATAATCTATAAAAATATTGAATCACAGTGCTGTGCACCTAACACTAATATAATATTGTAAATCAACTGTGCGCGCGCGCGCCTGTGTGTGTGTGTGTGTGTGTGTGTGCGTGCGCGTGCTCAGTAACTAAGATGTGTCCGACTCTTTGCGACCCCATGGACTCTAGTCCGCTAGGCTCCTTTGTCCATTGAACTTTCCAGACAAGAATACTGGAGTGGGTTGCTATTTCCTTCTCCAGGGGATCTTCCTAACCCAGGGATTAGGCCCACATCTCCTGCATCTCCTGTGTTGGCAGGCAGATTATACTACTGAACCGCCTGGGAAGCCCAAATCAACTGTATCTATCAGTTCGGTTCAGTCCTTCAGTTGTGCACGACTCTGTGACCCCATAGATTGCAACAAGCCAGGCTTCCCTGTCTATCACCAATTCCCGGAGCTTGCTGAAACCAATGTTCATCAAGTCAGTGATGCCATCAACCATCTTGTCTTCAGTAAGATGAGATGAGAATGTCCTTCCCTTCTCCCGCCTTCAATCTTTCCCAGCATCAGGGTCTTTTTTATGTCAGTTCCCATCAGGTGGCCAAAGTATTGGAGCTTCAGCTTCAGCATCAGTCCTTCCAATGAATAATTCAAGATTGATTTCCTTTAGGATTGACTGGTTTGATCTCCTTGCAGTCCAAGGGACTCTCAAGAGTCTTCTCCAACACCACAGTTCAAAAACATCAGTTCCTCTTTATGGTCCAAATCTCACCATAAATCAATTGTAGTTAATTGGAAAAAAACATTTAAATCTTTTTCCATCGAAAGACATAATAGACAAAACTATGTTACAGATTGAGAAAAAAATATTTGCAACACGGAATAGCATATAAATACATATAAATAACTGCTAAAAGTCATAAACTACCCTAGAGGAAAATGTGCAAAATTCACAGAAAAGAAAAAAAGTGAGTAGGCGATAAAAGCACCACAATGTTCCATCTCATCATTAGTCAGGCAAATGCAATATGTTTATGAAGCTGTGCATATCCTGTCATCTGGCAATTCTTATCTCGGGGCTATTTTTGCATATATACACAAGAGCCATATCCTAGGATCTCTAAAGGAGCATTACTTTAAAAGTAAAGACAGGAAAATAATTTAAATGTCCAGCACCTAGAGGATAGATATCTTGTGGGTTGTTTTTTTTCCCCTACACACTGAAAACGAGCAGTAGAAATTAATGACCTATAGCTAAAGGCAGCACAAACGGATAGTATTAACATAATGCTGAGTGAGGAGAAGGCCATGGCACCCCACTCCAGTACTCTTGCCTGGAAAACCCCATGGACGGAGGAGCCTGCTGGGCTGCAGTCCATGGGGTCACTAGGAGTCGGACACGACTGAGCGACTTCACTTTCCCTTTTCACTTTAATACATTGGAGAAGGAAATGGCAACCCACTCCAGTATTCTTGCCTGGAGAATCCCAGGGATGGGGGAGCCTGGTGGGCTGCCGTCTATGGCGTCGCTAGGAGTCGGACACGACTGAATCGACTTGGCAGCAGCAGCAGCAGCAGCAATGCTGAGTGAAAAAGCATGTTAGAGATTACACACAGTATGGTACCATTTACAAAGAATTTAGGACATATAAAACACTATATATTATTTATCAGTAATATATATATAAGAAAATGATAAAGATCTGTTCAGGAGTAAGCACCCAGTTTGGGAAAGTGATGACCAAAGGGGACTGGGGTGGAGGAGGAGTGCTGAAGAGGTGATGGCAGAAACCGGAGCTGGTCACACAGGTGCTCCGTCAGTATGACTAATGCCTTACATCTTAAGTTGAGCCAGGGGCACAGAGGCAAACATCCTTTACACCCTTTAAATAGCTTGAATGTTTCAAGGTGCATTTACATAAACTGATCAAGTTATTTGGGGTTTCCCAGGTGGTGCAGTGGTAAAGAATCCGCCTGCTGATGCAGGAGACTGGGGTTCGACTCCTGGTTTGGGAAAGGTCTCCTGGAGAAGGAAATGGCAACCCACTCCAGTATTCTTGCCTGGGAAATCCCATGGACAGAGGAACCTGGCGGGCTGCAGTCCATGGGGTTGCAGAGTCTGACACGACTGAGCAACTGAGCACACATCTGTTTACATCTGGGAATGTGTATGTTTCAGTGTTACTTTCTCACTTTGTCCCACCCTCTCCTGCCACAAGTCTCTATGTGCAGCACTATTTGCTACCCTGAAAATAGGTTCATCAGTACAATTTTTCTAGATCCCATATATATGTGTTAATACACGATGTCTTCCTCTTTCTGGCGTATTTCAGGCTCTAGGTTCATCCACCTCACTAGAAATGACTCAGATTAGTTCTTGTTTATGACCAAGTCATGTTCTGTTGTATATATGTATCACAACTTCTTTATCCATAAATTCATCTGTTGATAGACATCTAGGTTGCTTCAGATGTGTTAATTTTTAAGGAAACATTTTACTTTGAAATGATTAGATTCACAGAAAGTTGCAATGGTAGTATAGAAAAGTGCATTATTATAGTACACTGTCAAAACCGTGAAACTGACATTGGTACTGTGTGTAAAATTCTAGTGGTTTCGTCACATGGGTTTGCTCATGTGACCACCCTGCAATGGAGGAAGAAAACTATGCCCTCACCAGAGGTCTCCTTTGGGCTACTCCTTCATAATCCTACTCACTATCTATAACTTTGTCATTATAAAAAATGAAGTCATAGCATACAACCTTTTGAAATTGACTTTTTTCAGTGATCATAATGCTCTTGACATCCATCCAAGTTGTTTTTATTCATTATCAGTATTTAATTTCTTTCTATTGCTGGGTAGTAGTCAATGGTATGGATGTACCATAGTTTGGTTAACTATTTATCTTTTGAAGGATGATGTAGCTGTTTCTAGTTTTTTACTATTACCAAAAAAGTTGCTATAAACAATCCCATACAAGTGTTTGAGTGGGGGTATGTTTTCATTTTTCTGGGACAGATGCCCAGGACTATAATTGCTGGGTCATATGGAATGTTATTTGTTTAGGGTTGGGTTTTTTTTTTTTTTTTTTGGTATTGGAATTGTTTAGTTTTTTAAGAAACTATTTTCCAAAGTGGTTGAACCCTTCTACATTCCTACCAGCAACATATGAAAGATCATTTCTCAGCATCCTCACCAGCATTTCGTACGATTACTATTTTTTATTTTCACTATTCTAATAGTTGTGCAGTGATCTCATTGTGGTTTGAGTTTGCACTTCTCTAATGAATAATGGAACAACAGACTGGTTCCAAATAGGAAAAGGAGTATGCCAAGGCTGTATATTGTCACCCTGCTTATTTAACTTACATGCAGAGTACATGATGAGAAACGCTGGGCTGGATGAAGCACAAGCTGGAATCAAGATTGCTGGGAGAAATATCAATAACCTCAGATAAACAGATGACACCACCCTTATGGCAGAGAGTGAAGAGGAACTGAAAAGCCTCTTGATGAAAGTGAAAGAGGAGAGTGAAAAAGTTGGCTTTAAGCTTAACATTCAGAAAACTAAGATCATGGCATCTGGTCCCATCATCTCATGGGAAATAGATGGGGAGGCAGTGGAAACAGTGTCAGACTTTATTTTTTTGGGCTCCAAAATCACTGCAGATGGTGACTGCAGCCATGAAATTAAAAGATGCTTACTCCTTGGAAGGAAAGTTATGACCAACCTAGATAGCATATTAAAAAGCAGAGACATTACTTTGCCAACAAAGGTCCGTCTAGTCAAGGCTGTGGTTTTTCCAGTGGTTATGTATGGATGTGAGAGTTGGACTGTGAAGAAAGCTGAGCGCCGAAAAATTGATGCTTTTGAACTGTGGTGTTGGAGAAGACTGTTGAGAGTCCCTTGGTCTGCAAGGAGATCCAACCAGTCCATCCTAAAGGAGATCAGTCCTGGGTGTTCATTGGAAGGACTGTGCTGAAGCTGAGACTCCAATACTTTGGCCACCTGATGTGAAGAGTTGACTCATTGGAAAAGACCCTGATGCTGGGAGGGATTGGGGTCAGGAGGAGAAGGGGATGACAGAGGATGAGATGGCTGGATGGCATCACCGACTCAATGGGCATGAGTTTGAGTAAACTCTGGGAGTTGGTGATGGACAGGGAGGCCTGGCACGCTGCAATTCATGGGGTCGCAAAGAGTCGGACACAATTGAGCGACTGAACTGAACTGAACTGAACTAATGAATAATGATGATAAACATCTTTTCATGTGCTTATTTCTCATTCACATATCCTCTTTGGTGAACTGTCTCTTTATGTTTTTTTTACCTATTTTCTAATTTGATTTTTTGTTTGTTTTGTTATTGTATTTTGAGAGATCTTTACATATTCTAGATATGAGTCCAGACTTGACAGGTTATATTTAATTGAACGTAGAGTTTCCTGGATTAGGTTTGGGATATGTCTTTCAAACTCTAAAACCAGTATTCAAATTTTTCATTAAAACACTATTATATCCATGGTAACTCTGAACTAGGATAACCACTCAAATTGGTTAAGTTTTCCATCCTTGCCTAGAGGAAGCAGTCTCCAGTCTTCCTCCTAGCTTTTCCTCATTTACTGATGAAGATGGTCTTCTCCGAGGCTACATTCTTCAGCAGCGCTCAGAACTTGAGCCCAAGAGAAATCAGGACATTCACAGAGCCCCAACACAGGGCAAGAATAGCAGGGAACCGGAGTCCTCTGTCCATGGGATTCTCCAGGCAAGAATACTGGAGTGGGTTGCCATGTCCTCCTCCAGGGGATCTTCCTGACCCAAGGATCGAACCCGCATCTCCTGCATCTCCCGTATCACAGGCAGATTCTTTACCCACTGAACCACCTGGAAAGCCCTCATCCATTTATACCTGGAGCAAAAAGATAATGCTGCATGCTACTGAATGTTTTAAACAATAATGTCTTCGCAATGAAAAATCTGCAGCCATCTTCAGCCATCTCTGGTAGGCTCTTTCTTCTTATCTTCAGCTAACAATTTCACATTAATGTTGGTTTAAAGGCCATAAAGGACGTAGTGCAGCAGTGTGGGCTGCGGGGGCTTCCCTGGTGGTCCAGTATTTAAGATTCCATGCTCTCAATGCCGGGGACCTGGGTTCAATCCTTGGCCAGGGAACTAGATCCCATGTGCCACAAATAAAGATTCCTCATGCCGCTGAAGATTGAGGATGCTGCGTGCTGCAACCAAGGCCTGGCACAACCAAGTAAATAAGTAAATTTTTTTTTTTAAAAAGGCCTTGGACTGTGGATAAACAACAAGGTCATACTGTATAGCACAGGGAACTATTCAATATCCTGTGATAAACCATAAGAAAAAAAGAATATGAAAAAGAAGATATATATCCATGTATAGCTGAGTCACTTTGCTATACAGCAGAAATTAAACACTACATTGTAAATCAATTCTATTTCAATAAAACTAAAAGAAAAATAAAAAAACTTGGGCTGGGAGGTTAAAGGAACTTGTATTTGAATCCTGACCTGTGCCCTTCTTAGTCCTGTGACCTTGGGCGAATTATTTCACCTTTAAGACATGTTATCTCTATTATAGACTAGTTGAGAAGGTAGGAGAAGAAGGGGACGACAGAGGATGAGATGGTTGGATGGCATCAGCAACTTGATGGACCTGAGTTTGAGCAAGCTCTGGGATTTGGTGATAGACGGGGAAGCCTGGTGTGCTGCAGTCCATGGGGTTGCAAAGAGTCGGACACGAATGACCGACTCAACTGAACTGAGAAGATTGGATCATATAATATATTTAAAGAGCAAAGAATGGTCCCTGACATGTGGTACTCAATAAGTGTTAGTGGTTATTGCTATAAACAAATCATGCAAGGGAAAGACTTGAAGTTTTTTCCCCCATAACTAGAAGAAAATTTAAGAACATTTTTTATACTTTTAGATTAGCATGACAAAACACAAATTTAGATGGCATAAAGGGAAACACTGACAGATTTCAATACATAAAAGTAAACTTTGGGGGACTTCGCTGGTAGTCCAGTGGTTAGGACTCCCACTCCCGCTGCAAGGGGCAGGAGTTCGATCCCAGGTTGGGGAACTAAGATCCTCCTCCATGCCACATGGTGTGGCCAAAAACAAAACGAAACCTTGGAACATTAAAAGATCCAACAACAACAAAAATAAAGCAAAAGTGAGATTTATATATTGCTAGTTGGCACGTAAACTGGCCTAACTTCTCTGGATAGAAATCTAGTCATATATCTCAAGAGTCTAAAATAATCATACCCTTGCCCAGTAATCTCTCACTCCTGGCACCTGCATCTAAGGAGATGATCAAAAAAGCTTATAAAAATTATGAACTGAGACAGGAGATAGATGGCCACCCCACACCCCCCAGGATGAGCAGCTGGAGTTCATCTCCTGTGGACCAATACTCCAAGGTGAAAATAGCAGGGCAATCAAGCGAGCAAGCTGAGCCCTGCCCAGATAAAGATAAGAGAACACATATTTCTTATTCTCGAAGTCAAGGAGACCTTCCTGACTAGAATACTCCTTGGAGGTTAAAAGGGGAGTGATGTCAAGTCTACCCATAGGCCTCTTTGCTGGAATCCATCTTGGGTGAGGGATGCGTGTGCACACATGTGAGGATCCTGAGACAAACCAAATATGGACTCAGAACCAGATAAAACAAGATGACTGGCCAAAGGAAACCTGGAAGAATGCGCCCTGTACGAGATTTAAACTACCACGAGGGCGTGACTCTCTCTCTCTCTGAGTCCTCCTATGTGTCTATCCACATGTATTCGACTCTTTTTCCTCCTAATAAATGCTTTACTTGTTTTAGTACTTTCCATCTTTGTGGGAATCCTTTTCTACAGAGCCTAAGGGCCAGGGTCTTGTCACTGACCATTGGCCTAGTGGCTAGGATAAGGTGCTCTCACTGCAGCGACCCGACTTTAATCCCTGGCCAGAACCAAAACTCTGCTTGAAGCAGCTGCAGGCCAAGGCCACCCAAGATCAGGAAAAGGGGACTCATCTTAAATGTATGTATTGGTAAAATCAGAACCTAAATGTATAAATAAATGGTTAAAACCTGTACAATGAAATAATGTGTCAGCAATTCATTCATGTCTTGAAAGACTATTTAATACCAGGGAAGATATTAAAATATATTTAGTAACAAAGGCAGCTTGTAAAATAGTACTTATGGTTCCAACTATGTTAAACAAACAGACAAACAAAAATACAGAGGAAAAAAAGAGGCCTGGAAGGATGGACACCAAAAGGCTGAGTGATTATCTCTGAATAGTGCAGTCATAGGTGACTTTCGTCTTCTTTATGAAAAAGTGAAAGTGTTGGTCACTCTGTCGTGTCTGACTCTGCAACCCTATTGACTGTAGCCCGCCAGGCTCCTCTGATCATGGGGTTCTCCAGGCAAGAATACTGGAGTGGGTAGCCATTCCCTTCTCCAGGAGATCTTCCTGACCCAGGGATTGAACCTGGGTCTCTGCCACTGCAGGAAGATTCTTTACCATCTGAGCCACCAGGGAAGCCCCTGTCTTCTTTATCCATTGCTGTATATTTCAAACATTCTGCAAAGCACAGAAAAAGAATAATAAATGTTACTAGAGAAAGACAAAAAGCAAAAGTAGGGACTTCCCTGGCAGTCCAGTGGTTAAGACTCCATGTTCCCAATGCAGGAGGTGCAGGTTCAATCCCTGATGGGGGAAGTAAGACTCCACATGTTGTGCATGGCATGGCCAATTTAAAAAAAAAGAAAACAGAGAGGTGTCAATTTCAGAATTCTAGTGGTCACTGGTGGCAAAAACAGAAAATAATTTCAACCTCTTTACATCATATAAATATAAAATATTTAAATAATTAAAAAATAATACCCATTCTTTCAACTGAGATGAATAATAGCCGCTTGGAGATTTCCATCTACAATCAACCTTGGCTACTGCAAAGTGGAATAGCTGAATGCTTACTCAATACCATTTCTCGCATCCTTAAACCTGTACATGAGTAAGACTGTACTGTTGGATAGATTTCCATCACGTCCCATCAGTGCACCAATCTTCAGTAACATCAACACGGTATGTCATTCATTGTTAGTACAGGAATATCTACTTTCAAATTTAAGTATTATAAATTCTAGTTTTAACTTGAGGTGCCAGGTCTGTTGATCTGCTTTAGATGTTGAGATTCTAACAATCAGTTGAAGTATACAATGAATGTATGTTTAATACTGCCAAAGTAAAATGCTATAATAATTACCAACAGTTATGAAAGGTGTGTGTTGAGTCTATGTTATAAATGAAAACTTTCATATACCAGTTAATATGAATATACCAGTTAATAACATATACCAGTTAATATGAATATTGAGAGAATGTTACCCAGATAACTTATTATATCCTTTTTGAGCCTATAGGTGTTCAGAAAAATATAAATATGACTACAGGGCAAAATAATAAAGATTAGATCATATCACAATTCTAATTACTGTAGAATTATTTGGTGAGATTGCATTCATAACACAAAGTAATCTTTAGAAACTAATGTTTAATTATTTAATTCCATTTAGTCTGTGGCTCTTTAAAAAGAAAAAGCCTTATTTGGTAATTTTTCACATATTAGGAGGGTAAAATTAAATGCAGAATGTGAACATGGCTACATCAAAATTTCACAAGGACAAAAAAGTCATGTACAAGACATGATAAATCATCTTCAATTGAGATGTGATTAAAAATACAGAGACAGCAGGGGGGAAAAGGGGAGAGTTTAGATAAAATGAGACACCCAGTATTCATTCTTCTCTCTAAACAATGGACTTTACAAGAATCCTTTTAATAAGACAGTGGCTCATAACCTAGGATCTGTGAAGGGTAATATTTTTTAAAGCTTGTAGAAATAATTACTGTAGATTGATAACCAGTTTTCAGCAATTGAAGAGAAAGGATTTTTGAGATTAGCCCAAGCTATGAATTCTAAATATTGATTTATCTTAGAAGCATTCTCAAAATCTTTTTCCTGATTTATACTTTGTTGTGCCCAAAAAGGTTACTGAAATTACGAAATATGCTACCACAGTATATACATCTGGACATGAAGAATCAACCTTAATTTTTTTTAATCCAACATAGAGGATTAAGGATTAATTCAACTATGTCACTTCTTTCCTTATTTGATGAAAGATTCCCAGGTCTCACACACATAGTGACCTGGACTTTGAAAAATATTCATGGAATGTAAAACTTGTAAAGAGAAATGCATAAAATTATAGGCTAAGGAACAAATACGGTGAAAGCAATGAGGACAAGCGTACTATAACTTCTTTACGCTCTTCAGTTCTATATCCGATAATGGTTATACCTTAAGAAGATGTAATAGAAAATAACCGGCTTCAGTGACCGGCTTTTGTAGACATATTGTAGAAAGATTGTAGACCACTTTCACAATTTCCATTCAGCCAATGACAAATGATATGTCACACAAGAACTTTTGAAATTGTCATGTCCATATGCAAAATACTTAAACAAAAGAGAACAGCTATTACATCCTTCAAAGTCTTATAGAATATAGAAGGCCTTAATTTTGTATCTTCCAGAGAACATTACCGATGCAGCAACACTTACTAATAACCAGTGGTGGTTTGCTTGGAAAGCACTTTGTTTGTTGGTACTTGCTGAATAAACTGATGTGCCTTGAGACTGCAAGCATGCCCTACACTGCTGCTCCTGAAAAAATTCCCCTTTGATTCTATTCCGGGGAAGATGCTAAAATTGATGTGCATACAAAGAAAGCCAAGATGCATATGGACACTTTGATTATTTTCTTAACTTGAAAACCAATTAAATTGTTCCACTGTTCCATTTCTAGACCCCAACTTTAAGAACAATTTTTCTCCAGTGATTATGTATAGCAGCAAGAACAGACAAAAATATTAGTGAAGTGAAAGCTGTTCAGTCGTGTCCGATTCTTTGCGACCCCATGGACTGTACAGTCCAAGGAATTCTCCAGGCCAGAATACTGGAGTGGGTATCCTTTCCCTTCTCCAGGGATCTTCCCAACCCAGGGATTGAACCCAGGTCTCCCACATTGCAGCTGGATTCTTTACCAGCTCAGGCACAAGGGAAGCCCCAAAACATTAGGGTTTAGAAATAAAAAATATGAGTATGACCATCTTGGATTTGCTTCTGAAAATATGCATTTTCTTGAACAGTTTGTAAAACCTCAGTCATTAAAATTGCTTCATCACCATCCCCCCAAATTGTGAAGGCAAAGAATTAAAAAAAAGAAAAGTCATTACCTTAATAAGCTCTTATTTGTGGTCACTCACCTAGAGCCAGACATCCTGGAGTGTGAAGTCAAGTGGGCCTTAGGAAGCATCACTACAAAGCTAGTGGAGGTGATGAAATTCCAGCTGAGCTATTTCAAATCTTAAAAGATGGTGCTGTTAAAGTGCCACATTCATTATGCCAGCAAATTTGGAAAACTCAGCAGTGGCCATAGGACTGGAAAAGGCCAGTTTTCATTCCAATCCCAAAGAAAGGTAACGCCAAAGAATGTTCAAATTACTGTACAGTTGCACTCATTTCACATGCCAGCAAGATTATGCTCAGAATCCACACTAGGCTTCAGCAGTGTGTGAACCGAGAATTTCCAGATGTACAAGCTGGATTTAGAAAAGGCAGAGGAACCAGAGGTCAAATTGCCAACATATGCTGGATCATAGAAAAAGCAAAGGAAGTCTAAAAAACATCTACTTCTGCTTCATTGACTATACTAAAGCCTTTGACTGTGTGGATCACAACAAACTGTGGAACATTCTTAATAAGATGGGAATACCAGATCACATTACCTGCCTCCCAAGAAACCTGTATGCAGGTCAAGAAGCAACAGTTAGAACATTACATGGAACAACAGACTGGTTCCAAATTGGGAAAGGGGTACATCAAGGCTGTATATTGTCACCCTGCTTCTCTAACTTATATGCAGAGTACATCATGAGAAACGCTGGGCTGGAAGAAGCACAAGCTGGAATCAAGATTTCCAGGAGAAATATCAATAACCATATCTGTATGCAGATGATACTACTCTAAGGGCAGAAAGTGAAGAACTAAAGAGCCTCTTGATGAAGGTGAAAAAGGAGAGTGAAAAAGCCGGCTTAAAACTCAACAGTCAAAAAACTAAGAACATGGCATCTGGTCCTATCACTTCATGGCAAATAGATGGGGAAAATGTGGAGACAGTGTTAGATTTCATTTTCTTGGGCTCCAAAACCAATGCAGATGGTGACTACAGCCATGAAATTAAAAGACACTTGCTCCTTGGAAGGACAGCCATGACAAACTTAGTGTATTAAAAAGCAGAGATATCACTTTGCTGACAAACATCCATCTAGCCAAAGCTATTGTTTTTCCAGTAGTTATGTTATGTATGGATGGCTACATACATAGTTATCCATATGTGAGAGTTGGACCATAAAGAAAAAGATTTGGACCGTATCCTATAAATCAATGCTTTCAAACTGTGGTGCTGGAGAAGACTCTTGAGGGTCCTTTGGACAGCAAGGAGATCGAACCAGTCGATCCTAAAGGAAATCAACTCTGAATATTCATTGGAAGGACTGAGGCTGAAGCTGAAGCTCCAATACTTTGGCCACCTGATGAGAAGAGTTGACTCATTGAAAAAGATCCTGATGCTGGGAAAGATTGAGGGCAAGAGGAGGAGGGGGAGACAGAGGATGAAATGGTTAGATAGCATCACGGACTCCATGGACATGAATTTAAGCAAACTCAGGGCAATAATGGGGAGAAGGCAATGGAAATCCACTCCAGTACTCTGGCCTGGAGAATCCCATGGATGGAGGAGCCTGGTAGGCTGCAGTCCATGGGGTCGCTTAAAGTTGGACATGACTGAGCGACTTCACTTTCACTTTTCCCTTCATGCATTGGAGAAGGAAATGGCAACCCACTCCAGTGTTCTTGCCTGGAGAATCCCAGGGATGGGGGAGCCTGGTGGGCTGCCGTCTATGGGGTCGCACAGAGTCGGACACGACTGAAGCGACTCAGCAGCAGGAGCAGCAGCAGGGCAATAATGAAAGACAGAGAAGCCTGGCATGCTGCAGTCCATGGGATCACAGCTGAACAACAACACAAGAGGAAGAACGTTTAATGGTAATGTTACCACATTATACTGTCAGAACTAGCCTTATGTCCTAAGAAGCTCAGTTGAAAATGTCGTATTTAGTAATACAATGGTTTCTGTGCCCAGCAGTTGACAGGCTGGTAATTGCCATTCTTGCCTTATAAGTTAAACTTGAAAACTTTAGCTTTGCTGTTGTTGTTCAGTTATTGAGTCGTGTCTGACTCCTTGCAACGCCACGGACTGCAGCAGGTTAGGCTCCTCTGTTCTCCACTATCTCCCAGAGTTTGCTCGAATTCATATCCATCCAGTCAGTGATGCTATCTATCCATCTCATCCTCTGCTGCCCCCTTCTCCTTTTGCCTTCAATCTTTCCCAGCATCAAAATTTTAACTACTATATTTTCAATAATAAAATTACAGAAATGAATTTCCTTATCAAGAAAATTCAGATTTCCCTCCCTTTTTTTTTTCTCTCTAGAAGTTCATTCTGTCATGGTGATATTCTGATTCAGAGAACAGCAAAGTTTAACTGTCATTAGTCATCTGACCAAAAAATGTTTCCCTTTGCGGTAGACCTCAAAGGACACACTGCAGGTATAGCTAGTCTAAAAATAGCTTTGTAGGCTCAAGAGTAGGTGGCCCAACAGGACGCTTCTCATACTTTTGAGATTTGCATCTACTCTGCCTGTTAAGGGCATTGACTTGAATCGTTTACTGAAATACAGATTCCGGAGGACTCGAGTCAGGTTCAGCCTGTTTGAAAGGAAGGCTGGGCTGGAAACTCAGTTATGTGTTTTGTTTTGTTTTGTTTTGTTTTTAAACTGTAACACACGCTCTGTCAGCCTGAAATCCACAGCCTTCGCAGATTACACTTAGTTCTTCGCTGTTGGGTAGCACAGACCCAGCAAACCACAACTCCCGTCATCCGAGATATAAGGACCACTGCGGAGTAAGTTTTGGTCTTGACACCGTCCACGTGGGATGGGAACCGCTTCTCCTTGGGAGCCACATCTGCAGTTTCTGCCAGCGATGAACGTCGTCTCCATCACAGATCTTTGTGTCTTGTCCCTCACTCTAACCCAGGGGCTCCGGTCGCCCCGGTCCAGCACCTAGCCCTGGCACTCCGCCCATTTACACCTTCCTGCAACCGGCCGCCCTCCCCCTGGCGCCTCCCCTCAGGCGGGGCCGGCTGATTGGGGTCCAGGAAGAAAAACACTTCCCAGAACGAGCCCCGGTTTGTGGCTGGGCTCCTAGTACCCATCTGTGGAGCACTCTCGGGGGCTCGTGAGAAAACGGGACCCCCTGGGTTCCGCAGCGGAGCCGAACGGAGCCGACCAGAAGCCCGGTGGGGCGCAAGTGGCCGCCGGGGCCGGCAGGGGGCGCGCTGCCGCGGCTGGCGGGCGGCGCGTCTAGGCCCGAGCGGTCCCCGGGGTGCGCTCGGTGCCCACAAAGCGCCAGCTGAGGGGTCGCCGCGGGCCGAGCGAGTGGGGCCGAACCCGCCCGCCACCCGAGCAACGCCGCACGGCTGCCCGCGTCTCCATCGTGTCCCCGCGCCCCGAGCAGGCCGGGCCCGACGGGCGAGCGAGAGCCCGGGCGGGGGAAGGCAGGGCCGGGCGCGCGCCGCCTGCGGAGAGGCCGGGGGGCCGGCCTGTGTGGGGCGGCGGCGGCGGCGGCTACTCCGGCTCCGGGCCGGACAGCGCAGGGGGCCATGGCCGAGGCGGCCCCTGCTCCGGTAAGGGTGGCTCGCGCCGCGTTGAGCGCAACGAGCCCGGGAGGGTCGGGGCGCCTAGGGCTCTGAGACCCGGACCCGAGGGGAGGCGGGGGGAGGGCAGGGAGCCGGCCTCCTGTCAGGCGCGGGGCCGCGGAGTTGGGCGCAGCCCCGACGACTGAGCAGAAGACATCTCTCTTGGGGTCCCGCCGGCAGGGGAGGGCCCAGGAGCTGGGGGAACCCCGACGCCGAGTGCGGGTCTGGGACCGCTCGCTCTCCGCTTCGTGCGGTCTCCGCACCTCCGTGCGAGTCCCCGGCTCCCCATCCCGTTTGGAGGTTTGCAGCAGAGACAGCCTCTTAGCCCAGTGGGAGGGATGAGTTCAGAGACGACCGCCCCACCCGCCCCCGCCTGCTGCCAGCCCCGCTGCAGGACGCGGGGCAGGGGAGGATGGTGGCTTGATTTGATGTTTTCATCAGCCGTTCTCCAGCCCTGGGAGCGGACCCCACAAGAGTCACCCTCGCTGCAGCACCCCCACCCACACCCCGAGCCTCGTGCAGCCCAAAATGCGGGGTGACGGCAAGTTAGGTGTGTTGAAGGACCGCGGGAGCGCAGGGATCCCCAGTACCCAGCGCGTGTCGGGGGATGCCGGACACACAGGAGGCCCTCTGTCGGGTTGCCGAGTGCAGGTTTCCGAGCGCGGGATTACCTTCTGCGCGTTTATTCGTTCAGCGGATGTTTACTGCAGGCCGGCCGCGAGGCCAAGCCGGCTCTATCCGTGGCTAAGCCAGCGGAGCGGGCCGTGACCGTCCCTGCACCCAAGAGCTTCGTGAGAACCAGCCAGGGACGCGTCAATACCAGGACCGGACAGGGGGGCCCAGGATTTGCCGGCTAAGAAGCCTCTGCGCACCCCAAGTTCAGCCATTGTAGTGGCTCAGGAGCCAGACTGGCGTACTGAGTCGCAAAGTGAGAGGAGGAAAAGGGGAGCAGCAGCAATGGGGCGGGGGCCAGAGCAGAGGGGACCTATTTTTCCCCTTTTGGATCTTGTTTTTCCACTATGGTAGAGACGATCGTGTGTCTATGCTAGCCCTGTCCAATAGGAATATAATGGAAGCCATATAGATAACCTTACATTTTCTAGTAGTCACACTTTAAATTTATTTATTTCTTTGTGGTTTTTTTGCCAGACCCTCTGCAGTGAAAGCTGCCGAGGTCAAACCACTAGGCCGGCTGGGAATTCCCAGTCGTCACGTTTTTTAGAAGTAAAAAGAAACAGATGAAATGAACTTTCAGGATAGGTTTTATTTAGCCCCGTGCATGCAAAATATTTCAGTGTGTAGTTAGTATTAAGAAATTATCGATGAAGTTTTACATTTTCCTCCTCATACTGCGTCTTTGAAACCTGGTGTGTATTTTATACTCACTGCACATCTCAATTGAAATAAGGGCATTTCAGGTTTTCAGTAGCCACACATGGCTACCATATTGAACAGTGCAGGTATATCCCATGGAGAACACTCAGGAGGGATTGAAATATTGACTGAAAAAAAAGAGATAAGATCAGTGTATTTTAACATGTGGAAGGAGGTGGCATTCAGAGCACAAGGTTTTGAGTAGGATGAACCTTTTTCCTGAGGAAAGGGAAGAAGAAAGCATATAGACTAAGCCACTGAGTTTGAAGTGAGAAGGAGTGTGAAGAAAAGAGAAAGTTGAGAGAGACTCCCCGGATTCCCACTCTCCAGGGTCTAATTACTCTTAATTCTCAAAGTAGGAGGCCATGTCATCTCCTGAGAGGCAGGGGGCCTGCAGCAAGCAGGAGGCTTACTGCTCAGCCTGCGATCCCTGAACCAGCAGTGTTGGCATCACCTGGGAGCTCGTTTAAAATGCAGACTCTCAGTTTTCCTCCCAGACCTACTGAGTCAGAGTCTGCATTTTAAGGGGATCTCCAGATGTGCTCGTTAGTTTGAGAAGCGCTTTACGGCAAGTTAAAGAAGGCCAGGGGCTTGTAGTGGCCAGTCTGTGGATAGGAAAAGAAACGTGGTGGTGGGGGGCAGAAACCAGACAGTGTGGTGTTCCTGCTGAGCTTAGAGACCAGGAGTGCGTGGTGACACCAGTTTACCCTGTTGTGCGACTTCATTTCCTTGGGCTTCCCAGCCTCCTTCCAGGAACAGAGAATAAGAACAATTGATTCAAAGCTGGAAGTTAGCCGAGCCGCTGAGGCAGAAAGAGAAGTGAAGGGTTGAAGTTAGCTGAAATAATCAGCCAAGGAAGAAAGCAAAGCCTGGAGCAGGCCAGTAAACCAGAAGCAGATGGAAGAGTCAAGGGTTCAATGGGATCACAGAGCAGGTGAAAGGAGAATAAGGTTGTGGGAGAGATCAGAGGTTGTGGCCAGAGATCAGGTTATCAGATTCATAGTCGGAAGGCTTTACAGAGATCATCCTTGTCCAACCTCCTCTATGTTGTAGGAATTTCATTTTTTAAAAAAATACACTCATGTTTCAAAGTATGCTCAAAGTATGCTCAAAGTGATCGGGGGAGCGGGGGAGCCTGTTATTTTCTTGGAAAGACCTAGTTCCATACTCATTTATACAGATCAAAGTTTCCCTTCCCAAAAATTGAATGTTGGTTCTAGTTCTGTCTGCCCTCTGGAGTAACACAGGGTGGATCAGATTAAACAAGTCTGTTCAGCCTTTGGTTTTATAACTTGCAAGTGTTAGAAAAGAACCACCATGTTTTCTCCACGTGCAGCATTCATAGCTTATTCAACTACTACTGCCTGATATGGCTGTGGCTGTCAGCCAGGTGGTGGACAAGGCCAGAGCGTAAGTCAGTAAAGAAGGGGTTTATCAGAGGGCACGGAGCTCAGTGAGACCTGGAGAGATCCTGGTGCGCTTCGAGCTTTTGCAGAGGCAGAGGATGCCACCGCAGCCTGGCCCCTGGGCGGCCGGCTCAGGGCCTTCCACCCCAGGGAATGCCCCAGGCCGCTGCTTGGTCCAGTTTCACCTGGTCACTGTCTTAGCTCATCCACCCCTGAGTTCTCTTGGCTTTTGGTGCCGCTGAGCTCCACAAAGATGAGGCTTGAGCAGGCAGTACTAAACCTGTACTTAGAGTAATCGCGACTGGCCACGGAAGCAGCGCTTGTATGATTTTGCTTTGGATTAGGGCCCCTTCTAACCCTCGATGTCTCCTCCCGTCTCCCCACCACGCACAGACTTCCGAGTGGGATTCCGAATGCCTTACCTCCCTGCAGGCGCTCCCTCTCCCCGCAGCCCCAGCGGCAAACGAAGCTCACTTGCAGACCGCGGCCATCTCCCTGTGGACGGTGGTGGCGGCTGTGCAGGCCATTGAGAGAAAGGTGGAAGTCCATAGCCGGCGACTGCTGCACCTGGAAGGCCGGACCGGCACGGCAGAGAAGAAGCTGGCCAGCTGTGAGAAGACAGTGGCGGATCTCGGAAACCAGCTGGAGGGCAAGTGGGCCGTGCTGGGGACCCTGCTCCAGGAGTACGGGCTGCTGCAGAGGCGGCTGGAGAACTTGGAGAACCTGCTGAGGAACAGGAACTTCTGGATCCTGCGGCTGCCCCCGGGCATCAAAGGAGACATTCCAAAGGTAAGCCTTGCACTGCTCTTGGGGGGTGCAAGCCCTCGTCCTTATTGTCGTTCAGTCGCTCGGTCGTGTCTGACTCTGCGACCCCATGGACTGCACCATGCCAGGCTTCCCTGTCCTTCACCATCTCCTGGAGCTTGCTCCAACTCTTGTCCATTGAGTCGGTGATGCCATCCGACCATCTCATCCTCTGTTGTCCCCTCATCCTTAGACTGTTAGTAACAGGCGGTCTTGGTCAATCAGTGAGGCCGAAGTCACCAGGAAGTGGCTCTCTGTGTCTGTCTATTTGGGAAGCATTCCATGTTCAGTTTACATGTTCTGATCATGGGAAATGTCAGACTTCAGACTGGAAGACTCTTCTTAGCCCAAAGTTGGCTATCCGGCAGATGGATTTTTTTTTTTCTTCTTTCTCCTACCCATTATCCCCAAGTCACTTTTTTTCTGTATTAATCTGTCCGCTGCAGTCTTGATTGGAAACAAAATTAAATATCATTGAAATCAGTCAATTTGAACTTGTTGGCAATTCCAGATTAAAAAAAAAAAAAAAAGAGGACAGAGGAGTGAGATGTAGAATCAAATGGTTGGTGTAAGGATGGGGGGCTGTCTGTGGGGCTAGGATCCATGGGGGGCCTGTCCTTCACCCTTTACACGGTGCGCTGTCCTGCTCAGGCCCGGCCTCTCCGGAGGGAATAGCCCATAAAGCAACAGGAAATAAACACCATTCTTGAGTTCTGGAAGACAGAGACAGCTAGTTTCCAAACATGCCCGTTTATTTATTCATTCATTCAACAAGTATTTCTTGAACATGTACTGTTGGCTTGGTATCTAGTTCTCGAAGGCACAGCAGTGAACAATTCATGCAAGCTCCCCTGGAGCTTAAATTTTAGGGGGAAAGACAGTACAAACAAACAAAATAAATCCATTTAAGGGCCTCAGTAAAAAATGAAAGTGTTATCTGGTGATTTCTTTTTTAGATTGGATGTCAGAGAAGGTCTAGTAGAGGAGCTAGTATTTAGGCTGAGAGTAAATGACAGGAAGGACCCTACTGGGAGAAGGTCTGAGCGAGAACCTTCCAGGCAGAAAGAATACCTGGTGCCAAGTCCCAAAGGCACAAACAAACTTGGAACACCGAGAGGAAGGAAAAAGGCCAACCGGCTGGTTTGCTGTGAACAAGTAGAGCATGGCCAGAGACAAAGGCGGTGACTCGTTTAGGGCAGGGTTTTTCAGCCCTGGTTCTACAGGAGTCATCTGGGAGACTTTGAAAATTCTGATGGGCATCATGTCTGGATGTTCTAACTTAGCAGGTTGAGGATGGGGCCTAACCATTGATCTTAAAACTCCATAGACGATTCTAACATGCGACTCTGGTTGTAAACCACCAATGTAGGGCCTTGGAGACCAAGGTGAGGAATGTGGTCTTTATCTGAATTAGAATGAGAAGGTTGGAAGGTTTTAAGTGGAGGAGTTATATCTGGTTTATATTCTGAAAGAATCTCTTTGACCGCTCTGTGAAGAATGGCTCATAGGGGTAAGAACAGAAGCAGGGGGCAAACTGTAAGGCAGCCGTCAGGGCAGGAGGGCCAAGGGTGACTTTGCTGAGGGTAACAGCAGTGCAGAGGGAGACAAGCATGCAGATTGAGGACGTTTTGACGGTACAGTTGACAGTAAGATT